>NC_092279.1:19073928-19126428 GCF_036320965.1 Panulirus ornatus
ATCTTCCTCCGGCAGGAGGAGAGAGATTCCCCCCCCCCTCTCCGAGCTGCGTGTGGCTGAGGTTCCCATAGGCTGTGAGTATTTCTTACCAGCATTCCCCACACCCCTCCAGTACTTCACCACGCCCTACAATACATACATCTCCAACACTACAGACAGCAGGTGCACGGGCATCACCAACACTGCAACACCGACTGATACTGTCTGTATTGCAGGAAATGGTGTATTAGAAAGATGCGTACCAGAAACACTATACGAAGAAGGGATTATATATATATATATGATAATGCCTTCTAAAAGCAAGGATTCGAACCCACTCGCCGACTGGTTTGTGCACCCAGCTACCTCATAAATTGTACCGGGTTCGAATCCTTCCTGTTGGAGAAGATGGGTATCATGTGTTCTATGAGAGTGCCCTTTTATTTGCACAATATATATATATATATATATATATATATATATATATATATATATATATATATATATATATATATATATATATAAATCATCCTTTGTATACGTCACCACAAACCCATTCATCTCTACTATCCACAGGTGTCTGGTCCGGCCACACCTGTTCCCCCCCCCCCCGTTACCCACACAGACCCCACCACACTACCCACAACCCCGTCCTATCTCCAGACCTCAAAAAGAAATACATCAAAATCCCCCCCCCCCCCCCCCCCAAAAAAAAATATATATATATACATCCCCTTGTTTTCTAACCCCCCCCTCCCCCCTTCTCCAGCGGGCGGCCGCCCCTGGGTTTTTATGTGTTTGTTTTGGTCGTTGTGCGGCGAAACATGTCTCTTAAAGTGGCGGGAATGTCAGACGGGTCGTACCTCCCTCCCTCACTACCCACAACCACCATATTCCTCTTCCCATCCATCCCCACACCACTGTACACTCTCTCTCTCTCTCTCTCTCTCTCTCTCTCTCTCTCTCTCTCTCTCTCTCTCTCTCTCTGGGTCCATGTCTACCTGGATGTCTCGTAGCTCTGTATCAACACTGTCCTTCCCTCCCTTTCTCCAACTCTCTCTCTCTCTCTCTCTCTCTCTCTCTCTCTCTCTCTCTCTCTCTCTCTCTCTCTCTCTCTCTCTCTCTCTCTAACTTTACGGAAAGTACCAAAGGCCTCGTGATACCACACGAGCTAACCCTCCACCAGTCGCCCCCGTTCCTTCTATGTTGGTATCGACCCCTTTTCTTCACCATCATCATCATCGCCCTCTTTCTATCCCGCCTTCCTTCCTCCTCTGCTTCCTCTTTCCTCCGCCTTCACCTGCGTCATCTCTTCCTCCTCCCTCACCTCAGGTGTATATGGGGGGCGGGGGCTCATCGCGCCATAAATGTTGCCTCGGAGTTTTACTGCCTCGCGTGTAGCAGCGTTCCTCCCCCCCAACCCACCATACACCCGACACATCCCTCGTCCTCATATCGCCCCTCCCTCACACCCGTCATACCTTACTACCCTGCGAGGCTCCTCACCCCCTTCTGTTTCCTCGCCCCTCGTCCTCTTCTGCAAGAACACCTTACACCCCATTCCTTAATCCCTCGTCTTTATACCCCCTTCCCTCAAACCCCTCATACCTTACTACCCTGCGAGGCTCCTCACCCCTTTCTGTTTCCTCGCCTCCTCATCCTCCTCTGCAGGAACACCTTACACCCCATTCCTTAATCCACCACCTCACCTCAACTCGGTTACGTGGTTGTTAATTACAACTGATAAGGAGTCACATTATCTCCCCGGGGGTGAGGGAAGTGAGACAAGGGGATGTGCAGGGTCCAGCCTTAATACCCACCTACCAACATCATTTTTCTTTTTTTCCTGAAAGACTTTTTTAAACCTTGACGAAGTTGTTTGTGCCTCTTGAGATGGTAAGTGTGACGGTGTCCTTGTCCCAGTGTGACGGTGATATGTTCATACTCGTACCCAACTTCAATATCATGGTGCAAACGTTCTATATATATATATATATATATATATATATATATATATATATATATATATATATATATATATATATATATATATATATATATGCTGGACCTAGTCTCTTCAGTTGGATCAAGTGACATCATTCAAGGATCAAGCGACATCGTTCAAGGATAGTGACATCATTCAAGGATCATGTGACATCATTCAAGGACCATGTGACATCATTCAAGGATCATGCGACATCATTCAAGGACCATGTGACATCATTCAAGGATCATGTGACATCATTCAAGGATCAAGTGACATCATTCAAGGATCAAGTGACATCATTCAAGGATCATGTGACATCATTCAAGGATCATGTGACATCGTTCAAGGATCAAGTGACATCATTCAAGGATCAAGTGGCATCATTCAAGGATTATGTGACATCATTCAAGGATCATGTGACATCATTCAAGGATCATGTGACATCATTCAAGGATCAAGTGACATCATTCAACTATCAATCTTTTCTGAGATATTCCCGTTGTTACTGCCGGAAATCGTGAGCTATGGTGTTACGTGTCAGAATCACATACAAATGCCTTTTTTTTTTGAGCCTCCTGTGTTCAGAAATGCTCTCAGGAATTTCTTCTGAACACATTAGTGTGTTGTTCATCTACTTTCCCTGCACTGAGCATTTTGTTCTACCTTCCTTGCACTGAAGGACATTCTATTCTACATTCCCTGCACTGAAGGACATTTTGTTCTACCTTCCCTACACTGAAGGACATTTTGTTCTACTTTCCCTGCACGGAGCATTTTGTTCTACCTTCCCTACACTGAAGGACAATTAGTTCTACCTACCCTACACTGAAGGACATTTTGTTCTACCTTCCCTACACTGAAGGACAATTAGTTCTACCTTCCCTACACTGAAGGACATTTTGTTCTACCTTCCCTACACTGAAGACATTTTGTTCTACCTTCCCTACACTGAAGGACAGTCTGCTCTACCTTCCCTGCACTGAAGAACATTTCACGTTGTTCATCTCTCCTAATGTCAACAGACAGCTTAGAAATGACCTACTAGTCTGGTCTTGTATGCAATCCCTTTTGGTAAATCTGCCGTCGACTGCTTCTATCGTCTCATCCCCCTTGCACCCAACCCTACAATACAGACCAAGCGGGTGATCCAAGCGTACTCCTTCGGGGAGAGACACGTTCACGCGTAGAGGGATCGGATCCTACAAAAAAGGACACTTGTCATTTCTTATTCAGAATGTCGGGGGTACGAGGAGGCGGATCCATTAACGCTGTTACCGAAGAGGAACGCCGGTGAATCTTTCAGTAACAGGGATAAGCAATTTGATCCTATCTTTTATGTGTTGGCCACTTAACCCTCCCTCCGGTCACACCTCGACTGAAACCTGCTGTAAACTTCTTTCGATATTCACTCACGCATGAAGTATTGTGCTGTAGAGTCTTCCCTTCAATATCGACTCACGAATTAACTATTTGAATACTAATATAACTGAAACGTGATCTTGTAATTAACATATTTCTTTTCATATCTATAATCCTGAAAACAGCTCTGTATTCTTATCTTAGCTCCCCCCTTTCCCCCCCTCTCCTCACCACACCTGGCCTCTTCTTCATCATCTCCATCTGAATCTTCAAATGTCCGGGACTATCCACGTCACATCGCTCTATCGGATTCTCCATCTTATATGTCTATCGGAGGGGGCTGTCTGTCGGGGGCCCCGAGCGAAAAACAGGGAAAATTGGTGATTACACACACACACACACACACACACACACACACACACTAACAACACACACGCGCGCACGCACAAAAAAACGAACACATACATACATACATACATACATACATACATTCCCCACCCCAACGTCGCCGCTAACATACGTATTTGTAAACTACGTCAGGCGAACGTGAGGTGACGACCTTACGTCTCGTCTGCGTTTTTCTATTTTCAGCATGTGTGTGTGTGTGTGTGTGTGTGTGTGTGTGTGTGTGTGTGTGTGTGTGTTGGGTCATGTCATCATGGTGCACTGTCGTCACGTCCCGTGTCTGGGACATTACTCCCCTTAATGTGGGACTCATGTATGTCCCACATCTGTGTGGAGGACGGGTTGCCCGCATCATCGCCCTACGTTCACCCGACACCGCAGAGGGGGGGAGTCTGGACTGTGGCACAGAAGTTGCTGGGAATGACCCAGAAGGACAGCTGTGGTACAGCCATTCCTTCGGATTGACGCAGAGGGCCGCTGTGGTACAGCCATTCCTTCGGACTGACCCAGAGGATCGCTGTGGCACAGCCATTCCTTCGGATTGACCCAGATGATCGCTGTGGCACAGCCATTCCTTCGGGCTGACGCAGGGGATCGCTGTGGCACAGCCATTCCTTCGGACTGACCCAGAGGACCGCTGTGGTACAGCCATTCCTTCGGATTGACGCAGAAGATCCGCTGTGGCACAGCCATTCCTTCGGACTGACGCAGAAGGATCGCTGTGGCACAGCCATTCCTTCGGATTGACCCAGCAGACCCCTTGTGGTACAGCCAAGCCTCCTCTTGAGCGCTACAGATCACAGTGGCGAGGCCATACCTCTGACAACCACAGGGCTGTCATCAGCCACCATCCGCATGACACGATCCATTAACAACGCACACAAGAAAAAAAAAAAAGTTTTGGGTTGGGCTGAAAAAAAAAAAAAAGGTATTTGCGCTAATGCTCTCTTCGGCAAAAGGAAAGTTTTCCCCGTCCGCAGCGTGCGAGGCTTCGTAGGTGATGCTGTAGACTGCCCATTATTATAAAAGCATTTCTCTCTCTCACATGCTCGCACACTCCAAAGCTTGCACTCCTCACACCCAAGCTTCGGCTGCGATTCCAAAACCACAAATAAGCTTCCACAACGATTCTAAAACCAAAGACAAGCTTCCACAACGAATCCAAAACCAAAGACAATTCTAAAACCACAGATAAGCTTCCGCGAACGATTCTAAAACCACAAATAAGCTTCCACAACGATTCTAAAACCAAAGACAAGCTTCCGCAACGATTCCAAAACCACAGATAAGCTTCCGCACCGACTCTAGAACCACAGATAAGCTTCCACGACGATTCTAAAGCCAAAGACAAGCTTCCACAACGAATCCAAAACCACAGATAAGCTTCCAAACCGATTCTAGAACCACAGATAAGCTTCCCCAACGACTTTAAAACCACAGATAAGCTTCCATAACGATTCCAAAACCACAAATAAGCTTCCGCAACGATGTTAAAACCACAGATTAGCTTCCGCAACGATTCCAAAACCAAAGATAAGCTTCAACAACATATCTAAAGGTCAAAAAACCTAACTGCACAACTAGGCATTTGAAACGATCGCAAATCCTTCATAGCAATATATGTGCCACAGGGCTGTAACACCAACTGGCACTGTAACACCATCTGGCACTGTAACACCATTTGGCAATGTAGCATCATCTGGCGCTGTAACACCATCTGGCACTGTAACACCATTTGGCAATGTAGCATCATCTGGCGCTGTACCACCATCTGGTACTGTCACACCAACTGGCACTGTAACACCATCTGGCACTGTCACAGCAACGCAACTAAACCTTCTGAATAGCCCTTTCTCAACCTCCCACAGACACTGTCGTTGGTACCCTGATCTTTGGCCTTAGCTTCCACTGTTTCTGGTAACTCAAACTTTAAAAGCGTTTTTGGGCGAGACATCCACAGAGCCAACGGCATGAAAAGGCGATGTCGCTCAAAAATTTGAATCGTATGTTGGGGGGAAAAAAAAATAAAGGAATCTTATATGAATCTTATGAAGGTATTCACACAGCAGCAGACTCCTGGATCCTTTCTAAGGTGTTTGCGGTAGCAGAGGATGTCAGTAAGTCAGAGATTTAGTTTGGTGAAATGATAAATAAATTATATCTTTATTCGGGTAACGTTATCTTTCTCGTCCTTTTTCTACGTTGGACTGAAGTATACCTCCACGTGAAGGGTGGCCCCTAATACCACAGGAGGGCGTCGTCCATGGAACCACTGGAGACCTGAGCCACTACATACATCTCTGGAACCACCGGACGTAGTGAATCAGGGCGTCCCTGGAACCACTGGACGTCAGATCATCCCAATAACCACTGGGAGTAAACCATGGCGTCCCAGAACTGATACATGACTACGACATATCACTGAGTGAGTATTCCACCACCAAAATTCAAGTCAGTGCAGCCGCTTTGACACGACAAGTCCAGCTCGACTCACTCGAAGGCAGAGGCATACATTGTGTCTGTGTCAGCCCGATGGAAAATAAGAGGGAAAGTCTCACTCTCTCCCCCTCCACTGAGCGCCGTCAACGTAATCATCCAGGACTGGGCTGCTTGTGCACCCTGCATCATCATCCCACGACATTCCCCTCTATCCCACCCCACCCCACACACACATCCACCTCGCCTCTGTATGTTCGTCAACCCACTGGTGCACGTCGGTGCGAGCCGACGCCTTGGGTTTATGATGATGTGGCCTTTGACCTTATCCTTACGGGTCAGGTCGAAGGCCAAGCCATGGTGCTCAAAGGTCGCACCATCGTGCTCCAAGAGGCTATCATAGATAGCTTCGAGTAAATATATATATATATATATATATATATATATATATATATATATATATTATATATATATATATATATATATATATATATATATATATATATATATATATATATATATATATATATATATATACATACTCACACGGTCTGTGGGATACGACAGAAGCGATCTTTGGACTGACAGTGTTTCCACACGGAACTCTCTCCATAGACAATGCTTCTGTTCCACTATCCCGTCTCTATCTAGAGAGCTAAGATACTAGTCCTCTAGTTGATCACCTCGTCACAAACCACGCGCACGTCCTTTGCTATCCGCCTCCCTCGGGTAACTCCCATGTACTGGCTTCCAGCAGATACCCCTGTCCTATATACCTTCCATCTGGCACTGTAACACCAACTGGCACTGTAACACCAACTGGCACTGTAACACCACCTGGCACTGTAGCACCATCTGGCACTGCAACACCTCTGTCGTCTGGCTTTCCCACGCGCAAAGGCAAAAGGAGAACGACTTCACGGAGGAGTCGGCCATACCGGGTCGGTCGTTAGCTCGGGGCTCCTTGCGTAAATACCGTGCGTAAACACCGATCGATCACTTACGCATAATCTCCCTTAACCACCCCCCCGTGACCTGAGCTGACCAGTGCGTCCTCCCGACACAACAACAAGAGCCCCCCGCCCCCCCAAGTCTCCTAACCTAATCCCCAGAACGATCCCACCCAATTATATTTACATACTGACCTCAGCTGACATGTTACTGACCCCTGGGGACATACACTGACCTCTGGTAAGACACACTGACCTGCGCTTGATATTTGATGACCTCGGGCGACACACTGTACACTCGCCTCTCCTGACCTCTGATGACGCAAACAGTGACCCCCCCCCCCCCTGCTGACATATACACTGGCCTCTCATGACCTTGTCTGCCACCACTCAGGAGGAACCAACTCTATACAAGGGGTTCTGAACCCCTTCTTCCATCCATCACCATCCCCATCAAAGTCCCCCTCCCACCTCCTCCTCCTCCTCCTCCTCCCTAGCCCCTCCATTGATAAATCTCCTCTCCTCCCTCCTTCCCTTCCTTCCCTCCCTCCCTCCCTCCTTCCCTTCCTTCCCTCCCTCCCTCCCTCTCACTGAGACTTCGAAGCCACAATAATGGATCCTTCACAGTACAGCCCCCACGACGTACCCTCCCGTGCTGGTCGGAGCCCAGGAGATCGCCAGTCGCGTGGTCCCCTCCTCAGAATGATGTATTACGATCCTTTACCCCACAAGCACGACGGCGCGACCCACAAGCACGACGGCGCGACCCACAAGCACGACGGCGCGACCCACAAGCACGACGGCGCGACCCACAAGCACGGCGGCGCGACCTACAAGCACGACGGTACGACACCACAAGCACGATGGTGCGACCCCACAACCACGAAGGCGCGACCCCACAAGCACGACGGTACGACCCCACAAGAGCGACGGTGCGAAACTCAAGCACAAACCCTACGGCTGGCTATGCCTGGCCTGCGCCTCACACCTGACACCCACCACATCAACATGACTCACATCCACACACACACATCCCACAATAACACAGAACGTTTTCACACATGAAAATAAACATTCCATCACTGTTTTCACAGACACACGTCTATGATGGCATTATGTACACTACGCCAACACGGGCTTGTATAACCTTACACCCACTGTGCATCCACATCAGGTGTACATAGCAGTACACGCCAGTTCCACCCACAACCACTCCATGTACACCCTCAACGTCTGGTACCGCCCGATGTAATACATTCCACTTTTTCCAAGATGCGTATATATAATATAATATATATATATATATATATATATATATATATATATATATATATATATATATAAATTTTTTTTTTTTCGATGCGTATATACATATATATATATATATATATATATATATATATATATATTTTCTCATGCCGGCAGGTGAGTGGAAATCTTATTTCACTGAGACGAAACTGAGGAAAAAAAACCCTGTGTTGTAACCATGGTTACAAAGAGAGTATTTCTTATGCATTAAGTCTTACGCACGGAGTCAGTCATTCAGTATGCAAATTTGCGGCATAATTTCGGAATATCTAATGACCAAGGTCAGGTCGCTCTTACTTTCATTCATTTTCCACTCTGGCACATTCATTTTCTGTTTCGATACATGTCTGGCATGGTTATGCAATACCTTACGCTGGTTCTGGAACGAGAGGAGGGAGGGAGAGGGGGGATGATGATGCCCTCTCAACCCAGCGTGTGTCCTCAGCGAGAGTCTCTCCTCATCAAGAATAGGCAACTGGATGCTCCAGTTTGGAGGCTTGCGAACCCCCCGAGCAGATGACTACCCAGCCCTGCCCGCTATCACCACACTTAGGATACGATAAATGTCTTCTTTAGAAACCGGGGCGTGTGTCACCTTCCTGGATTGTATGCTCTTTTTTTCAACAGTGAACTGTCAAAGTGATTCTTGCCTTGTGAACAGCACAAAAGGAGGGTTACTACAGCACTTGACAGCATCAAACCCCGTCTACTCTTCCCTGAGCGACAATTTCGTTCGCTACTGTGTGAACCACACAAGAACGTCCAAGGGGTCTGGGAGACCAGGGTTATCCACCAAATGACCCCGTGTGTATCCTTGACTTCCTCGCCCATCCACCTGGCCCTATCCCACCCTGTAATACTCCCCTTTCCTCCTATCCTTTCCCTTATCTCCCTGCGTGACCCTGTCCCTCCCAATCTCCACTCCCCCGTTCTCCCTCAATCCCTGCGTGACAACCTCAGGGAGTGGGCAGGGGGCCAGCCCATGGCAGAGGTGTGAGAACTGACCTTTCTGAGGTCAAAGTGACGTGACCCTTAGGCCCCAGGGAGGCTGAGTGGATGGGGGTGGACAAAGGGAGGGGAAAAATTGTGGGAAGGGGGGGAAATGGGATGGTAAGGGGGATGGGGGGGGAGATGATAATGGGGTGATGATGGAAAACAAGAGGAGAGAAGATGGAGGAAGAGGAGAAACGGAGGGAAAAAAGTGGAGTGGATGAGGGAGAGGTGGCGGAGGACGGGATGGGTGAAGGAGAGGCGGTGGAAAGAAGGAACGACACTGATAGAGCGCTGGCATAACACAGGGAGGCACGGAACGTTCATAATACAGAGCATCAAGGTTGGCATAAACATAAATACACCAGTCTGAGGGTTCAGTGGACGTACTACAAGCATCCTCGGCACAGACGCCCTTGTCTAGTGTGTACCTGGGCGAACAAAGGCCTTCTTAGGGCCTTCTAGTACCAGGCCATCCATATTGCCCGTGAAACCGAAGATCCCCAGAAGATCTCGCCTTTTGTGACATGATCTGTGAGGCACACATCGGTCTGCAGATGTCTCACAGTACCTCCCCACCTGTCTTAGTTTGAGGGCAAGACGCAGCCACCATCACAAGGACAGCCGAAGTACTACGTAAGTAAGAGTGGAACACCATAACTTTCTTCTGTCTAATGGAAGGGGGCATTAAAATGCTAAGCAGTACCAACATCCATCCACCTCCCCCTCCCTCGCCAATCACTACACCCAAAACTCCTCCAACAACACCTCCCCCTGCCTCGCCACCATCCCTCACCGACGCCTTAACCTTGAGTCCTCCTCCAACGCCCTCCCTCACACAGCAGTATTCCCATCAACACACCATCCCTCCAGTCTTGGAGCTGCTCACCCTCACCTATACCTCCCACCATCACCACCACCCTTCATGAACTCCTCTCTACGGTTCACCCCGCCCATTACCTCCCCAGCTGCTTGCCTCATTTCCCCACACTGACTCCCTTCATTCTCCCCCTCAAAAGGTCATATGTCTCGAGTTTCTCCGGTCGAATGTCTCACAGGACACGTGTGAATATTTCAGAAAATCCAAACCAGCCTTGGCATTTCCAAACTCTCCTAATTTGCTTACTGCGATTCCCTAACCACCCGACGAAGTGAGAAAAAAGAAATCAATAAATATATATATTTTTTTTTTCGAAAGGAAGGAACAGAGAAGGGGGCCAGGTGAGGATATTCCCTCAAAGGCCCAGTTCTCTGTTCTTAACGCTACCTCGCTAACGTGGGAAATGGCGAATAGTTTGAAAGGAAAAAAAAAAAAAAAATATATATATATATATATATATATATATATATATATATATATATATATATATATATATATATATATATATATATATATAATACATATTGAAAGACGTTAAAAAGCTACTGACCTGAGATCTGTAAGTATGAGTTGACTACAGGTCTCTAAAGGCAGACCAAGTTCAATTTTGGACAATCAATATTATCTACAACAACAACAAGGGGTTTACTCTACAAGTCCAGTAGATAACACACCATTTTGTTTTCCTAATTCTTATACAAAATAAATACGATACACATGATCAACAAGAAGTATGTCATCCAACTAAAACCAGACTTATCAATACATCAATACATAACTTGCCTACTGGCCTTGGTTCACTGGACAAGCAGGCCACATGTTCACACCATCTTTCGCCTGCCTCATAATCTGTCGCCTTTGTCTCATCGCTGAGTCCATCCATGGTCCTCACAGGTGTCTATCAACGTGTTTTACGTTCGACCTTCACCGCGAGACTCGAACAGCCAATCCCAGTGGAGGGGTAGAGACCGCGGAGGACCCTTCTCCTCTCGCAGCGTACGTTTATATAACTCGTCTCGGTGCTGGCAAACACACATACACACACACACACACACACACACACACACACACACACACACTCCCTCTTCCGACCATCCCAAAAGTCCTCATGGTCGCGATAGCAAATCCACCTCGAAGGTCAAACATAACCCCTAACTGACGTCTCGCATACGCCACTAAACCGATAGCTTCACACGGCTGTTTGCACTAGAGGTGTGTTTACATTAAGGACGCTGGTAAGTGGCTGCGCCGCAAGAGTTAAGACTCTCTGTCCCACTGTCGAAATTCTGCTGAAGTCCTCCTCAAACAGCCTTCCCACCCACCTCAGCACCGGTCCAGTTCTTCCCTTTCTACATCGAGTCTACACTTCGTTGCCAGCGACAAGCTGCTGCGTCAAGTCCCCATAATCTTTGTACACTCCCTCTGACAGACGTACTACACCCACTCCTACACAGACACCATCGCCTCTTCAACTCCTTACCCCCCACCCCACGACAACCCTCACTCTCCGTCCAACCCTCTTAAACCACACACACACACACACACACACACACACACACACACACGTCCGCTTTATCCATCACCTGAACACATACACCTGGTCCTCTATCTTTACAACACACACACACACACACACACACACACACACACACACACACATATCTCCACCCGATCACACCACTTACGGACAGACATCCCTCCCTTTCACCTCCTCCCTCCCTCACCCAACTTGTCTGTAACGGCAACACCCTCACAACCCTTTCAATCCATCGCGCAGCTCACCCACCCACCAACGCACCAGACATACATAAAAAACAGGAACGGAAAGTGTTCATGTAGAGTGATAATGAAGGAAAGAGATAGATAGAGGGAGACACACACACACACACACACACACACACACACACACACACACACACAGTCCATTTGAAGCCATAAGTCTCGCAATGCGGAGTCTCTAACCGGCCTTAAAAGGATGCATTTTACAGCCCAGGCAGCCATACCTGGGGAGAGCACCCTCCCTCACACGGCCACGGTGGAAGCACCGCCGTGAGATTCGTCGCTTAGCTTAATGTAAGAGCGACACTTAACTTGGGTCGGCCGGCTGTGGAGGCGGACTGTTCCTCCCTTTTACTCCCCCTACCCGAGGCGTGGCTAGGCTGGCGCACATACCATCTCTCGCGTAGAGGTTACGGTACAACATGCTCGACCAAAACGTCCCTGTCAGTTCTATCATCGAACCTTTTTTTTTTTTTTTTCTTTTTTCTCTTTTTCGTAAGCGTTGTTAGACAGCTGTAATATCAACAGAGTTACTGACGAAACGCAGTACGCGGGGTACGTACTGACGAGCCAGTTTTGTTACGGGTCAAAACCTCGGAAAACTAAACATAAGTTTAATCATCATGGCTCTGTGATCTTCTACCCTTCCTTTCCTCTCCTCCTACCCTCAAGAAAGGCCTCGGCCCTAGCGGAGGAGCGCTAGAAGTAGCACTGCACCTCCATAACGACCCAAGACATAACCCGTAACCTGAGGAAACGACACTCCCAAAACACGGGATCATATGGGCAATAAACACGGGACCCCTTAGCGTCCCCTGGCCACCATCCACTTAGGTCCTCCACTCCACCACCTGCTACCCTTCCAGCGTTCGCGTTCTGTACCAACCGTACGCTCTCGTTCTGCCCTCCACCTTTCTACCTCCTCCCTACGACTTGCCCTTCACCCACACACTCGAAGAAGTGGTCTCTCTTAAGCACACGTCGACATGTACATTTGTATAGGGACGAATGAATCAAAACAAGGCGACCAACCACTCCCTCCCGCGCCTTCCTGGAGGCGTCCCGAGGGGCCTTCGTGCAACCCCATACCTCCTCCAGGGTGTAAGAGGAGCGACCGTGTTGATACAAGACACGGAACGCGATACAAAATAACAAAAGAGGAAAACTGTGGTGTTGGGGCGTCAGCAAAGCTCGAGTGGATTCGTAGACAAAACATTTTCATCATTCAGCGAGGAGTTAAATAGAGCAAGAGTGATGATAATTCTAGCAAGGGTAATAATAATTCTAAACCTCGGACACACACACACAAAAAATATAAGTGAACTACTAAAAAAACGACTGCGAATTATCATTCCAGCGTGTGATCTTTACAGGCGACGTAACAAGGCGGCTTTTCGCTTCATACACACTAAAGTGGTTTTGTGGCTTATCGCGTGACGTGACTTAACTCAACAACCTCGTGAAGGAGGTCGGCGACTTGATAGCTATGTGTATATATGTGCCTGACGAAGTGCCAGATTTAGAACGGATGGTAGTTTAGATAAAGAGATGAAAAGAACACCTTCCCCAGAGCAGCAACAGGTCTAGCACTGACGCTGGCTTGGATACAGCTGGAGAGATAGATAGATAGATAGATAGATAGAGAGAGAGAGAGAGAGAGAGAGAGAGAGAGAGAGAGAGAGAGAGAGAGAGAGAGAGAGAGAGAGAGAGAGAACAATTGGAGGGAGAGACCATTAGCGACGACGTGTCTCCAAAACAGGTTGACCAAAGCCACAAACCTTGGCTATCTCTTTGCGCCACTGTACCACCAAAAGCAGATAACATTCTCCTGCCGAATTCTTAACGAATCTGTATGTAATCCAAGATCTTCCGTTGCTTGGGGGACTAATTACACACATCACGTCATCACTAACGACTCTTACGTTATCAACTTCCCTGGCATTTATTGGAGGGGGTGGGGGGAGGAAGGGAAAAGGGGTGGGGGGGAGACAAAAAAATAATTCCATTGATCATTACGACAAATAAAAATGCATATATTACCGACGACTAAACCCCCTAATGCCAAACGTAATCAAGATCCAATCACGTGCAATTTGATCACATCCGACGGATTCGAATTCCACTATAAATGTCATACTCTAAAAAAAAAAAAAAAAAAACTCTTACGGTTGAATGCAAAATATATATATATACCGATACATATCGCTTTCACCGATACATATCGGTTTCAATATGAGGGCGAGGAGGGAAGGGCCCAGTCAAGTACACGAACACACCGCCGATAACAGATCCCTCACGTCGCGCCACACACTCTTTTAACCCGGGTAAGCGAGAGGGTGAGAGTGATCCCTTCCCTCCCTCTCTCTCCTGCGCCCGCCTCCCCCTCTAGCAGCCAGCAGGAGGAGGACTAGCATGATGGGAGCAGCCTCTCCATTCACTCCTGCCAGCACCAACAGTTTAATTCACGTCATTAAAGACTATGGGAGCCCATCTGAGGATGATTGCCCCCGAGCAAAGAGCGCCCAAGCGCCCAGGAACTGTGCCAATGGCTCGCCCGTGTACACTATTCGCAGTAATGCGGCTCTTGGGGGGCGAGGAAGGGGGATTGGGTGAGGAGAGCATCCTGGGCCAGAAATTCGAGCGAGTGGCTCCAGCGGGCTGGAGCTATATATCCCACGGTATGGTCAAGAGAGACCAGTTCCCTCCGGTTACTGCGAGTCATCTACACGTACGTATTGTCCAATCCAAGGCCGAGGAAAAAAAAAAAAGTTGCTGGTTGTCATCAATCAGGACATACGACTGTCCCTATTTGGAGTGCGCGTCTCTGTACCGCTCACTCGTAATGCGACGAAGATCCAGAAATAATGTCTGTCTTCGTGTGAAGACCAACTCTACCCAACCCTCACACCCACACACCCACACACACACACACTCACCCACACACAGAACCCACTATCAGGGAAGAGGGTCGTTTGTGCGGAACTGCCTGGATTCCAGGGGGCCGCTAGCTCGTCCCGCTCTGACCCATCCGTTCGTAGATTAAAGGTGAATTTACGAAAGGCTTTGTGGGGCAATGGCCGTAAGGAAGTGGCGCTTCTCCCGATGCATCACACACACACACACACACACACACACACACACACACACACACATTGCAACGAAATGAAAAAAAAATGAAAATGCAAGAGACACCCCTCCTAGTTTTTGACACCCACACACACCAGCAACGTTAGAATGTCGACCGCAGAGAGACAGAAAAAGAGGAGGTTATGTGGCAGCATTAGCGTAATCTATGCGTCATCCGTCCGCCTTGTTACGACAGCAGCGGAATCTGGCGTGACGTGTCCTGGAACGCACCAGACCGAAGTCTGCGAGATGTGTGTGTGTGTGTGTGTGTGTGTGTGTGTGTGTGTCCTCCTCCACCCAAAGTGTCCTCCACCCAAGGATTCCACCCAGTACCACCAGGGCTCACCTTCGATACGTGTCGTCCTCCTCCTCCTCCTCCTCCTCCCACCTAAGGGTTCCACCTACAAGTTACGACCTCCGCCCACGACCAAATCTCCCACCTCCCACGGTCCGTCAACGGTGGGGCGACGACCCAGGTGTGCAGGTAAGAAACCAGAAACGACATATCGACTGCTAACAGGTGTGTGTGAAGGTCAAGATGATGATGATGATGATGAGGTGGGGGAGTACCAGGAGGAGGAGGAAGAAGAAAAAAGAAATTAGGAACAAAATCGACGGCTGAGATAGATAGACAAATAGATAGACAGACAAACAGACAGAGAGACAGATAGAAAGAGATAGATAGATAGATAGATAGAGAGAGAGAGAGAGAGAGAGAGAGAGAGAGAGAGAGAGAGAGAGAGAGAGAGAGAGAGAGAGAGAGAGAGACAGAGAGAGGGGTGGAGGCGATCAACTCACCGAAGCCAAAACACAAGTGGCGTAAACTTCTCGAGTCTCTAATTGGGGGTTTCAGGGGGAGACTCTCTCTCTCTCTCTCTCTCTCTCTCTCTCTCTCTCTCTCTCTCTCTCTCTCTCTCTCTCTCTCTCTCTCTCTCTCTCTCTCCCTCGCCACCACACAAGTTTACGGGTATACAGAAGAGACCAGGCCAGACACTCCCCCGAAACACACACACACACATACACACACAAAGATATATACGTGTATGTATCTTAATCATTTTCATCATACTTTGTCGCCTTCTCCCGCGTTAGCGAGGTAGCGCTAGGAAACAGACGAAAGAATGGCCCAACCCACCCACATACACATGTATATACATAAACGCCCACACACGCACATATACATACCTATACATTTCAACGTATACACACACACACACACACACACACACACACACACACACACACACTCACACACA
This sequence comes from Panulirus ornatus, assembly GCF_036320965.1. Classification (NCBI taxonomy): domain Eukaryota; kingdom Metazoa; phylum Arthropoda; class Malacostraca; order Decapoda; family Palinuridae; genus Panulirus; species Panulirus ornatus. Next base: position 19,090,384 of record NC_092279.1, read on the forward strand.
CACACACACACACACACACACACACACACACACACACACACACACACAACTGGGCGGCCGACCGGTAGCGGGAGTTTATCGTCACGCGCCGCCCTCCACCACCCACCCACCCACCATTCTCGTATTACACCGCTCGGAACACCGCTAACGGACGGCCATCGTAAAACAATATCCGACACCGGTAATAGCTTGACCCCCGGAGTGACCTCACGGGCAATCATCATTAGCGGTCAACCCGGGAGGGGGGGGGGGGAGCGAAACTCCACCCTCCACCCTCTATCCCCTCACTCTTCTCTCCCCCTCTCTCTCTCTCTCTCTCTCTCTCTCTCTCTCTCTCTCTCTCTCTCTCTCTCTCTCTCTCCACCCCTCCTCCACACAACAATTCTTCTCCCCTCGCAACAGTGCTGGAACGAACGATTCCAGCCTTCCAGACAAACAAGCCACACACACACACACACACACACACACACACCTCAGGAGCTGTGTGGAGTGTCAAGTGCAACACCACATACACCACAGTCCCTGGTCTGCCTACAGTACACATGACGAGCTGGAGACGCCACTTGTTTATGTGTTCTTGACGTTACCTACACATGAAGAATAAATATATATGACATGCAAAGGAACATAATAAAGTTATGATGATACGATGCAGAGGTCTGAAGTAATGGCGTACGTAAATAATAAAGTAAATTACGTTCACAGGCTGATAACCATCTTTCTGGGTACAGAGAACATAATTATGGAACATGTAACGTAAGATGATGATATGGGTAGAGCCACACACACGGACAGTGTTATTATGACATGGTAACGAGCGTTAGGACTAAGCTACAAACGAGAAGTTTGAATCCCTTAAAGGTAAAAGATGTTACCCTAAAATCTATTACTGTGAGATGTTGCCTCAAAATCTATTAGCATGCAACTCTGTTTTCGTAACGTGGGTCCCAGTCAGCAAGGCTCTTGCGCTCCTTGTGCTGTCTTAACTTCACGCGACGCAAATATCTGGGCCCAGTACAAACTATGAGGCCACAGCCACTACCTCATCACCTTTGGAGACGCTACTCCGGCAACTTTCCCACCAACCCTCCACCTCACCTCCAAAAAACAACCGACCGCTTCAAAAAAAACCCACCCACCCCTCACACCCTTTCCACCCCTCCCAATCTCACCCCTCTCCCAGATAGTCTAACTCTGGGGGGAAGAAAGAGAGACATAGAGACACAGAGAGACACTTGTACGAGTGGCCATAAAAGTTATCAAGCAGGAGGTGTCTCCAAGGACTCCCAAGTACCTAATATCCAATCTGGGAGCGGCCCCCACCCGCATACCAAGGTACCTTCCCCTCCGCGCGCCTCTTTCTCGCGCGCCGACCCCAATACACGCAAATGTATTCTTTCCCGTGGCCTGCGTCTCCGATCGGGGCTGACGCCTCCTCCTCCTCCAGGATGTAATGCATTCCAAACAGGAAGTGTCCCCCCCCCTCGTCCCCAGCCCCGACCCCTCCCCGCAGCACTGCTTGACCGGACAGGCCTTGGGGAGAGGAGGAGGAGAGAGGAGTAAGTGAGAGGAGACGTTCCTGCATTCTTTCCCGAAACATTTAGGTGCTGGAGGGGTAGATGTGGGCGGTGCGAGGGGGTCTGGAGTACAGGGAGGGGGGGAAAGTCGGGAGACGAATGACTGTAGGGAGTGTTTTGGAAGTGAACTAGACGAAAGAGGGTAAGGAAGGGAACTAAAAAAAACACACACACACTTCACCCTTACCGACCGGCTCCGTCGTCCCCACGCCCCACATTCTAAACAATCCACGACTCATTCCACCTCATGACCTTCCCCTCCCACTGACCTAACACAAGACCTCCAGTACTCATAAGTATAACCTCATCATTCACGAATCACCTTGCAGCAAACCTGTATGTCTAACGTGCTGTTTACCCACCTACGTGACACATCACCAACACTATCTAGACGCATCGCCAACAACACTATCTAGACGCATCGCCAACAACACTATCTAGACGCATCGCCAACACCACCATCTAGACGCATCGCCAACAACACTATCTAGACGCATCGCCAACACCACTACGTCCTTAAGCCCCACCACGACAACCACCCTCCACTAACAACACCACTACTATCAGCACAGCCCTACAGCCAACACACCTCGCGCGCCACCACCGCAATAAGCACTACCACCACTACTACTGCAATCACCACCACCAATACCATCACCACCATCACCACCACCTACACCATCACCACCACTACCACCAACCACCCACACCACCAACCACACACCCGTCCGCCCGCCCGCCACCACTCCTCCAACACCCGCGGACGCGCCGTCAAATACCAATCCCAGTACAATATCCGTATTTAGGGCGGACTGACGGAACCTGATCGGTCCTGGAGATATACCGCTCACGTGGGAGAGGGAGGAACCTGGGGGCTGGGAGGACGCGGCTGCGCGGGAGCGAGGCACAGGACAGAGGAGGTGGGTAAAGGAGGGAGGAAAGGAGGAGGGGGGGTGATAAGAAAGGGAGGAAAGGGAGTGAGTGGTATGAGAGGGAGTGAGTGGTATGAGAGGGAGTGGCTGTTTCTCAGCAACACCACAATAAAAACTAACATTATGAGAAGAATACTGAGAAAATTGAACTAAACTAAAAGAAAAAAGACAGCAATACCCTCCATATATGTGTGTGTGTGTGTGTGTGTGTGTGTGTGTGTGTCTGTGTGTGTGTGTGTCTGTGTGTGTGTGTGTGTGTCTGTGTGTGTGTGTGTGTGTGTGTGTGTGTGCGTGTGTGTGTGTGTGTATTCAATTTCTTACCAAAAAACCATCAAACCGTAAATCACAGCTATAAACAATTTCACATCTTATATAAGTCCTGCACAAAAAGAAGGGCACCTTAATGTCTCGAACATTTTAGTGGTGTCATAAAAAAAATATACAATTCTCATAAGAGAAAAAAAATATTATACAATTCTCATAAGAGAAAAAAAATATTATACAATTCTCAAAAGAGAAAAAAAATATTATACAATTGTCAAAAGAGAAAAAAAAAGACTTTTCAATATTAATGGAAGACAGTGACCCCCCTTCCACGCCTTTTCCATATCATTCGATATTCATATTTTGCCGAAAAAAAGAAGCTTACAAAATTGATAAATAAAAAAAAAAAAAATTCTTTTGGGGCGCAATCCTGATGATGTTTATGGATTTCTTGGTCACTGTCGTACGACCCTGGACTACGGTACGACCCTGGACTACAGTACGACCCTGGACTGCGGTACGACCCTGGACTACAGTACGACCCTGGACTACGGTACGACCCTGGACTACGGTACGACCCTAGACTACAGTACGACCCTGGACTACGGTACGACACTGGACTACGGTACGACCCTGGACTACAGTACGACCCTGGACTACGGTACGACCCTGGACTACAGTACGACCCTCGACTACGGTACGACCCTGGACTACAGTACGATCCTGGACTACGGTACGACCCTGGACTACAGTACGATCCTGGACTACGGTACGACCCTGGACTACAGTACGACCCTGGACTGCGGTACGACCCTAGATTAAGACGGGACGACCCTATGATGGTGGGGCCTCTAACCCGACAATTAAAAGGGGGGGTCATCAGGTCGAGGGCCCGGCCATCAATACCCCCCCAGGGTCGTACCGCCGTGCTCCAGCGGGTCGTACCGACGTCCTCGAAGGGGTCGTACCGCCGTCGTCCCCAAGTGGGGAGGGGGGGTTAAACACAGGGGAAGGGAAGGGAAGGGAAGGGGACCACACCACCACCACCACCACCACGGTGAAAACGCCTCCCTCCTCCTCCTCCTCCTCCTCCTCCTCCGTCCGTCCGTCCGTCCGTCCATCCGTCCGTCCGTCCGTCCGTCCGTCCATCCGTCCGTCCATCCGTCCGTCAGTCCGGCACGGATTTAACCCGGGGTTGAGAGGAGGGGGGGCAAGCGAGAGACCGCACCTCCGTATGGATTATTTACGGCCGCGTAAAACTCGGAATTTCTCCCTATAAAAGTTGGGAGAGCGGCCGGAGTGGGAGAAGGATTGACAGGGGGGAGGGGTTGATGTGGGGGGGAAGAGGAGAGAGAGAGAGAGAGAGAGAGAGAGAGAGAGAGAGAGAGAGAGAGAGAGAGAGAGAGAGAGAGAGAGAGAGAGAGAGAGAGAGAGAGAGAGAGGCGACGGAGATATATGGTTGTTGTTACGGCGTAGCGTTGCGAAGGACGCCCACATCCCCTCACCCCAGGCACCTCCCTAATGCATTCCAAGCAGGATCACTGGGATGGGATGTTGGAGGAGGAGGAGGAGACGGGGCGTCCTAGATGCTTGGGGACGAAGGGAGGGAGTGTCTTCCTCCGTGTGTGTGTGTGTGTGTGTGTGTGTGTGTGTGTGTGTGCGTGCGTGCGTGCGTGCGTGCGTGCGTGCGTGCGTGCGTGCGTGCGTGCGTGCGTGCGTGCGTGCGTGCGTGTGTGTGTGTGTGTGTGTGTGTGTATTTTGATGATCTCTCTGGCTGTTAAACAGACTCCCGTGTTATACACATTTCAAGCCATGTGACGATATACGATTACAGTCAATTCTCTGAGGGAATAAATATTACCCAGCGGGTTTTAATTCAGTTACAAATGTCTAAACTGCAATATAAAAGTCATTTATCATACAGAGGGTACGAGTAATTCACACAGCACAGTGCTGCAAAATCATTTGTTGGTGGTGACGTTTCGTTCGCTTGGATAATTCAACATAATGAGGCGATCATTTAATTCAGTACGAGGAGAAGGTGATTCGAAACACAGTCCCAGCTGCTTCTAAAGACAGCGACGGGTGGTTCGAAACATAGTAACAAGCGGCTCGAGCCACAGAAGCAGGTGGCTCGAAACAAAGTAACAGGTAGTTAGAAACACGGTTACAGATGGTTCGGAATACAGTAGCAGATGGTTCGAAATACACTAGCAGGTACTTGGAAATACGGTAACAGGTGATTCGAAACAAGGTGGTTCGAAACAGAGCAGCAGCTGGTTCGAGCCACTGGTTCATATGGAGGTACGGATATCTTGAGAGTGTCTGTAGGCGGTGTGAACCCCTGGTTCGCCAACAGCATGATACCTATTACCACCACCTTTCCCTTTCTTTCCCACCTCTTTCCCCTCATCTATCCACCTCTCTCTCTCTCTCTCTCTCTCTCTCTCTCTCTCTCTCTCTCTCTCTCTCTCTCTCTCTCTCTTCCTATCCTCTTCACCCTCAGGCTCCCTACCGCATCCAGCGTTCCCGGTACCTCATCAACGCCATGAATGGTCTGGCCTCCCTCCACCCCACGTTATCTTCCCATCTCCCCACTGTTATCTCTCCGTGAGATCCTCATCTCTACTCCCCGAGCACCGTGTGCTGCACATGCCTACCTTCTTAGCTCACCTTCAGAGACGAAGGTCTGAGTCACCTCCGCCTCGCCATCTTTTTTTTTTCCTTCTGCACGCAATGTTGCAGACATACAACGGGCAAGATCAAATCGTGCTTCCGCAGCCGTCAGGATCCTCCTCCATCTTCCCTTCCCCAGCAGGAAGGTCTCTGGCCTTCCACAGCAGGCAGAGCCTCTCATCTTTCCTAGCAGGAAGGTCCTCAACCCTTCCTGTGCAGGCAGATCCTCTCACGCCCTTAGCAGGCAGGTCCCCAACCCTTCCTCTGCAGGGAGGTCCGCAACCCTTCCTCTGCAGGGAGGTCCTCAACCCTTCCTCTGCAGGAAGGCCATCAACCCTTCCCCTGCAGGCAGATCCTCTCACGCCCTTAGCAGGCAGGTCCCCAACCCTTCCTCTGCAGGGAGGTCCTGAACCCTTCCTCCTGCAGGGAGGTCCTCTCATTTTCCCCAGCAGCCAGGTCCTCTCCTCTAACAGACAGGCCTCTCCCCTTCTCTATATCAGATCCGCAGGGAGGTCCCCAACCCTTCCTCTGAAGGGAGGCCCCCAACCCTTCCTCTGCAGAGAGGTCCTGAACCCTTCCTCTGCAGGAAGGCCATCAACCCTTCCCCTGCAGGCAGATCCTCTCACGCCCTTAGCAGGCAGGTCCCCAACCCTTCCTCTGCAGGGAGGTCCTGAACCCTTCCTCCTGCAGGGAGGTCCTCTCATTTTCCCCAGCAGCCAGGTCCTCTCCTCTAACAGACAGGCCTCTCCCCTTCTCTATATCAGGTCCGTCCTCAAACCTCTACAGCAATCAACTTCTCCTCCCTCACTGTCAGGGGTCATTCTACCAGCACTCACCCCTCTGGATCCACCCGAGAATACATTTCGAGAGTCTGAAATGCCGTTTCCAACCCGCTCGCAGATAAAGACCTCGAATCCTATCAGGATGACGTAATTCTCCTTCCATCCTGCCGACAAGGTATTTACGAATTTACGCCGGGGAAAAAAAAAAATAATAATAAACTCCAGGAAAACGAGAAAACTACCCGCATTTCTACCTCCCGGAATATGATTTAATACATCCACAATTTGCTGGACTTATGATTCGCCCTCGTTTATTTCTGCGCCACGCGCGGTGGGTGGGGGGGTGGGCTAATATTAAATGACGTCATTATAATTTTCATCGTGGAGTTGTCCAAACGTCACCAACACTGAGGCGGATAATTACCTCCCGGGACACACACACACACACACACACACACACACACAGCCAGTGGGGGCAAGAGGAGGTAGGAGGGCACGACAGGCATACGGATGCTGAACTCCCTCCCTCACAGGACCAGGGGTGCTGGATCTCCCTCCCTCACCCCACGTTGCTCGGAGGACCTTCGACGCGAACGGTTCCCGTCATGTATGTACAGAGACAAAAGCACTCCAGTGATAGCATGGGTGAAGGGTACATGTCTCAAGGGGTAGGTGGAGGTAAATATATAGATGCCAGAGTGGGTACAGTGCGTCGATACAGATGGGGTGACGAGGGGGGTGAGGAGAATATCTCGAAATGGTACACGCATAGTACGAGGCAAGGTAACAATAAGCCACAAAGCAGACCATCGGGTTCGCCTGGTGCAGGACATTAACCTTTGTGACAGGACAAACATGAGGACTGCGAGCGACAGCCAACTCACACACACTGTGGACGGTACGCAAGGCACAGACAAGGTGGTAAAGATGAGACCCAAGTGGTGATATACAGGGGAGGTTCAGCGTACGTGACGAAGGCGATCATACAGCCCGCGCCATCAGCCTGGCTAGCTTGGAAGAGAGCTGATGACGCCCGTAAACACCGCAGGATAACGAGGCTTCGTTTTTCCTTACGGAAATCAAAAGTAACACGACAAACATTAAGTAATGGTCATAGTTTCTCGTGATTCAGTTTAGACTCTGTGTTGCAAGAGTAATCATACACGTCTGTATACATTATGCATAGTAATGTATACAAACAGTCTTGATAAGCCGGAGATGCTGTGAAAGACATTAGTCTTGAGAAGCGAGTTGTGTGAACAGACGCGGATCAATCATGCTATCAGACCAACGTGAGCAACAAGGAACACCACACAACCACACTGAGGATGTGTGGTAGGGCACGGAACACCACACAACTACACTGAGGATGTGTGGTAGGGCACGGAACACCACACAACCACACTGAGGATGTGTGGTAGGGCACGGAACACCACACAACCACACTGAGGACTGTGTGGTAGGGCACGGAACACCACACAACCACACTGAGGATGTGTGGTACGGCATGGAACACCACACAACCACACTGAGGACGTGTGGTAGGGCACGGAACACCACACAACCACACTGAGGACGTGTGGTAGGGCATGGAACACCACACAACCACACTGAGGACTGTGTGGTAGGGCACGGAACACCACACAACCACACTGAGGATGTGTGGTAGGGCATGGACCACCACACAACCACACTGAGGATGTGTGGTACGGCATGGAACACCACACAACCACACTGAGGACGTGTGGTAGGGCATGGAACACCACACAACCACACTGAGGATGTGTGGTAGGGCACGGAACACCACACAACCACACTGAGGACGTGTGGTAGGGCACGGAACACCACACAACCACACTGAGGACGTGTGGTAGGGCACGGAACACCACACAACCACACTGAGGACGTGTGGTACGGCATGGAACACCACACAACCACACTGAGGACGTGTGGTAGGGCATGGAACACCACACAACCACACTGAGGATGTGTGGTACGGCATGGAACACCACACAACCACACTGAGGACGTGTGGTACGGGCATGGAACACCACACAACCACACTGAGGACGTGTGGTAGGGCATGGAACACCACACAACCACACTGAGGATGTGTGGTACGGCATGGAACACCACACAACCACACTGAGGATGTGTGGTACGGCATGGAACACCACACAACCTACACTGAGGATGTGTGGTAGGGCATGGAACACCACACAACCACACTGAGGACGTGTGGTAGGGCATGGAACACCACACAACCACACTGAGGATGTGTGGTACGGCATGGAACACCACACAACCACACTGAGGATGTGTGGTAGGGCATGGAACACCACACAACCACACTGAGGACGTGTGGTAGGGCACGGAACACCACACAACCACACTGAGGACGTGTGGTACGGACACCACACAACCTACACTGAGACGTGGTGGTAGGGCACGGAACACCACACAACCACACTGAGGATGTGTGGTACGGCACGGAACACCACACAACCACACTGAGGACGTGTGTTAGGGCACGGAACACCACACAACCACACTGAGGATTGTGGGTAGGGCACGGAACACCACACAACCACACTGAGGATGTGTGGTAGGCACGGAACACCACACAACCACACTGAGGACTGTGTGTAGGGCAAGGAACACCACACAACCACACTGAGGACGTGTGGAAGGGCACGGAACACCACACAACCACACTGAGGGACGTGTGGTAGGGCACGGAACACCACACAACCACACTGAGGACTGTGTGGTAGGGCACGGAACACCACACAACCACACTGAGGACGTGTGGGTAGGGCACGGAACACCACACAACCACACTGAGGGACGTGGGTAGGGCACGGAACACCACACAACCACACTGAGGACGTGTGGTAGGGCACGGAACACCACACAACCACACTGAGGACGTGTGGTAGGGCACGGAACACCACACAACCACACTGAGGACGTGTGGTAGGGCACGGAACACCACACAACCACACTGAGGACGTGTGGTAGGGCACGGAACACCACACAACCACACTGAGGACGTGTGGTAGGGCATGGAACACCACACAACCACACTGAGGATGTGTGGTAGGGCACGGAACACCACACAACCACACTGAGGATGTGTGGTAGGGCACGGAACACCACACAACCACACTGAGGATGTGTGGTACGGCATGGAACACCACACAACCACACTGAGGACGTGTGGTACGGCATGGAACACCACACAACCACACTGAGGATGTGTGGTAGGGCATGGAACACCACACAACCACACTGAGGACGTGTGGTAGGGCACGGAACACCACACAACCACACTGAGGACGTGTGGTAGGGCACGGAACACCACACAACCACACTGAGGACGTGTGGTAGGGCACGGAACACCACACAACCACACTGAGGACGTGTGGTAGGGCATCTCCATCATCAGTATACACCTCGCACACCAACACACACGACAACGTGTGGCAGAGTGCCTACCACGACACCATGACGACACCTGGCCCTCAGCCCGTGTTGAGCACGGTCATTAACTCTTGTCCTGACACAGTTGACCCGACGCCCCGCCGACCACTATCGCCTGTCCCTCCGCTATTACATGCCGCTGCCACATTATTGATACTGGCGTCCGTCAGGCAGGCTCCTCTCACACACATACACTCACACACGACCCCATTCCCTTCATCATCCCTCATGACCTGCCTCCTCTCCACGCCTCACGATCGTCCTCCTCACTCGTCCACCGCGAGCATCTTTCTCTTGTCTCACTCCTATCTGCCTCCATCGTTCTCACCGTCCCCGTCCACCTCATCATCCTTCTCCACATCGGCCTCACTCACCAACAACCTCACCTTCCATCCCAATCACCTATCACTCTCCTCATCATCATCCTTATCACTCTTATCCTACATCAGCCTCACCTTTAACTCTACTCCTCACCACTCCCACACTTCATCAACCTCCCCCTCCTGCTCCTCACCACCCCTACCCTTCATCACACTCACCTCTCTCCCTCGCCTCCTCCTCACCATCCTCAATTCTCTCCCTCACCTCCTCCTCACCTCTCGCTACCCCCTCCTGTTCCTCATCAGCCTCACCTCGCGGCACATCCCCGGCCCAAACACTTCCTTGTTTGTTTACTCTCATACACCGGGCTACACAGTTTCCATTTAACTACACCCCAGTCAATTTGCTTTCAATCTCGGTCCCCTTGGCCGTCCGTGTACCACAAACATGCTGCTACGCCCACCACCACCACACCTTCTGTACCTGGGGGGCAGGGGTGGGTGACCCTCGGGGTCATCCAGTCAATCACACACTCAGCGAACCAGTTACACAGTCAGTCAGGCATGAACAAGGTGAACCAAAAGCGGGGTCCAGTCCCTCCCCCCCTAACCCCCACTCTCCCCAACCTCACCACCAACCATTCGTGGCCATAGGGCGCCTCTCTCACCCCCACTCCACCACACACACACACACACACACACACACACACACACACACACAACAATACTCAGTCCTCTCCCAGTGCGACATACGCACTCTCCTCCACTGAGACACACGCACTCTCCCACTGAGACACACGCACTCCCAGTGAGACACATGCACTCTCCCACTGAGACACACGCACTCCCACTGAGACACATGCACTCTCCCACTGAGACACATGCACTCTCCCACTGAGACACATGCACTCTCCCACTGAGACACACGCACTCCCACTGAGACACGCGTTCTATGCCACTGAGACACACACTCATCAATCCTAAGATCGTGTGGTCAGTTTAACTCACTCCTACTGATCTCTCTCCCCTCCCTCTGTGCCTCTTTAGTATCTGGCTCCATAAGGCCAGTCCAGCACTGACCCAACCACCCCCTCCATCACCAGGCCAGAGCGACAACCTTCCACCCCTCACCTCACCCACCCCCCATTCCCCCTTCCTTGTCTAAACCCGTTCCTGTTGATCGCCCATACACAAAAGACTCTCACAAACATGGCCAGGACCCGGGTTATAGAGAGGACCCTGGCGCACGTCTTCCTAAATCATCTTCTTGACACGAACGTCCGTTCCTGCCCACGACCATCAATCACCATGAACACCCATCATCCCCCCCTCCTTCCTCCTCCTCCTCCTCTCTATCCACACCCAGTCACACACCCACCACCAACACCACAGGCGCGTCCTCCCTCCTCCTCCTCCTCCCACCATCCACACACACACACACACACACCCTCACTCACCCCAGCTGGCCTCAGGGAGACACCTGCGTCGCAACATGTTAACAACCAGCTGTAACGCTGCCTCTGCCGTGTCCCATCAGCCCACCATTCGCACCCGCACCGTAAAATTTAGAAACGTTGCCGTCGCTGTGGTAAAGCCCCGCCCTTACCCTGCCCTCACTGTCGACAATGAAACCCTCCTCCTCCTACTCCTCCTCCTCTCTCTTTTCCCCCTACACTTTTCCTCTCCATTTAGTTATTTTCTAACTTCCTCTCCGTTCTCCCATTCCTTCCCCTTTTTCTGTCTTTCGATCCTTTGGTGGCCAGCGTCATTCTCCTCCTCTCTCCTCCTCCTCCTCCTGGCGTGAGGTCGTCCTTAGAATCATGAGGAAGCAAGGGGAGTACGACTCCTACATACGTCAACAGGACACCCCTCCTACTGGCTGCCATACGACGGATAAAAAAAAAAAAATCCCCCTAAAGCGGACGACACTTGACACCGGGCAATTCGCCACAGCGCAACCCATCACTTGGTATAATCCACCGCCACACAACTCATCCCAAATCGGATACTTCGCCACCCCCGTCGCCCGATAATTCACTTGAGCGAAAACCCGACATCGAAGAACATTCACGCCGTCGCTTGAACAACGTACAGACGGCATCATCCTTCCTCCTCCAGTTTACAGCGCGTCTCTAAGAGGCTGAGGCTGCTGCTGCTGCTGCTTCAGGCGCGGCAGTGGTGGTGCTCCTACTACTGTGTCTTATACGCTTATGTAATCAATGGCAAGAGGACAGTGGCGTCTCAGAATGCACAACCATCTATCCGGCCTCAGTCACAAGGGAGCTAACCAGTCGACCCGTAAGTCTATCTCCTTTTCACTCTGAAGTCCAGCATTCTAAAATATTCTTGTGTTGGCACCATATTCTCACCTCGATACACCAATTCCCAACCTTCTTGTTGGCATTTTCACCAAATAATCACAGTACTCCAGACGCTTGTCTACAAGAGAGTGCTATAACACGTTCACAACAGAGGCGATAAGATTGAAAAGCCTAAAGCTTTTCCCCCAGGCGTCGCGTGTACTATCTCCTCCATAATTTTCTAATAGATGGACAAACGGATGGATGACGTGTCTTTGTGTGTGTGTGTGTGTGTGTGTGTGTGTGTGTGTGTGTGTGTGTGTGTGTGTGTGTGTGTGTGTGTGTGTGTGTGTGTCAAACTCTCTACCTCTTCATTAGATAAGACCCACAGTGGTGTCCATCCTGGATCTGTCCCTCGCCCTCATTAACATGACGCGACAGGTGATCTGGATTCCAGCCCCCCATCTGCTGATTCCCAATCACCTCCTCCCCCATCTGCTGAATCCCATTCACCTCGCCCCATGGTGAATCCCAATCACCCTCCCTCCATGGTGAATCCCAATCATCTCACCCCATAAGCTGAATCCCAATCACGTCCTCTCCCCTATCTCCTGGATCCCAATCACCTCCCCACCCCACCCCCATATTTAGCGACCGTATGTCTAATTTCTTCTTTTTTCTGTGCACTGAGGCGACGATATTCTGTCTTCTCGGGTCCGGTGGCAGAGTTTTTACACAGATATGGCAGATGGGGAGATAAAGCTCCTTTATATGGTGGGGAGCAGGGAGCGGGAGGGAGGAGGAGGGGGCGAAATGCCATAAATGTACGGGTTATTCCAGTTAGTTAGGCAGCTCGTCGTCCCGTCTGGCTGGTGGTGGTCACCAGTGTGTGTGTGTGTGTGTGTGTGTGTGTAAGTGGGAGGTAGATGGTTGTCGCTTTTGGACTGAACGCCTGTGTTTCCCAGTGTTTGTGTGTTGACTGCCAGCGGTCAATGTGGCAGCGAACACCTTTCTGGCGGTCATCTCCGCCCACGAAGGATCTGACCAGAGATGACGACATGTACCTACCTATCTCTCTCTCCAGTCAACCCCCCTCCCCCCTCGACGCGTCTACGATCGCAGCCTGCAGCAGCTACGACATCACCACCACCACTGAGGGACTCCCTCCTCTGGGGCAGAAATAATAAAATCGCTTCAAACGCGATAGGCCGAGCAAGGCAGGCAGACGAGAGGGGAGGGGGAGGAGGAGGAGGAAGAAGAGGAGGAGGAGGAGGAGGAAGAGAGGGAGGAGGAGGGCAATCAGATGAGACAGGACGGGGCCAAGCTGTTTGACTTTTCACTTCATCAATGTGCAAAAACGTCGTCCATTTGGGAGGGACCAGTTGGGCCAGTTGGAGGAGGAGGAGGAGGAGGAGGAGGAGGAGGAGGAGGAGGAGGAGGAGGGGTGCTGGCTGGGCCCAACAGCCCGTGTAACTACAGCTGTCACTGTCGTCGTCCCTCGAGGAGCCTCCACACACACACACACACACACACACACACACACACACACACACACACACACACACACACACACACACACACCTCCAATACCCCATCCCCGCCGTGAGTGACTGACAGCTCACACACTCCCTAGTGACATCCACTCCCCCGGGGTCAAGAGGTCAGGCATGGAGCGGCCGGTCAGGTCGACGCGCCAGTGATACACAACACTGGTGTGATAATTGGCACCCTGGGGTCAATTAACGGACAATATGCCCATTACTACGCTCCCTCAATACAACTGGAGGAAGAGTCCATCAGAAATAAGAAAATGGGGAAATAGGAGTTAAAAGATAGGAAATTGGGGGATAGGAGGGTTAAGAAATATGAAATTCGGGAAATAAGAGATTTAAGAAATAAGAAACTGGGGAAAAAGGAGTCGAAAAATAAGAAATTGGGGAAATAGGAGAGTTGAGAAATAAGAAATTGGGGAAACAGGAGGGTTGATAAATAAGAAATTGGGGAAATAGGAGGGTTGATAAATAAGAAATTGGGGAAAATAGGAAATAGGAGAGTTGAGAAAAAAAGAAACTGGGGAAATTGGAGAGCTGAGGAATAAGAAACTGGGGAAACAGAATTGAGAAACTGCCTAGCGAATGGAGCGAAATAGGGATATTGAACTGTCAGGAAACGGGCCATCAACTGGGAGGGTCAATAACTCCTGTGGTTTGAGAGTGGGTCTTGAGGGGCTGTGTGGCACACGCCACATGACCCGGAGCGACCCACCCACCCTCACCCACCGCGACCCCTTGGCACCAATAAGCCAGGTGGCCCACATCCGCAGGAAACGGGTGAGTAAGTGAACGAGACTTGTCAGTTAATTCTTGTGGCAGGCCAGGTGCCCATCCCTCCCTCCTTTGCCCACCCTGACCGCCCACCCTCTCTCCTTGCCCACCCCTCCCTCCATGCCCACCCTGACCGCCCTATCCTTACCCTACCGACACCTCTACCATCTTCTTCCTCCCTCCTTCTTCCCTCACACTGTCGCCTCGTTATCCCATCCTGTGTCCATCTACACATATGAGGAATGTGGCCTACCATTCACCTCGTCATTGACCACCAGTTCCTCAATCGTCTGTCTTTCCTCATCCTGTTCTATTCTGTCTACGTTAGCTCCTTGCTTCATCCTTCTCTCTCCTGCACACACCCTCACTCCTTTCTGATTTTCCCCTTCCCTTCCACGCACTCTTCCTCATTATACCTCCTCACGCTGGCTCATCGTTTTAAAATCCGTGTTAACCACTTCCACGTATTCCTCTTCCGAGGAGAAGGAGGCGTTTCGCATCCCTCATAAATTCGTAAGTTTAAGTATGAGATTATGGTCGTCCCAAAAACAGGACACATCTATCCTCAACCTTCCTATACCTTTTTTTAAAAGGTATATCATTAAGGGAACACACGTTGAATGTCATAAACATAGGATTAAGATGACACTTCTTAAATACAGAGACAACTACGTTTAGTTCTTACCCTTAAAACATGTGATACACACTAAATAACGTTAGCCCTTAAAGCACAGAAAATCTTTCCCCTGGTATACATATGATTACAATAATACTAAACCTTAAAACACATCATATCTGCCCCCTTAAATTTCAGCCCAAGCTTATAATCTAGTACAGGGAAGGCAGCTTATCTGAATCATGACAATGAACAGATGAGAAAAACACGAACAGGCAACTAGATAAGAGGTGTGGAGGGAGGAAAATAATGAGGTAAACAAGTTAAGGAAAAGGGGGAAGAGGAGGGGAGAGAGAGGAGAGAGGGACGGGACAAGTGTAGTTCCCATGGAGGTGTAAGTGTATTCGACACCGCTCGCACGGTCATTCGACACCCCTTCGAAAGGTTACTCACATGAAATGCAATCAATGTAATTAATAATAATAGTGTTATTAATCATTTCATCCTTGGTCATTAATCATTTCATCCTTGGTCAGCAATAGGTCATCATCTGACAGTGAGTGTGTGTGTGGGGGGGGGGATGTGGGTGGGTGTTTAGAGACGTGAAGATGAGTGGGGTAACACAGAAGACACGAGCTGGTAATGTGAGGGGGAAGAAGAGAATAAAAGGGGAAAGAAAACTGTTGAAGAATGATGAGAAGATAGTGAACAGAGGTGAAGGCATGACCTCAGAGAAGGGACGAAAGACGGGGACGATGAGGAGCGGACAGAGACAGAGAGAGGGGGGAGGATAGTGAATAGAAAAGGATGGGGTGGGAATGGGAGGAGGAGGAGGTGGAGGAGAAAGCATCAACCACAAGAGGAGGAGGAGAGAGAACCAAAGAAGGGATGCTCCGATAACAGGAAGGGGAGGAGCGACCAGAGGAAGTGAATGTCAACACTGAGGCAATGGGTAAGTCATAATGCTAATGCTGGCGCCTCCCTAACACACCGTGTCTATCGACCCTCGAACATTTCACTCGACCTGGTATTCCTCCACATCTTGAAGCACTCATCACGCACCCGAGGAAGGCGCCCTCCCTCCCTCTCTCTCTATTATGTGGGTCATTCACTTCCCTCAAATGCGCGCCCTACGGTCATCTTGGCTCGAGACGGAGGCCTCCCTCCCCCTCTAACATATACATTTCCTGGCTATATAAATTCTACGGCTCTTTGGCAGAGTTGTGTGGCAGTCATTATAAATGTATCTGCAATGTTCCATCCCCATGATTTCTGACTTCATTTTTCCAGGATCTTGTGTGTCTGGAATCTTAACATAGAACATGTCTGGAACCTTTACATGGAACAAGTCTGGATTCTTTACACACGACATGTCTGGAATCTTTATTAGCAATAAGATGGAAGAGGCCGCAGACTATGACGAACATGATGACCAAAATGCAGATGTATGTCTTCCTAACAGACTGCTTTACATGTACCAAACTCCTATAGACACATTTCAGTTTCTATATATAAATATCATCATAAACTCATACTCTATTTCGACAGCTTTGTCAATACTTCAATGATGCATCCAAAGAAATGCGCATTAAATACAGAGCATTACATGAAAAATGCATGATATATGAACCATGCGGTATATAACACGTTACAACCTCGGAAGCGCGTATATATATGTAACATACTCTATTATGATGTACGTCATATACGAAGCAGTCTTTAAAATTACAACATACGACGCATATTCCATGAAATGATCTTTGCTGTTTTACTTTATGTTAGCTGAGACGGCACGGGCAACTATGGCCCTAATCAAGGCCATCTCATTAACGCTATAAACATTGTATATATATATATATATATATATATATATATATATATATATATATATATATATATATATATATATATATATATATATATATATCCGAGCCTGAGCCACGTACCCATCTTACTGACCAACTCCAAGGAGCGGATGAACAGCTGGATTGACTGTGGACCGTCTCCCGCAACCAGGATTCGAACCCCAAGCGCTCGACCCTTTCGCGGCCCGTGGATGCTCCACGACCAGGAACGCCAACCGCTATACACCACGGTGGTCCTTATCACCACAACCTGAGGGGTCTGTGGGGTCTGTAGACCCTCACGGGGAGGCCATTCCCCAGCTCCGGACACCTCACTGGAGGTAATAACTGGGTCCTGGAGTTTATATCCCTCCCCCCTACAGCAAGCTCCCACACTCCCCTCCAACCAACGCAGGTGATATGAATTACCAATAGCTCATTTACATGCGAGCGACTATGCCTTCACCTGCTGCTCATTAGCACTGGAAAACCAGGCACGCTGAGCCGGAGCCTGGCCCATTGTCCGACACGGCAGTGTAGGCCAGCAGCCCTTCCTCGACACCCCTCCCTGCTCGGAGCCCCGGATGGGCCTGATCCGAAGCGCGAGACACTAGCTCGAAGACATGGACCTAAATGCGTCAAGTCCGGGACTCGACTGGATGTCTGGGACCCGACTCGAAAGTCCCCGTCAACCCAGCTTGAAGTCTGGTGACCCGACTTAGAAGTCCGGGAGAGACAGAAAAAAAAAAAAAAACCCAGTTCGAAACGTGAGACCTAATTCAAAGACCGAGACCCCCGACTCGAAGTAAAGGGACCGACTCGAAGTAAGAGACCCAACTGGAAGTCAAACGAATGAAAAGAAAGACCACAACTGTGACAGCTGTTTTGAGGTCTCTCTCTCTCTCTCTCTCTCTCTCTCTCTGACGACCGAGGCCTCGTCGGCCGCGCGAAGAGTCATCGCTGACGTCAGTCCTCTAAAAATCAGAGAAGGGTGGCCAAAAATTGGATAAAGGAAAGGATGATCTCCTCCCCCAACTTCTCCACCTCGACAAGTTCTGTCCAGCTCGGGGAGCAGGCAAGGCCATATGTAGACAGAAAAGTGCATACACATACTCTTAAAATCATCCTTGACACCTGAGGAAGGTGTGAAAAAGATTTTCCGGTTGGTGTTGCGTATATATAACTTGACGGCCTTAAGATGTCCCTGGCACAGGCGATGATGAGCCAAGAGTCCAACCGACCCACTCTGGCTGGCAGTGTCGTCGTATCCTCTCACTCTTCAGCCAAGCAGTTCCCTCCCACGCTCCGGTGGCACGTGTGGGAAGACGATGACTCCCGTTACTCACTCGGGATCTGTGTGGAAATGCCAGTGTTCTCGGGTTCGATAAGAGGGACTCTTGTTCCATTACGAGGACCGATGACTGTTCAACCCTTGAGTACGAAGGTTCGACTCGTGGGCAAAAACGCTCACATGAAACCCTGACGCCAACATACCCAAGGGCGATGCCGTCCTGATCAAGGGGTCGTAACGTCGTGCTCAATGAGCGCTAAAAGTCACCCCCACCAACTAGAACCCTTATGGTGACGACCCTCCACCCACACACACACACACACACACACACACACACACACACACACGTCCCGAGTAACAACGCGATAAACTACCCGACATTCACTTAAATCCGTACGTGGAAATAGTTAAGGGGAGACGAGACACTCTCGTAAGCAAGGTGATATTCCCTCATTACGCCCAATAAACACGACAACGAAATGGGGTGAGTCAACAGTGATTCTGAGCGAGAGAGAGAGAGAGAGAGAGAGAGAGAGAGAGAGAGAGAGAGAGAGAGAGAGAGAGAGAGAGAGAGAGAGAGAGAGAGAGAGAGAGAGGCGGAGGGGAGAACATGGAGTGACGAGGAGCAAAACTAGGGAGTGAGAGAATAATAAGAATAAGAGGAAAGGATCAGGAGAAGGAAGAAAACTTTAAGAAATACCTCAGAAGAGGAGGGAAAAGACAAGTGGAAAGAATAGAAAGAATGACAAAGAATAAGGAAAAAAAGAAAACATATAAATAAGACAACGGGACATAACAGGGTGAGGAGGATGATAAAAAAAATAATAATGCGGAAGCAAGAAATAACAAGGTGAAGACAGAAGAGAAGGACAACCCAATAATAACAGGGGAAACAACAGAAGTATACAGAGCGGCAGAGAAAACAGGATGAAAAGGGGGGGAAATGGAACACAAACTGGGAGGAATGGAGGGGGAAGAGAAGCCAGCATAGAACACCAGAGGAGCAAGGATGAAAGCAGGAGTTTATCATGATCATTAGCAAGAACGGGGCGTCAGGATCAATTACTGGGCATTGACACTCCACTGTGAGGCGACCATCATGGTCCTTAAACTTGCTCATGGCTTCATCAGAGATAATATGATTGCAGGCGATTCTCTTTCCCCAATAACTGCACTAAAATTCCCTTCAATGTGAGTACGATAAGGTTGTGTGTTGCGAGGCACAACACAGGTACATTGACCCTAAAAAACAGTACGCCTGCTATATATTTCAAAGGCGTGACACGGCGGAGATTTATGTCGGTATAAGCGTATGACGCTGTCAGGGTAAGATTATCATACGTCTGGTCGCTGCGACGAGTGTTTATGACGGTGTAAGCACAAGCAATCCGCCTCAGTGTGCCTCGGGCTATCACTTCATATTCGGAATTTTGCTTCCAGGCACTGTATTCCTTCCCCCCGCGCTTCAAGATGAGTGCTTCTTACAGGTCGAAAGGAGGATGAAGCCCGAATTCTCACCTGATGGCATGAAAATGTGGGTAAAAACATGAGTTCTAGCTTCACAGGGTTAGCTAAGCTTAGGACGCATATGCAAAGGGCGCTGCTTCCAGCAACACCTTCATGACAATGTTCTGCCTCAGACAGTCGAAAGAACTACCCTAACTTTGCCCACTGTAAATAACTCATTTGTTATGTACCTTGTTAAATACAGCCATCATTGTTCCTCAAAACCTTTTTTTTCTCTTTTCTTTTTGAACAGTTCACTTCCTACGTAAATGGCTGAGAAATTCATTCACTGCTATCCAACCCCTCGTTAACATTTCCCCCACCTTCTATGTAACCTGTAACTCAATAATTGAGGCCCTAGTCTCCCGACCTTCTGTGTGCACTTCTATATTCCTCATCTGCACCACAGCATGTGTGGGAGTGTACAACGAATTCGCCGCTCGTGCCGCAAAAAAAAAAAAAAAAATCCCAACGAAAAAAAAGGAGAAAAGAAAAAAAGAAAGAAAGAGCGAGAGTCACGGAGGTGATAATGTGGAGGAAAGCAAATAAAGAGGGTGGGAGGGGAAGCCCGGCAAAGATAAAAGGTGAGGAGAGATAATGTGAAAAATGTTGGGAGGGGAAAAATAGAGGAAAGGGAACAAAAGAAATAGAGAGAGAGAGAGAGAGAGAGAGAGAGAGAGAGAGAGAGAGAGAGAGAGAGAGAGAGAGAGAGAGAGAGAGAGAGAGAGAGAGGCAGGGGGAAGTGGGAACATCACCGGTCCAGTGTTCACAGTGGTTGTGTAATGGGTCCCCAGCTGTTGGTCCATGACTCTCCTGCACCACTAGGCTTCAACCTCCTTAACCTCATCCACCCCACACCACCATCCATAGCCTCATCCACCCCACACCACCATCCACATCTTCATTCACCCCACAACACCATCCATAGCTTAATCCAACCCACACCACCACCTACACCTCATCCGCCCCACATCAGCATCTACAACCTCTTCCACCATACCTTTCCCACCAATATCCGCTAACACCATCCACCCACATTACTCTGTTTCCAAACCCCCCCCCCTCAGAATCCCACAACTCTCCTAACCCCATCACTTAGAACCAACCCCCCCCCCCCCTAACCCCCACCCGATACTTCACCCATCAGATCCCGTTACCCTAGTGAGCCACACCCATAAACCCTCTCTCTCTCTCTCTCTCTCTCTCTCTCTCTCTCTCTCTCTCTCTCTCTCTCTCTCTCTCTCTCTCTCTCTCTCCACTCCCCTACATTCCAGGCGTGACCCCCTGCCTGACCCCAGCCACGCCAGCATTAACATACACAAGCTGGTGCAGATCTGAGGACCATGGTTGTACCTCCACGGTCATTTGTTTGTGAAAGACCAATAAGAAATGAATAATAATAACAATGATAATATAATTACAATAACACTTTTACCACTATCACTACAACTACTACTACTACTACTACTAATAATAATAATAATAATAATAATAACAATATAATAATAATGATAAAATACCTGGAACACGGCCATTCCCTTCAGTACACAGTACAATAAATTTCTGGCCGGGAAATGCACTTCAAATCCGCCATCTGGCACAGAGGAACAGGAAAGGGTTAGTCCCCCTTTCCTTCCAACACACTAAACGACCCATAACATCAAGTGGGCAGTGTGGATCCAAGCCCCTTTCTTTCCCACTCTCTCCATTAAGGGCATCAGTTCATCTCGCACCCCATCAAAAACTCCAGCCGGCCCTAGCCGGATATATATATATATATATATATATATATATATATATACACACACCAAATGGCGTCCTAGCTTCGTCTCTTCGATGTATATCAACTGACTCATATTTCTCTCTTGTGTCTCCCCTGATGATGTGATTATTACACGAAAGTGCACTTGGGAACTTATTGTGTTTCATTTTCCCCGTGGACTCATAGGAATATCTTGATCACGCGCAAAATTGTGATCCTTTCCAATATATATATATATATATATATATATATATATATATATATATATATATATATATATATATATATATATATATATATATATGCAGCTCTGACGTAAGGGCGTGGGCGGCACATTATACGAGAATTTACCCGTAAAAACGATCATGAAAATGTTAAGAAGGTTGAGGGGAAGGGGCCCCTGGCCTGTGGGAGTCCTCTTCCCCTCCTCCCATCCACCACAACAAGGAGGCAACATTAATGACCATCTGAATGCCACACGAGCGCCATGGGCGTCGTCACGGCCAATGTTACGGTCAAGGGTCACGTCAAAGCCAATGATATGGTCAAGCGTCACAAACAATCGAGGCGACGGTCAAGCGTCATAGCCAGTGTTGTTACGGCGGAAGATGACAACCTCCCCGACCGCCCCACACTACTCCACCCCCCCAAACAAACAGATCACAGCCAACGCCCCCTATACAGAGATAAGGCAGTTTCAAAGCATCAGAAAATATAATCATACCGAAGCTATCATCAACACGAGTACTCCTCACGCAGGCGCGATGATGATGAGAGAGCGAGAGCCTACGAAGCAAACCACGTCCAACCTCCACAGCCAGTGTTATGGGTTTGGCCAATCAGCCAACGTAGACTCGGGTGGATGATGACGGGGAGGGGGAGACTTCATTCGCGCAATACACACCGCAAAACACCAATGTCTGGCAACACTTCAGACGCTACGCTGACGGAACGCTTTCCTCTCATAAACGAAATACAAATTACAAAACTGTGCAAACACACTGAGGGACGTATATAACTTTGGAATTAAGTATCTGAATATTACAATATCATAAGATCCAGAGTAAAGTCTACTTAAAAATTTATGAATACAGCCCTCTGGAAAATGGAGGAACGATATATTCCACGAGGAAAATACATGGAGACTATATAAAGCCACATATTTAGCATCTAGTCCGGCCACAAAATTTGGTCAAGCCTTTCGACTCTCTCTCTCTCTCTCTCTCTCTCTCTCTCTCTCTCTCTCTCTCTCTCTCTCTCTCTCTCTCTCTCTCTCTGGTACAACGCAACCCTCATCTTAAGCCTCTAGCTGTCATGTAATAATGCACCGAAACCACAGCTCCCTTTCCACATCCAGGCCACAGAGAACTTTCCATGGTTTACCCCAGACGCTTCACATGCCAAAGTTCAATCCATTGACAGCACGTCGACCCCGGTATCCCCTACCATCATTTGGATCTCCCGGGGCAACAAGAGATTATCCGGGTAGCTCATGACTTTCTTTCTAATCATCGGAGACGTAAAGTAACATTACGACATGACATTAAACTTCAGATACATAGCGCTATAATACTGACTACCAGCAGACAAGATGGAGGAAAAGCGTCGTGAAATAATAATCTACAAACATTGAATGACCTTACGTGGTAAACACGTCTCCTGCGGAAACACTTCAAATGACCTTACCAACAGGAACACTTTCAATGACCTTACCAAGACTACCGCGTCTGCAACAGAAGGGCCTGGCGACCTTACATGAGTAACGCGTCTGCAACAGAAGGGCCTGGCGACCTTACATGAGTAACGCGTCTGCAACAGAAGGGCCTGGCGACCTTACATGAGTATCGCGTCTGCAACAGAAGGGCCTGGCGACCTTAAATGAGTATCGCGTTTACAACAGAGACACACAAAATCCTCACAGGAACAAAAGGAAGAGCGTCCAACACTCAATCGCGGTCCTGAATACTGGCCCAGCAAGCAAAAAAAAAAAAAAAAGAAGAAAAAAACACATCTCCAAACCAATAAAATTCACCCCTGACACTACATTAACAGTCTCTCTCACGACACAGGCGAGAAGCCACTGTGTACCAAGACGTGAACAACGTCGCCCACCGCCTCACACAAGCAACACTTCTTGCTCGACTGAAGAACAGATGTATAACACGTGTTCTTGTACGTCCTCCCAAAAAAAGACATCCGCCTTTTAGAGCAAGACACGGAGGGGAGGGTGTCGTCTTGTCTTCTGGCTGCCCGTCTGTCTGTGTGTCTGTCTGTCTTCCTTGCTCTCCCCGCCGCTCACCAGCCCATGGTCGCTGGTGGTGGTGGTGGTGGTATATGCCGTCACCCAGACAAACATGTTGTCAGGGCGTGCGCGCTGCATTCACCGGATGGTGCATCTCCTACTAAGGTCAAGGACGACCCGAGTGTAATATGTTTTCCCTCCTAATTAAAGGTCTGTTTGACAAGTCCTGGTTTACAGGCTAATTAGAAGCATACTTTGGGAATGGGCTCTAACGCTGATGTGGTGGTGGTGGTGGTGAGTAACTGTGCAGGGGTGGTTCATGAAGGTGGGGAGGAGGGGTTCGAGAGGGTGAGTGAGTGATGGAGGTGGGGTGGGGTGACGGAGGTAGTGACGCACTGGCATCACGATGGGGGTGACGTAACGTTTCATGGGAAGGTGACATGAGGAGGAGGAGGAGGGAGGAGGAGGAGGAGGAGGTGGTGGAAAGAGGAGAAAAAAAAAGGAGTGTCATCCGTGGACAGATTATTATAATCCTACCATCAAAACTATCACCTCCAGTTCTCCACAATGCGGTGTATCAATACACACACATCCAGCTGCCCTCCAACCCAAGCACAAGAAAAAACAACCTGCAATACGAACATATATACATCCACGCTTTACACATTCCATATCAATACCCCAACACCCTCAGCCCGGCCATGCAATATAAACTTCAAGCACCTAGACACGTCCATGACTACGCCAGACTTGTGTATGGAGGACGTATACCACTCACTACCAAGAGAGCCAACAAGGCGTGGCGTCCCTCCCCCTTGAAATACGGATGCCCTTGTCCTGAGACCTGTGTGTGTGTGTGTGTGTGTGTGTGTGTGTGTGTGTGTGTGTGTGTGTGTGTGTGTGTGTGTCCCCGGGGGGGGGGGTGACTGGAAACTGACCATCATGATTAGGGAAGTCAGGTAAAGCCAGGGAGGGGGGGCCAAGGGAACTGCCAGCAAGGAGGACTGGAGGGAGAGAGAGGAGAGAGGGAGATGGATGAGGAGGAAAGGTGGGGGGGGAGAGAGAGAGAGAGAGAGAGAGAGAGAGAGAGAGAGAGAGAGAGAGAGAGAGAGAGAGAGAGAGATCCTATCCCTTACCACATCCCACTGACACACCAGACTTCCTAACAAACATACATACACACACAGAAACATGCAGACAAGCGGGCGGGCGGTCCCCCCCCCCCTCTCTCTCTCTCTCTCTCTCTCTCTCTCTCTCTCTCTCTCTCTCTCTCTCTCTCCTCCCGATGGCTCAGAGAGGCAAGCTGACACATCACAATTACGATAAGCAGTTGATCATCCTCCCTTGAATGACACAACCCGTTCTTTATTTATCATTAATACCAATTATCATTATCATTATTATCATTATCATATTATCATTATTATCATTATTATCATTATTATCATTATTATTATTATTATTATTATCATTATTATTATTATTATTTATCATTATCATTATTATTATCATTATCACTACTACCATCATCATCATTATCATCATGACTGTAACTATCATAATATAATGTTCATTACTATAATAATTATTATCATAATCATCACACCATGATCATACCATAGCCCCAAGATCCCTCTTTTTTCCACAGGGCTCGTGCAGCTTCGAGCCCGCGCCTCACAAGAAACAAGAGTAAATGATGGATTCCTTCGAAGAGAGAGAGAGAGGGGAGGACGGGGACGCCCCTCGACCTAAACTGTACTTTTCCCCTTCTGTAACGGACGACGATACACAGCCCCTTGTAACCACGGTCAGGCGGGCGGGTGGGCGGAGGAGGGAGCAAGTCCCTTTCGTCAGGCACGCCACAATTACATTATCCCTCCCTCAACTCTTCATATCTACAAGGTTCACGTATTCCCAGCACCTTCAGGGTTTGGGGGTAAGTATCATGTGTGACGCTGGAGGAATGAGTGTGTGGGGGAGATAATGGGTGGGGAAAAGGAGGGTGGGGGGTTAAGCCAGAGTCACTGGCAGTATGAGGTGGGTTATGAATAAAGAATGGGGTTTAGGGGGGAGGGATGTTGTATGAGGATGTGAGTCAGTCCATGTGGCGGAGGTGGACACAAAGGCATAATTCAAGCCTACGTTGATGAATGGGAGGGAAACATGGGTGCGCAATTTCAGCAACGCGCGCGCACATACACAGTGTGTGTGTGTGTGTGTGTGTGTGTGTGTGTGTGTGTGTGTGTGTGTGTGTGTGTGTGTGTGCAAGCTGGGGAGATGGATTTGCCCAGAGTGGCTGGGAGGCGGAGGAAGAAAATGTGCGCAGAGTGAGAGATGGGGTGAGGGACTTCAAGAATGAGGCATGGAACAGAGAAGGGCACGAGGCATGGAACAGAGCAAGGTCCAGTGTGGAAGGGAACGACGGCGTGCTGGGATAGATAACCCCCTTGAAAATATGGAAAGGACTGATGTAAAGGCAAAGAAGAGGAGGAAGGTGTGTGTGTGTGTGTGTGTGTGTGTGTGTGTGTGTGTGTGTGTGTGTGTGTGTGTGTGTGTAGGATTCTGCGTATGACAATGGTTCACATTCACGAGTTCACAGAACTCATCCACCTTCTACAACGCCTCATTATCTCCACCATCGGCCTCACTATACACACACACACACACACACACACACACACACACACACACACACACACACAGCCCCTCCCGACCTCGTAAAATCATCATCATCATCATCATCATCATCATCATCATCATCATCATCATCATCATCGACACACACACACACACACACACACACACACACTACAACCATCCTGATGCATCAGTCACCTCGTAATCTGAAATAAAGAATAAATAAATGAATAATAAATCACGACTAACAGCCCTCTAATCTAATACCATCATCCGTAAATTATTTACGATGAGTAAACAAAGGGGCCAGCAGCAGATGACGAGCATGAAATGGTTTTAGCCCAAATTTTCACGTAACGTCGCGACGCAGACACTGTACATCCTGGGGGTATCTATGTACATGTATTGACACCATGATAATAACATCTGAGCCTCGGGAGGCTCCGGTAAACATCTACAAAGTCTCCGTACTGACGGCGTAAATGCGTAGGATAAGAAGACGCAAGGTAGAGATAGATTCGTAAACTCGTTCCGCTCGTTGTACGACCCTTCGTGGTCGAAGGGTCGCACCGTTCGTGGTCGAGGGTCGTACCGGTTTGTGGTGCAGGGTCGTGCACCGTTCGTGGTCGAGGGGTCGTACCGTTCGTGGTCGAGGGGTCGTCCCGTCGTGCTCAAGAGGCTGAACGGTGTGGTAATGGGGGACCTGTGGACTCCCGACGGAGCGCGAGTTGAGGTAGGTCGTTCAAGAGGGTCTGCTGGGTCACAATAGGAGAGGGGGAAGGAGGAAGAAGAGAGTGTGGGAGAGGGGGCGGAAGGGAGAAGTGAGAGGGAAAGGAGGGAGCTGTGGGGGTGTGTGGTGTGGGGGACGGCGATAAGAAGAAGTTCAAGTTGTAAGCAGCCACGGAGACTAACAGGGGTCCAGGGCCAGCAGTTCCTACTGAAGCCACTGATTTCCCCCAACTCCTAAGGGCGCGTTCAGCCCGCCAGGGTCCAGCCAAATGGCTGGAAAAGATGCCTGGAGCCAACACCAGTATGAACACACACACACACACCACACACACACACACACACACACACACACACACACACACACACACACACACACGTATATATCAGGTAAATATGGCCTGATCAAGGACGGTCCTAGGAGGAGACAAGGTCGGGGAAAAAGAGAGGGGGAAACAGATGGAGGACGAAGTGGATGGAGGCGAGATGGAGAGGGCGAAAGGGCGCAGGGAAAGATTAAAGGAAGATTGATTACCGTGGAAGAACGAAGGAAAAAGAAGTTTGGCTGAAAGCGGATGAAAAAAAATGAAATACACGAATACGATGTGTGTGTGTGTGTGTGTGTTTGTGTGTGTGTGTGTGTGTGTGTGTGTGTGTGTGTGTGTGAGAGTGAGAGAGAGAGAGAGAGAGAGAGAGAGAGAGAGAGAGAGAGAGAGAGAGAGAGAGAGAGAGAGAGAGATGGAAAAGTGATGGAAACGAAACTGAGAGAGGAGGATGAGAGAGAGAGTAAGGGAGGAGAGCCGTGAAAGAATGAAATACAGGAAGACAGGAATAGCTCTCTCTCTCTCTCTCTCTCTCTCTCTCTCTCTCTCTCTCTCTCTCTCTCTCTCTCTCTCTCTCACCAACGAAGGCCAGTCATGGCAGGTGGTGCCGCAAGGCTGGGCTGGTCGGACAGATGGGGCACTGGACACATCCCGGTGTTGCGCCGCGCGTAGTGTAGCGAGTGACCACAGCTGGACACACACACACACACACACACACACACACACACACACTCCTCCCTGAGAATTACCCACCACTCCCCAATCAAATCCTCCCCCACCCCACACCCCAAACCTCCTGCACATTGCACCATCCCCCTCCTCAACGCCATCACACTCGACCACCACAACCACCTCCAACACCACTAACCCCCTCCACCTTCCCTATCCCAAACCAACAGGCCCCACTTCCTCCTCCTCCTCCTCCGGACCTCGCACCCCACACCGGGCTTCCCCACCGTGTATTGTGTGTTGTGGACCTTTTCAGTCGGCGTCTGTCTGGAAATCCCTTAACTTGGGAGGAAAAGTATGTAAGCTGAGAGATTTTAACTTTTGGCTCCACCGCCGTAAATCATAGTTCAGTCCCTGTTCGGGCTTGGCCCTCGTAAAACAACACCACCCTCCCCTGCTCCACACACACACACACACACACACACACACACACACACACACACACCAACCTTAAAGGACTTCTCTTGCTGTAGAGACATCCGTTTTTTCCCATCGCTATCTACTGCACGGGCGAATCGTTCCTTTTCACCCTCATCTACTGCATGAACGCAATCCTTCTCTTTTCGTTTTCCTATACCTCCACCATCGGCAATGTTCCACATCCACGGCAATACATCTATATAACAGTAATATCTTCACAGTGCAACAAAGTGGGATCTACATAGTGTAATTATTCCAGTGTGAAAAAAAAAACTGTACAGGTATATTCTGTTATATTTAACTTCCCCCTCCGCCCCAGGATCGCCCTCTCTCTGTACTCTCTCTCTCTCTCTCTCTCTCTCTCTCTCTCTCTCTCTCTCTCTCTCTCTCTCTCTCTCTCTCTCCACACACACACACACACAACGTATTGTTTCTACCGCTCATAACATTACTCACGTCACCTTTATCTACTACCTTAAAGACAGATTATTCTCTCTACTACTTAAAAAAAAGAAAAAAGCGTAACAAGCCACACTCTACACAGACCGTGACGCGTTCCAATGTTGTCCACTCCCTCATCTCAATGTACGGGATATTACCTCAGGGAAAAAAAACGATAAAAAAAAAAGAAGTGAACACAGGAAATACCTGGAATGTCAGCCCGCGAGCACCATCTGCCGGCAAGGGTGGGAACCAATCCTACCAACTGTAGCGCTAGATGGACCGAGTCGAAGCAGGTGGAATGTGGCACAAAAGCAAAAAACGATACAAATCCATCCTCCCCATGAACCCAGCACAGGCCTAGGCCCCGGAACCCCATGGGAGGGTTGGTGAGGGAGGCGAAGGGCAAAAGGCCCCACCTGGAATATTATTTCTACGCCCTTTGGGGCAATCGAAGGCAAGGACTCCCAAAACACACAGCCACTACCCCACTGGAAGAGTAACCCGAGCCTCCCTGGGGAACCATACGCCCTCTTCCTTGGGGGAGAGAGAGAGAGAGAGAGAGAGAGAGAGAGAGAGAGAGAGAGAGAGAGAGAGAGAGAGAGAGAGAGAGAGAGAGAGAGAGAGACAGACAGAAGGCGAGGGCTGGCTTTGAGCATCACCCACCTCCTTCAACAACTACGGACAGACGGCTGAGCCGATGGGAGAGAGAGAGAGAGAGAGAGAGAGAGAGAGAGAGAGAGAGAGAGAGAGAGAGAGAGAGAGAGAGAGAGGCGAGGGCTGGCTATGAGCATCACCCACCTCCTTCAACAACTACGGACAGACGGCTGAGCCGATGGGAGAGAGAGAGAGAGAGAGAGAGAGAGAGAGAGAGAGAGAGAGAGAGAGAGAGAGAGAGAGAGAGAGAGAGAGAGAGAGAGAGAGAGATTTAACAACACCCAAACGAGTGAAAAAAAAAGGTTCATTAAGCGTCATTCACGACTTCATTCACAACCGCGTTAGGCTCAAGGGCTCTGTACAGGGACAACAAGTCCTTCTGTATGAAGGCAAATATAAACAACACGAACACCTCTTCTAAGGCGAACATTTCTAAATGGAGCGTTTCTCGTTCGTAAACGTCTAAATCACTTACGTCTAATGGAATGAGATGAGAATAACGTGTCTAAATGAACATCTAATGCAAAGCAGAAATACAAAGCAGAATATTCCTTTAAGAAAAGAGTGAGTGAGTGAGTGAGTGAGTGAGTGAGTGAGTGAGTGAGTGAGCGCATCTCTTCGAAGTGACAGTAAAGAGAGGAGGGAGGGGACTGTCTCCCTCCAGAAGCACCTGTTCTTGCCTCTCCAGTCATTACAGTTCAACAGTCACTCGAAAGGGACGTGGTCTGCCCATTTCATGAGGGGAATCTAGCTAGCTTTAAGTCCACCGTCACCAAATTTAGCCATTTCTCTTTTTTGTTATAACATGAAAAAAAAAAACCAAATGTTATAATGTATAACATTACAGATGCAGAGGTAGAATTACTCCAGGTATTTTCATGTAACAAAATTCAGCTGAATTCACAGTATATTTTCACACACACACACACACACACACACACACACACAGTGCGTCACATTGACCAGCATGCCAGACCTTTCCCCTAATCATTACTCCCACCTCTCCACCCGGGTCGTCCTAAATATTCTTTCACACCATATATGCCCCCTTTTGTGAATACCCCCCACCTCCCACCCACACTCCATCCCTGTATCCCCCAGTGAAGGTGTTTAAAATGAATATATATATATATATATATATATATATATATATATATATATATATATATATATATATATATATATATATATGAATTGTAAATAGCTATTTGTCTCTGAAAACGATCCAAGTAGTCTTAATTGAAAACGACTTGAATACTCTTAACTACCACGAAAAGAAACAAGAACACTTCTGGACATGAACTGATGTCGTTCGACGAGCGATGTGAACCGAGGTCATTCGAAGTGCCATGTGAGCCGAGGTCACTGGAAGTGGTCCTGGCAAGAGCTGTGCGTTCTTCACGCAGGGAACCAACCATCCATCTTCGGATCAAGCCCATCCCCTCCTGGTCCTGATGACGATCCATCTTCTATAGCCAAGAGACAAAAAAAGAAGATAAAAAATGGGATCCGTACCTGGGGGATATGTACAGAGAACGCACAAAGAACTGACACCAATTTTTTCTTTCCAGCAACGAATCTGGTCAGTCAATGGAAAGCCTTTAAATGGTGTCCTCTCGTACTTCGAATCAATTTCTACAGCTCGTACAACCTATATATATATATATATATACTCCTGAAACAGGAGTTGTGGGAGTATGTGATAGAATGTAAGAAAGTAAATTCTCGATTAATATGGGTAAAATTGAAAGTTGATGGAGAGAGGTGGGTGATTATTGGTGCATATGCACCTGGGCATGAGAAGAAAGATCATGAGAGGCAAGTGTTTTGGGAGCAGCTAAATGAGTGTGTTAGCGGTTTTGATGCACGAGACCGGGTTATAGTGATGGGTGATTTGAATGCAAAGGTGAGTAATGTGGCAGTTGAGGGAATAATTGGTATGCATGGGGTGTTCAGTGTTGTAAATGGAAATGGTGAAGAGCTTGTAGATTTATGTGCTGAAAAAGGACTGATGATTGGGAATACCTGGTTTAAAAAGCGAGATATACATAAGTATACTTATGTAAGTAGGAGAGATGGCCAGAGAGCGTTATTGGATTACGTGTTAATTGACAGGCGTGCGAAAGAGAGACTTTTGGATGTTAATGTGCTGAGAGGTGCTACTGGAGGGATGTCTGATCATTATCTTGTGGAGGCTAAGGTGAAGATTAGTATGGGTTTTCAGAAAAGAGGAGTGAATGTTGGGGTGAAGAAGGTGGTGAGAGTAAGTGAGCTTGGGAAGGAGACCTGTGTGGGGAAGTACCAGGAGAGACTGTGTACAGAATGGAAAAAGGTGAGAACAATGGAAGTAAGGGGAGTCGGGGAGGAATGGGATGTATTTAGGGAATCAGTGATGGATTGCGCAAAAGATGCTTGTGGCATGAGAAGAGTGGGAGGTGGGCTGTTTAGAAAGGGTAGTGAGTGGTGGGATGAAGAAGTAAGAGTATTAGTGAAAGAGAAGAGAGAGTCATTTGGACGATTTTTGCAGGGAAAAAATGCAATTGAGTGGGAGAAGTATAAAAGAAAGAGACAGGAGGTCAAGAGAAAGGTGCAAGAGGTGAAAAAAAGGGCAAATGAGAGTTGGGGTGAGAGACTATCAGTAAATTTTAGGGAGAATAAAAAGATGTTCTGGAAGGAGGTAAATAGGGTGCGTAAGACAAGGGAGCAAATGGGAACGTCAGTGAAGGGCGTAAATGGGGAGGTGATAACAAGTAGCGGTGATGTGAGAAGGAGATGGAATGAGTATTTTGAAGGTTTGTTGAATGTGTCTGATGACAGAGTGGCAGATATAGGGTGTTTTGGTCGAGGTGGTGTGCAAAGTGAGAGGGTTAGGGAAAATGATTTGGTAAACAGAGAAGAGGTAGTAAAAGCTTTGCGGAAGATGAAAGCCGGCAAGGCAGCAGGTTTGGATGGTATTGCAGTGGAATTTATTAAGAAAGGGGGTGACTGTATTGTTGACTGGTTGGTAAGGTTATTTAATGTATGTATGACTCATGGTGAGGTGCCTGAGGATTGGCGGAATGCGTGCATAGTGCCATTGTACAAAGGCAAAGGGGATAAGAGTGAGTGCTCAAATTACAGAGGTATAAGTTTGTTGAGTATTCTTGGTAAATTATATGGGAGGGTATTGATTGAGAGGGTGAAGGCATGTACAGAGCATCAGATTGGGGAAGAGCAGTGCGGTTTCAGAAGTGGTAGAGGATGTGTGGATCAGGTGTTTGCTTTGAAGAATGTATGTGAGAAATACTTAGAAAAGCAAATGGATTTGTATGTAGCATTTATGGATCTGGAGAAGGCATATGATAGAGTTGATAGAGATGCTCTGTGGAAGGTATTAAGAATATATGGTGTGGGAGGCAAGTTGTTAGAAGCAGTGAAAAGTTTTTATCGAGGATGTAAGGCATGTGTACGTGTAGGAAGAGAGGAAAGTGATTGGTTCTCAGTGAATGTAGGTTTGCGGCAGGGGTGTGTGATGTCTCCATGGTTGTTTAATTTGTTTATGGATGGGGTTGTAAAGGAGGTAAATGCAAGAGTCCTGGAAAGAGGGGCAAGTATGAAGTCTGTTGGGGATGAGAGAGCTTGGGAAGTGAGTCAATTGTTGTTCGCTGATGATACAGCGCTGGTGGCTGATTCATGTGAGAAACTGCAGAAGCTGGTGACGGAGTTTGGTAAAGTGTGTGGAAGAAGAAAGTTGAGAGTAAATGTGAATAAGAGCAAGGTTATTAGGTACAGTAGGGGTGAGGGTCAAGTCAATTGGGAGGTGAGTTTGAATGGAGAAAAACTGGAGGAAGTGAAGTGTTTTAGATATCTGGGAGTGGATCTGTCAGCGGATGGAACCATGGAAGCGGAAGTGGATCATAGGGTGGGGGAGGGGGCGAAAATTTTGGGAGCCTTGAAAAATGTGTGGAAGTCGAGAACATTATCTCGGAAAGCAAAAATGGGTATGTTTGAGGGAATAGTGGTTCCAACAATGCTGTATGGTTGCGAGGCGTGGGCTATGGATAGAGATGTGCGCAGGAGGATGGATGTGCTGGAAATGAGATGTTTGAGGACAATGTGTGGTGTGAGGTGGTTTGATCGAGTAAGTAACGTAAGGGTAAGAGAGATGTGTGGAAATAAAAAGAGCGTGGTCGAGAGAGCAGAAGAGGGTGTTTTGAAATGGTTTGGGCACATGGAGAGAATGAGTGAGGAGAGATTGACCAAGAGGATATATGTGTCGGAGGTGGAGGGAACGAGGAGAAGAGGGAGACCAAATTGGAGGTGGAAAGATGGAGTGAAAAAGATTTTGTGTGATCGGGGCCTGAACATGCAGGAGGGTGAAAGGAGGGCAAGAAATAGAGTGAATTGGAGTCATGTGGTATACAGGGGTTGACGTGCTGTCAGTGGATTGAATCAAGGCACGTGAAGCGTCTGGGGTAAACCATGGAAAGCTGTGTAGGTATGTATATTTGCGTGTCTGGATGTGTGTATGTGCATGTGTATGGGGGGGGGGGGGGTTGGGCCATTTCTTTCGTCTGTTTCCTTGCGCTACCTCGCAAACGCGGGAGACAGCGACAAAGTATAAAAAAAAAAAAAAAAAAAAAATATATATATATATATATATATATATATATATATATATATCAAACGAAAGATAACGATTCAAACCCTTCCATTTCTTCCCGGATCGAAAATGAGAACAAAACGACCATTCGCGTGATTATGAGCACTGTAATGCGGCACGATCATCCTTAAGACTCTAGCCTTACCCGAGGCCACCATGTTCGCTACGTACCTCACCCCGTCTGCCGCTAGGTGAGGCACCACAGGAACCCAACTAATCAGAACTGCACAGTGTCATTTCTCTCTTGTTTCTGGTTCGCATAATGAGTCGAGGTGATGATCCTACGCTTTTTGCTTACGGCTGTTCAATCATCATTCACGTTTATTTTCAAAGTTTTTTCTTCTTTTCCATTTTTTTGTTTATGTATTTCTGAGTGATGACACCTGCGCTGCGACGTTGCGACAATGTCTTGTCAAAAAGTTCAAGTCTCGGTGTCGGATCTTTTCCACCCTCCCATCGGGGGTCAAGACGACACCCAGAGGAACTTCCCCCACGAAGGATGAAGTCTAGCCACCCCGCCTCTCCCACCTCTTTAAAAAAAAAAAAAAATATGGCAAGCAAAGTTCAAAATTACTCCCGCTGGACTGGCATACGATTTTAGTATACTGATAACTGAGCAAGGAAAAGAGTGAAAGAGAAACGAATAATGAAGAGTAGAGTGGGTACATAGGACGCGAGGAACACCCATACTTGTTTCTACACCCACTAGTTTACTCTAGATCACTACGTCTTTACTCTAGATTGCCACGTGCGTTTACAACCCCGTGTGCTGGATGAGGAAACGTCAGGACTCGGGGGTCTTGCTCAAGCCATTACCTGATGACAAGTGTGTCGGCCACGCTCCTCTCCCACCTCCTCGTGTTCGACCAACCCCTATTGATGGTGGTGGTGGTGTTGGTGGGGGAGGAGGTCGAGGCTTCTCTTCCCACTCCAACATCAACAAACACAGGATGAGTTGTAACTCAACTAGAGAGAGAGAGAGAGAGAGAGAGAGAGAGAGAGAGAGAGAGAGAGAGAGAGAGAGAGAGAGAGAGAGAGAGAGAGAGAGAGATGGAAGGAGGAGGAGGAGGACGTGAGGAGGGTGCTTGCCAGAGCCTCATTCACTGTGCTGGATATAAATAAACAAGGGCGAGCGCTCAGGGAGGCTCGGAACAATGTACGCGCGCAAGACTGAGCCAGATAACGGACGACCAGGGGGTCATAGACGAAGTTATCTGCTGGAGAACACTATTAGTAGCATCCTTCAATCCCCAGTCTACATGAACGGAGACGGGAGGATACAGCGGAGAGGCGCCCCCCTTTTCTCTCCACCCATCACCACCACTCACTCCGGCTACACAAATGGGAGACAGGATAAGAGAACAAGCGCCTAAGCCATACTTGCACCTGATAAGGAGGCTGCCACAAACAAAGCACGGAAAATCAACTAGAGGTTTTAAAGGACATGAACGCACACACACACACACACACACACACACACACACACACACATACACACACACAAAATGGAACCAGAACATCAATTCGACATCACAATGAAATGCGTCGAGG
>NC_092279.1:19131428-19141428 GCF_036320965.1 Panulirus ornatus
CGCCCGTCCTTACTTACTCCCCCAAATGACACCTCCCTACTCCCTCTTCCTACTTCCATCCTCCATCCCTCTAAACCCACCCCCACCCTTCTTGGTTCCACCTCACGTCGGGAGCAGCAACAAGGACGTGAGAAGGAGGAGGGGAAGAAAGGGGCGAGATGGCAGACGGTGTCATTCCACCACACAAGACACAACAGAAACCCACACACCCACACACCCACCGCGCTGCTCCAGAGTAATGGACACTACCTCGACATTTATCTCTTCACAGTATACCTGATCCTTATATTCTATTATGGTGTCGGGTGTGTGTGTGTGTGTGTGTGTGTGTGTGTGTGTGTGTGTGTGTGTGTGTGTGTGTGTGTGTGTGTGTAACTTCGTCCGGTGTCCCGGCCCATTTTTAAAGCAGGTCTGAGGCCAAATGGGAAAAAGTATCCAGATGCGATATCATGTTTACACAACGATATTAACTCTGGTAAAGTGGAGGGAGTGAAAAGATCCTCCTCCTCCTCTTCTTTTTTTTTCTTCCTTTTTCAGGGACACCCTCGAGCATCGTCGGAGAGAGAGAGAGAGAGAGAGAGAGAGAGAGAGAGAGAGAGAGAGAGAGAGAGAGAGAGAGAGAGAGAGAGAAGGGGCTATGGCACCCATTCAATGCAGTTCAGAGGCTGTGCGTCGGGATAATACACACCCTTGTAATAACCCCAAGAGGCAGACAATATCTACCCCACCCCACATCCCTTTCTCTCGCATATTGACCTACACGGAGACCTTACACCAAAAAATACCCCCCCACCCCATCACATCCTGCCGTACACTTGAGGAGGGGGGGGGGGGGTGGATGTAATGTACAGCCCGAGCGAGATGGGCTCTCTCTCTCTCTCTCTCTCTCTCTCTCTCTCTCTCTCTGCAGGAGGCGGGGCGCCATCCATCTACCCGAGTCAAATAACTTCCAACTTGCCACAGAAGCGACCCGGGAGTCAATAACGCTAATGTACTCTACACAGGAGCTGGGTTAGGTGGGCGCCTCTCACTTCGACAGGTGGCGGTTGTTGAGAGGACGTCTGTAGTTGTTTGGCCTTACTGACCCTGAAGGAGCATTCACGGGCCGCCGGGAGGTCGAGCGCATCGGTTCGAATCCTGGCTGCGGCAGTCGGTCCACAGTCAACACAGCTGTTCATCATCCCCTAAGGATTGGTTAAGCTAAAACAACACAGCTAACGGAAGTGCTCTCCATCGGAGGGGCTACCTCGGCGACACGGCCCTACCAAAACCACCACAGCTAAGATCAGCTAGTAAGAGCCACAGGAGAAGCAATCACAGTCCGTTGGGCACGAATGTGGGCGGGCCACATGGGACCTACGAAGCTAGAACCACCTCACATGACTGCGGGCAATTTAGCCAGCTATCACAGCTAAAAAGCAGTGGCGTGTGGTATGTTTGGTGGTTGAGGTGGGCACTCTCAAATCACCCTGCGGCAGTTTTCGACTCTGGCCACTTAAGCTAAGGGTGTTCGTGGAGTGCGGCCGAGACAAGCTACCACAGCTAAGACTACCGGTGTGGCCCGTCTAGAAAGCTTCTACACTCTAGAACTACCAATGTGGGAGATCAACCAAAACCCGAGGCTACCAATGCGGGAGATCCACGAGGCTACCAAAGCATTGACTACCAACGTGGTCGGTCTAGGTAGGTACCAAATGGTACGCTCGGCTTAAGGAAAGCTACCCGAACAAATAAATATAACATCCCAATGTAGTCAACTAAAGAGTGAGGGAATCAACAACCCTCCCTCCCTCCCTCCCTCCTTCTTCCCCCTTGAACTCACCGCAGCAGCAGCAGCAGCAGGCGGCACGTAGGCACTGTACACACACACACACACACACGCTATAGCCTCTCCCTCAACACCTGTTCATCACCAACCGCCACACGTCTGCCCCACACAACCCGCCCTGCATCACACATGCATATCCACCATCCACCACCACCACCACTCAGGACCCCAGACCCACCCCTAAACGACCCCCAACCTCCCTGAGGGTGTAGGATGGGCCAGCCAGTTCCTCTTCGGCGGCCCTGACGAAGCCAGGCCCTGCGGTAGTGTGGCCCTCAGGTATACACACCCCTGGCTGGTCGTACTCGAGATACAGAAAGGAGGCTGTACCATGCACAGTATGCCATCTGTACGTCATCTCGACTTCGAGTGAGCGATACTTGTGTGGACATACCATCGCTGCTCATCCCCTTACAGTAATCCTCGACACTACGTCCAAGTAATCCTCGACACTATGTCCAAGTAACCCTCGACGTTACGCCCAGAGTAGCGAAGGCATTCCGGTCGTCTATGCACAGGCATCTCCTTATATGATTCATCATATCACGTCTACTCGTTAGGTGATACCTGACATCTCCCCAGCCTGGCTTGGTACCACACATCGCCTCCAACTGCACATGACCACACAGCCTCTTCTCTCTCTCTCTCTCTCTCTCTCTCTCTCTCTCTCTCTCTCTCTCTCTCTCTCTCTCTCTCTCTCTCTCTCTCTCAGACCCCTGCCACCAATCCTTCACCATCATCTGAAGTGCTTGCAACCCACGGGAGGGTTGGGGGGACTGCCCTTCAACGGGTCATTCACCAAGTCTCAGCCACACCTCTGCTTGGGGGCCCGACCTCTCCTCTACCCTCCTTCTCCTCCTTCGTCATCTTTCGTCCCTCATCTAACTAACTGCCACTTCACCAACCAACCACGTGCTTACGAGTACGACCGAGGGACACGTTGTCCAATCAGGTTCAACTGGGGAAGGGCTGTTATACACATCGCAAGAAAACGACTATATCATTACGTGAGTTTTACCCTCAAGTTAAAGACTGGAGTAGTATTCAAAGGAATAAATACATACAATCCAGTCATTTATCAAGTTCAAGATGATATTCTTCTGGAGCTGCAGTGGTTAACTGTCCACCAGTATGAGGGCAAACAGCTGTCACCCTTCGCGTACTGGCAAGACGAAGGAAGCGACACCTCCGCACTCGCGCGACCATGTACACCTTCTGGGCCGCGGGCAGTCAGTACGGCCTTCACAGTTACACGGAAACGCCACGCTCACGACAACTGACCACCTTACCCACCCACCTACCCTCTGTCGGCAGCGAGCTTCCCCTCTATGCTGGCCAGTATAGCTCATCTAACCCCTATCTGTTAACACTAGAGTCCCTCTCTAACCCTACAGGAACACACCTCCTCCACGGTAACAACTTGGTATTAACGCCAGTGTTGTACGTGTGTGCGTCCGTGGTTTTAAAAACAGGTTTTAACGGAGGTTCTGAGTCGAAGTGTCGAGTTGTTCTGAAATGTATATCTCACTGCTGGGATATTTTAATCATGGACTGTATAATTTGAATCTCGACGAGGAAATATTATTGTCTCTCTTGAATTCATGATAAAAGTCGCGTTTAAATGTAATTTTATAAAAGGTGGGATTGTTCTTCGTTTTTAATTTTCTTTATTCTTATCACGATTATTCATTTCACGTTGGGCTTTTATGATGTGTGTATATAAATATATTCATATTTTTCAGTGAGCAGTTCTAGATCTTATGCTTTTAATGAAAATTCATAATGTATATATTACGTGTATATCATCCTCCCTTAATAGGCTCAGATGAAGGTATATGTCACTACCGGAAGGTGCGCCAATGAAACCAAGTATATTCATCCTATATATATATATATATATATATATATATATATATATATATATATATATATATATATCAGAAGCTTCCAAGTTACGCCCACTAATATACACTCAGTCTCAAGTTACGGGGGCTCTCGTGAAGTGGGGCTGGGTGACGTCACTGAACAAGAGGAGGCACTGTAAGTGTGGTGGGGGAGGTTGGTGGTGAGGGAGAACGCCACCACACCACCTGCCTGACGTCATCCACTGCCTGCCTGACTCACCCCTGGGGGTTGAGTCGGGGAAGGTGGTGAGGGGAACAACGGGTCACTCACTCCTAACGACACAGCCCCCTCCTCCTCCTCCTCTTCCAACTTCCCCCTCCCACCCTCATCAACCTTCCCTGTTCCGTCAACTTGATCTTGTGAGTTATGGAGAAACCTTTGCTGAAGGGCCATACCTACCACCTCCTCCTCCTCATCAGGCCTCCATCTCCTCCTCCTCATCATCATCAGGCCTCCTCCCTTTCATCATCACCACGCCTCCACCACTCGACACCAAGCCTCCTCCTCGTCACCAAGCCTCCACCTCCTCTCCCTCATCATCAAACCTCTTCCTCCTCATCATCATCATCCCGTCCCATCCGCCTGAGTCATGCGAGGGGCGGTATACCATCGGGAGCTGTTAAAACAGATGGAACCTCTTCCACGGCAGCTCCCCTATGGTCATCGCCACTCCTCCCTCACCTTTCATTACGCGTCTCCTTCCTCTCTCGTCCTTTCTTCTCCCTCCCATACCTTCTCACCTCCCTCCTCGACCCTCCTTAACCACAACCCCTCCCTCACTTCTCCCTCTCTCCCTTCCCACAACCATCAACCCGTCTCAGGCCCTCCAGCCTCCCCTCTCCTCGTCCTTTCGTCTTCCGTCTTTTGCAATACGTGCGCCTCCAGTCACCGGACAAGCCTCGTGCCTCCTCTCGCTCCTGCAGGAGGAGGAGGAGGAGGAGGAGGAGGAGGAGGAGGAGGAGGAGGAGGAAGAGGAGGAGGAAGGCAGCAGTGAAGACAACCGTACGATACAATCATCTTCCTGGCGACATTACCCGAGTGTTAGTTTCTTGCCTTCCTTCCTTCACTGTCATTATCACTGTTGGTGGACTTCTTTCCCCTTCCTTCACTGCCATTATCACTGTTGGTGGACTTCTTTCCCCTTCCTTCACTGTCATTATCACTGTTGGTGGACTTATTTCCCCTTCCTTCACTGTTCTTCCTACACTCGCTTCACTGCCTTCCTTCTCCCCCTCACCGCTGGCGATGACACTGAAGTTGCAAGCTCCTTTCCTCACGGCGACCCACCTAACACGGGCCAAACGTGCACCAATCAAGACCATCTAAAGGACGAGAAAAACGAGGAAAATTACGGGAAGAAATTAACCATTTTCTTGAACGTTCTGTCTTCCGTCTTCCACCTCCTCGGTCCATGTAACTTCTCCCCTCCCTACACCACCTCCCAACCCCGCGCCCCCCACCAATCACCTCCTCTATTTCCCCTCGGAGAAGGGAGGGGGCTGCTTGGAGATGGGGGGCGGGGGCGACCGTAATAGCAATGAGGGCGATACCATCAAGCCGTCATTGGCACTCAGGGGGTCGGCTGTCCAAGGCGGCAGCGGCACCGGCACCGCCCTCACCCCGACACGCCACACTCTGCCCGTCACCCACCTGACGTGGCTGGGGGTGGATGATGATGACCTCCTCGCCCTCATCCACCGCCCTGCTCATCACATGTCCTCCTTTGACCATCTCAGCCCCAAACCCTTGGACCACCGTCATCACCCACGCCCTTCTGTGCCGATAGTCCATCCCGATGTTAATGACCAGGAGGGAGGGAGGAGAAAGAGTGACCTGGACCTCTACATCCCCTTCGCCCGGAGGGAGACAACCACCGGGTCCTCCGTCTGCAGCAATCGTGAACCTCCTTCCCCTCACCGCCACTTGCACACCCTGATCACGCCTGCCTTTGTAGCGCACCCTGGCCTAAATGCACCCTAATCGGGCCGGCTATCTCCACTAACTCACCATCCTAAAACCCTGATATGTGGCCGCACCTCCCTCCCTCCCTCTTGCCACAGGCAGAACGATCCTTGCCAAGAGTTAGCTTAATGTCACTTTTCTCTCTGAGGAGGTGGTTTAGGGAGGGGGAGACAAGACGTTGCATGAGGGAGGAGTGTATACAGTAGTAGTAGTAGTAGTAGTAGTAGTAGTAGTAGTAGTAGTAGTAGAGAGAGAGAGAGAGAGAGAGAGAGAGAGAGAGAGAGAGAGAGAGAGAGAGAGAGAGAGAGAGAGAGAGAGAGAGAGTGTTATAAAGCGATACAGATGATGAGAGATGTGTTCTCACGATGAGGTGTGTGAGAGTAATTTGCTGAATACATATATATTCCTAACGCTTTACCGCTCTGTTCTCCCCCCCCCCGCCCCCCAAGCGTTTCTTAGCCCCTGTCTCTCACCACCAGCTGTCTCAAAAATGTCTGTTTACATTGACTTCATCTTCACCCCCCCCCCTTGCATTCGTAACGACAGGATGACGATAATGCAGCTGTCACAAGGGGGGACGATGATGCAGCTGTCACAATTGGGCGATAATGCAGCTGTCAAAAGGGGGACGAAGATGCAGCAAGCTGTCACCAGGGTGAGAGGACGATGATGCAGCTGTCATAGGGGTGAGGGGACGATGATGCAGCAGTCACAGGGGTGAGGGGACGATGATGCAGCTGTCAGTGGGGTGAGGGGACGATGAAGCAGCAGTCACAGGGGTGAGGGGACGATGATGCAGCTGTCAGTGGGGTGAGGGGACGATGAAGCAGCAGTCACAGGGGTGAGGGGACGATGATGCAGTTGTCACTGGGGTGAGGGGACGATGAACCAGCTGTTACAAAAGGGGTGAGGGGACGATGATGCAGCTGTCACAGGGGTGAGGGGACGATGATGCAGCAGTCACAGGGGTGAGGGGACGATGATGCAGTTGTCACAGGGGTGAGGGGACGATGATGCAGCTGCCATAGGGGTGAGGGGACGATGATGCAGTTGTCACAGGGGTGAGGGGACGATGATGCAGCTGTCATAGGGGTGAGGGGACGATGATGCAGCTGTTACAAAAGGGGTGTGGAAGGGACGGAGTGACGAGGGAGCTGTTGTCACAGAGGGACGAGCCAAGGTAAATCAAACCCTACGTAATTTCCATCATTACAGCGTCGTAAAACTTTCTTGCCAATTTAATCTCATAAAAAAAACTTATAAGATCTTTCTTCTTTCCTTTTTTCTTCTTTTTTTCCTTCTTCCTTCAGTCGAATCTCCTTGAAAAGTTGGATAATTTGCACGGCTCCCGGTGTGACGCCCGAGACACCACCTGGCAGAGAGCCAGGGTGGGGGAACGATGACTAACCCCCTCCTCCCACCCTTCACCTCTCTCTCTCTCTCTCTCTCTCTCTCTCTCTCTCTCTCTCTCTCTCTCTCTCTCTCTTCTCTCTCTCTCTTCTCTCTCTCTCTCTCTCTCTCTCTCTCTTCTCTTCTCTTCTCTCTCTCTCTCTCTCTCTCTCTCTCTCTCTCTCTCTCTCTCTCTCTCTCTCGTCGTTGGACCCATCCAGGAAAAAGGGGGGGAAAAAAATATGCAGAAATTGTAAGAAAAGAAAAATGATAGAAATCATTGAATGAAGGCTTTTTTTTTGGGGGGGAGGGCTGGAGGAAGGGGGGGGGAAAGAGAGAGGAGGGGAAAATCTCTGACAACTGGAAAGGCGCGAGACCTGTCCTCGCGAGGGCTCGAGGGTGGGTGGGGGAGGGGAAAGGAGGGTGGAGTAAAGGGGTGCTTAAGGCTTTGTGGAGGAGGTGGGGGGGGAGGGGGAAAGAAAGAAAAAAAAATTATCCCTTTCTTGAAATGAAATATTCTTCCCTAGAGGCAATTTCTCAGCACGATTTCCATAATCACCACTGTGGAAAATAGAAAAAAATTCCACTGAGGTTTGGATGCTGTAAAAGCGTGTAAACACGATCGAAGTCCACATTCAACGGATGCCACCTACACCACCTCTCTCTCTCTCTCTCTCTCTCTCTCTCTCTCTCTCTCTCTCTCTCTCTCTCTCTCTCTCTCAGGGATACTACGTCCTATGTACGTTGTATTCCTCTGCGGGTAAAGGGGATGGTAAGTTCTCAGGGGGTTTGGGGGGGGGGGCGAGTGTGGCGGAGACTCTCCTCTGGGGTCAACGTGGTGAACTGTGAAATGGGTCC
The DNA here is from genome assembly GCF_036320965.1 of Panulirus ornatus. NCBI lineage: Eukaryota > Metazoa > Arthropoda > Malacostraca > Decapoda > Palinuridae > Panulirus > Panulirus ornatus. The sequence goes on from NC_092279.1 coordinate 19,139,371, forward strand.
GGGTCAGCGGGGGTGTTGCGTGATGAGCATTTGAAACCGCTTCTTGCGTTGGCGTCAAGTGCCACACTGCCTGTGCAAATATCCATCGTCATCTCCTGCTGTTCTCTATCGTGAGTCTGGTTCCCACATCCACATCTTCGCAGCCATCTTCTCCTGGGTCTGGTTCCCTTATCTACACCTTCTCCTGGGTCTGGTTCCCTTATCGCTCCCTTTCCTGGGTCTGGTTCCCTTATCTACACCTTCTCCTGGGTCTGGTTGCCTTATCTACACCTTCTCCTGGGTCTGGTTCCCTTATCTACACCCTCACAGCTCCCTTTCCTGGGTCTGGTTCCCTTATCTACACCTTCTCTTGGGTCTGGTTCCCTTATCTACACCTTCTCTTGGGTCTGGTTCCCTTATCTACACCTTCTCCTGGGTCTGGTTCCCTTATCTACACCCTCATAGCTCTCTTCCCTGGGTCTGGTTCCCTTATCTACACACCTTCATCATTAACTTCTTATCCTCTCCCTTTCTACCTGCAATATTACACGTATCTGTTCTTCCTCTTCATCACAATCTTCCTCCTTCCTCACCAACTTATCTTCCTCATGTCACCATCTGACTCAATTGTCGTCCTTCCTCCTCACTCCTCCTACCTCACTCATTCTACTGAAAAACTTCCTATTCTTTTTTTTCTCCCACTCACCTTCCTACTCACCATTCCCTCTACACATTACAGCCAACTTACCCCATCACTACTGCCGTACTCCACCCATCCAAACCCACTCCCTCCACCATCCTTGCCCCGTCCCCACCCCAACAAGCCTTTCTCTTTCCCCTTAGTCGCCACAGACCCAACATCCTAGCCAGTTAAGCTCACCAGAGAGAGAGAGAGAGAGAGAGAGAGAGAGAGAGAGAGAGAGAGAGAGAGAGAGAGAGAGAGAGAGAGAGAGAGCTCGTGACGGGAGTTCATCAGCTGGTGCTGCCGTCTGAAACCCCTCACTCACCTCCTCCTCTCCCCCCCCCCAATGACCCCATCCCCCCAGGTCAACGAGCCCCCCACCTCCCCTCTCCTGTCTGAGAAGAAAAAAAAAATCGAAAATCACTCGGTATAATTGCTCTCCTTGCCTCCCTCCAGATGGCTCTGAGGAGGTGCGTGAATGTGGCCTCTAGTCGCTGTCGCGTCACAGGTCACTCCACCTCGTCCCCTGGCCCTCAGTAAATTGCTCTCTCTGGCATTTCAATAGACGTAGAAAGATCAAATGAATATCATATATATATATATATATATATATATATATATATATATATATATATATATATATATATATATATATATATATATTGTATCTTTCCTGATGATATGATTATTACACGAAAGTGCACTTGGGAACTTATCGTTTTTCATTTCCCCGTGGACTCATAGGAATATATATATATATATATATATATATATATATATATATATATATATATATATATATATATATATATATATATATATATATATTCTTAATTGTCCTGAATGGTGAAATCTTAAGAGACATCATGAGACACGTTGTTTTTCAATCATTCTTACAAAGTCTTCAAAATCGTTTCTAGGTGTGCGAAGTATCGCTAGATGAATCACGACACCAATCCCTCGGTCACTTCACTAGAGGGGAGGTCTGAGTAGATTGTGGGGTGAGGTGGTTAGGCGAGAAACGTTATCAGTTGGCCACACACATTAAGCTTTTCACTCGGTGAATTGGACTCGACCCACTGCCTCACAACAGCCAGACCACTCACTGTACGCTCAAAACTCTGCGCGTCCTCATTCCGATATCAATAAGCAAGTGAGGGGGTCAAACCTATATTCCCTATTCAACACTGAACCATCATCAGAAAACGGAATGTCCAAGTATTCAAGCAATGTGAAGTATGAGTAACTTCCCCAAAAAATATAACGGTGGCATTAGCGACGAAAACGGCTATAAAACACACTAGGATTTCCCCCCCTCCATGTGCGTCTTATCCTCCCCACGTGAGTGATGTGGGATGACCACATACAAACTCACAAATTACGGTGACGAACTTTAC
>NC_092279.1:19146428-19208928 GCF_036320965.1 Panulirus ornatus
AGTAAATAGCGCCATAGTCTACCACCACGGCACCAAGTGTGTGTGTGTGTGTGTGTGTGTGTGTGTGTGTGTGTGTGTGTGTGTGTGTGCTGGGGGAAAAACATACTTGTCTTCTCGCCAAACATCCTCACTGCTCACTGGTAAGCCAAACTATGAAGCAGGCATACACACACACACACACACACACACACACACACTCGCGAATCAAGACATACTGGAGAAGGGTCAAAGCCAGACTCAACTCCCACCGAGACCCTGGCAATATCACGCAGCTCCTGCCCTGCCCGAGGGTCGAGGGTCAACCCCAGCGGAACCCAGGGGGGGTTAAAAAAAGGGGGGGATCAGTCACGACGCGTCCGGAGCCACGGCCGACACCAGATGACTGGACGGAACTTTCCTCCGCTGGCCTTGAGCTTGACCAGTCTCTCTCTCTCTCTCTCTCTCTCTCTCTCTCTCTCTCTCTCTCTCTCTCTCTCTCTCTCTCTCTCTCTCTCTAATAGATGTTCGGGCAGCCGCCGACCTTCTCGTTCTCACCTCCTCTTCGTCAAGAGCGGCGAGTTCGTTGTCCACTCCTACCCCCACCACCCTGTGGGTCGCGTGGCAAATTGAGGGATAAAACAAAGTGGACGAAAGACCTATAGGGGGCTCGACAAGAATAAACGAAAGCTCCACGACAGATGAAACTATTTATGACAGGCAGAAGGAAGATACTATTCAGTCCTTTGAGGTAAAAAAAAAATGAATATAAATGCCGTTGTGGTTGACCTGCTTTACACACACACACATGTATCTGACACCATTTACCTTGAATTAGCCCCCTCGTCTACGGCAGTCAGCAGCAACACTAGGTGTGCGAGCTGGAAGGTGGGGGGGTTTTGCCTCCTGCCTCTTCCTCACCGCCAGGAAGGGCCGGCCATGAGTATGTGTGGCTCAGCGTGAGACGACCAGCAGCAACACCATGGTATCTACTATCACTATCGGAGGAACGATAGATAAATGGGTGGTTCGATAAATATAATGGGGTTCTTTATCATCCGCGAGAACCATCAACCTCAGTTAATATCAAGTGAATGGAAGGGAAGGGTCGAGTTCTTTTCGAAATGCGGGTCGAACACAGCTTACACTCGACACCAACCAACCAACCTCCCCCCCCTACCCCCACCAAAGTCCTTTGAGGCGATGAATTTTGACTAATTCATCTGCCCAATTACGCATTCTGAACCCCAATACATGAGGGAGACCAGAGACACTGCACTGCAATTCTGCCGTGAATAATTCTGTTATACCCTTGTCGTGCCACACCGATGCAAGTGTATTACAGTCATGCAGAAGAAAGTTTTAATGCTTTCTGAAAAGAGAGAGAGAGAGAGAGAGAGAGAGAGAGAGAGAGAGAGAGAGAGAGAGAGAGAGAGAGAGAGAGAGAGAGAGAGAGAGAGAGAAGTCAATCGCTCGCAATAAAGACTCCGACTTACTTGTGGGAGCATTAAGGGGTATTTTCTCCAAGCAGCGGGAGCAGCAGCAGGGCAGACAGTTCAATTTGGAGGCGTAGGATAACCCCAATCATTGATCCTCACTCCCTCCTCCCTCCCCATACCAGACAGGAACCATCAGCGTGTGTGTGTGTGTGTGTGTGTGTGTGTGTGTTTAAGTGTGTGTGTGTGTGTGTATGTGCCAACAACTGCACTGCCGGCAGCTCCACTGGCTCCTCGCTGAGCCCAGTCTGTGTATTCAATCTGAGACATATCACATTCACAGTTGATGGTGTCCGTATGGCTTAAGGGCGTCGTGCTCGACCGCCAAGCTCTGTCTGTAACCTGAGCTGAGGCTTTGGGACGAAGGAAGGAAGGAAGGAAGGAAGGAAGGAAGGAAGGAAGGAAGGAAGGAAGGAACAGTGACGTCAAAGGGGGGAGGGGGGTTTAATTTCCCATGAGGCAGGAGAGTGCGTGCAGCTTCTGTCTCGCGTGGGGTAAAGTTCATGGATGCCATACACTCTGGGCTCAGCAGCAGCAGCAGTTTCTTTTAAGTTATCCATTCCATAAAACATCTCCTTTTCGGGGAAGTGTGTGGAAGGCTTGTGTACATGGATTGTGGTTGCGTCTTATCTCGTCACCCGAATCCCAGTTAGAGAATTAACTTGTTATTGCGTCTCTGATCCACGGAGGGACAAGTCATTTCCTCCAGTTTACGAAAAGAGAATTCTGCTGTCGTGGGGCAGCCGAAGATCATCCTATAAACAGTCTTCCAAGCCTCCACGCGTGACCTTAAGCAACCAGGGGGAGTATAGTATAGTCAATTAAAAAAATACTGTACGTAAGATATATATTATCAAACAATTCCGAACGCTTGGCCCGCAGTGTGGGCCTGAAGACAGCCACCACCACCACTCCCAGTGGTAACGAACGATACCTTCCAACACTGTCAACACGCGATCCATCATCAAATATACTGTTCAGGACGTCTCCCACCTCTTGGGAGGGCGTCTGTAGAGACGACGAGACCTAACCTCTCACAAGTACGTGATACGCGGTTGAGCGTGTGAGCTGTATCTCCGTCAGCATAAACAAGGTATGTGGTGTCCGATGTGCGAGGGAATAGACTTGAAGAAGCGCATTTAATCACGACATCAAACAAGGTGGGGCTGCGTGCGTCACCCTGCGGGGTAACAACTTCAAGCCCACTGATCTCGTCTCTTATCCACTTGAAACAGAAAGGTTGACTATGTGTCCGGCACTTAGGAACAGGTCTAAGGCAGGAGACAGCCCCTTACACCCATATTAGCTCATTCATCCGTCAGATTTTCCGTACTAAGACCTAAAGTCACCTTTACGATCGAGAAAGAGGCGGTGTAACTGCATCCAGAGGTGATGCAAAGGTGCTCACTCTTTCTGTGCATAAAACCACATAAGTAGTAAGATCTAGGACCTTTTGAGTCCATGCAGAACACGACTGAACATCCTTTTCAAAAGGTTTTTTACTTAAGGAGGTTGTCAAGGCTCTAGATAGATTCGTGAAGGCATCACGATGGTTGGGTGTGGGTATGGGGAGGATAAGGCTCTTACGCTCAGGAGCTCATGGCAGCCAAAGGTAATCCTTAATAGTCTCTCAAGTCTTCTCTCATGACCTAGAACAAGCAAGGGGGGGTTGTTGTTGCATGACCAATCACACAACGAATACACACACTAGGTCAATCTTTTCAACAGCCTGGGCGCCAGCCACGGGCTGCTAGGAGGGTAGAAGACCCCCCCCCCGAAGACTTCACCAGGCTTTCACAGTTCAGGGTAGATCATAAAAAAGGTAATAGAGTGACGGTGACGGTACGCAAAATGCCTTAGAACTTCGCTGGTGGCACCGACATGCCCTGAGGACGTAGCTTTACCGGGGTCGCGTCAACCTCAGCCTCATGGAACGGGATGTCATTATCGTTATATTCTTTATCATGAGGTGGATCCGTCTCAGTTCATGTTCTGAATTTCAATCAACGTCTGCAATTCAGGAGGCAGATCAGGAAAATCCAGAGATAGAGCAACCCGAGTGTTTAATCATTTCGTTGGATCTGCATGGCGGGATTTGCATGATAATCTGGACCGATTTTCTTACCATTAATTTCGTTATTGTATCTGCACGCTCGAGTGAGAGGGGTGTGCGCGTGTTGTTCACTCCATTTAACAAACGTTTCCCCACTCAGATTGCCTGAAGCTCGGTCATGCGATGCCGGGCAGTTACTAAGGCAGAGCGGGACGATAGCCACATTTCCAGGGTCCATGATTTCCTGTGTGCTAAACCAATATCTTTTTCTCTTCGTCCCCGAGCGACAGACTCGTGTGTGTGTTTTGTGTGTGGGTCGGTGTGGTTGGCATGATATCTACGTGTTGGTTGGTTGTTGGACGTGCGACGGGGGTGGATCTTCTGAGACATCGAGGTGGTTCTAAGAACTGTTGAGATGGATTCTAGCCGACTTGGTCTGTCTCAATCTCCTCGCCAAATGTCGATTGCGGCAGGTTTGAGGACGGTGGTCGCTTCGCGCGTCACGAAGGGTGATGGAGGAGTGTGGCTGCGTGTTAAGTGTTGAGAGAGGATGAAGCTTACCCAACCCACTAGGCCAGGGAGCCCGCCAAAAGAGGAGAGTGAAGCACCAGGTCCCGTTACGAGGTGCACGTCCTAAATGTGAATCTAGTCATGGTATCGGATCCGGCCCACTCTGGGTTGGTATGGCTACAGCTACCGATCACCGTACATAACTACCGCCCAGATCTCTTAGAGCGTAAGTTGGATGGGATTGGATACTGTCTGGGACGCAAGTTTACGATGGTTATTGCCGAGTTACCAGCACAGTCTGTCCAGACCTTACTACCTTCGTACAGCAGTCCACAACCATTAGGCTCCTCGACACTACTAGGCTCTGTCAGACACACAGAGTAAAGAGACGTTAAATGATCCAAGATTATAACAAATACAAGAAGGTAATGTATATAGTACTGACCTTGCAGAGACCCTTCTATTCTCGTAATCTGTAGAGTACTGACCTTGCACAGACCCTTCTATTCTCGTAAGGACCATCTGCATTTCCTACAGACACACTACAATCAAGGTCTCGGTAGTAACCTGATGATGAAGGTCAGGTAAACTTTCTCCTGGAGTAAGCAATGCCCCGGTTCAAGACTGCAGATGAAGTAGAACCACCTGACTGAACCACTGTTCTTCACTTGGTACTACTGTGTTAAACCTCTGGGTCCCTGGGCCCACTCGACTTACATAAGATAGAGAGAATAACTACCTATCTACCTACTTCCTACTGGTACCAATGAAGAAATTTTGCCATGAGGCAGCACAGAGTACCTGTCAGAACTTATGACCAGATTCGGCCATCAGGAAGATGACGAGCGCAAGAGTGAGAGAAACGTTTCAGGAAAGCCACAACCAGGGACTAACACACACATACACAAGAGTACACCAACACTGAACAACTACAAAGAACGTGAGGTGATCTTCCTTGCAGTGCCACGATACAACCTGACGAAGTAAGTAAGACCTGCAACCCTGTAGAGCCTCCTGCATGGGGAGAATTTCCCTCCTTTCCTTACACTCTGGCTGGCTTCCATCCACCTCTTCTTCTTCTTCTTCTTCCTCCTCTTCCTCCCTCCTACTTGTTCATCCCCCCTAGAGAGAAGGTCAGTCGAACCCTGCCCCTCCTCCATCACCTGCTCAGACCACATGCTGGAGCACTTCCTACTCCTCCTCCCTCCTCGCCTCGGTAATTACCTCCCGAAGCGACCAATGCCGAGGCTGTGGCCCTTGAAATCACACCTCAAAGGGAAATGTTATAGAGGGTAAACTCACCGCAGATGGCGTGTGTTGTCAACGACTGCATATACCACACGTAACGAAGGTGTGCGTTCTCAAATACCTGACTGTCCCTGGCTGCTGACGGTCTTCCCTGGCCATGCCTCCCTCAGGACAACAAGGTTCGGAGGAATGGAAATGAAGTTCACAAACCTCACACGGAAGACCATCCATATTGAGCATTATGAGGAGGTAACCAGTCCCGTTGAGCGACGAAAAAATGCAGAGGAGTAACTGTTCAAACCGTATGCATAACAACACGAGTGGAATCGCATCTCGTACACTCATAAAATACTCTTCAGGTAATCTAGTTTACCCACGAGAATAGGTATTCGATCACAAGTACACGAATGGTTTGTACGTCACCACAGCCAAACTTACAAGTACTAATCACTGTAGACTAATGATAATAATTCAGCGCCCCCGATCTAGCATCTTTACGATGTTGGGATGATAACTGCAGCTCATCATCATCATCATCATCATCATCATCATCATCATCATCATCAGTCCATCTGTATATGACATATATCAGACTGTGGACACTCGACCCGGGGATCGTCCACATGTTAATGGTATACGGAGGGCAACACCAATGGGAAATAAATAGCTCTAACGAATACGGTTTCGCTCCATTCCACACACACACACACACACACACACACACACACACACACACGACCAAGGTCCATCCTAATCCACCTCATATTAGACGTCTCCATAGAGAGACGACATCACGGACGTTGGAACGAATGGACGTACAGATGTATAGATAATCAACGCAGAAAAACTCTTAAAATTGTTGCAGAAAAAAACTGAAAATTGTTGGTTTTTGCCGTTGTTAGCGGCTTGTTGATGATTGTGCATCCCATGTTCGTCATGTTAGCGGTAGCGCAAAAGGTCACAGATGTCACAAGAGGCTGCAGAGGTCACGGAGGTAGAGAGGCAAATGATGGGTCTGGCAAAAGGGACAGTTAGGGCACTGACTGGCTTGAAGGGAAAAAACAATGTAAAATGAAGCCCTAAGTATGATACTCGACTGCCAAAAAGAGACCACTAAAAGAATTATGACACAAAATGCCCACCTTCAGGCACCCTGGAATAACGGGAGCAAACCGGGTTCACACGCACTACCTCCCTCCGAGTGGGTGTATCAGGCTCGTGCGTCCTACGAGCGGATGCGGCCCACACTTCCTTACTCCTCCACCTCGTTCATGCACCTGGCTCGAGGCACAACCAGAGTGTGGCAAGATCGCAGAGTTAAGGAGGATATTCCTGTCCTTCTTCATGGGAGTTACGGCCGCTGCCGCCGACGACGTAGCCTGGCTGGACGTGAGGCTGATTCTTGTGCGAGGGAGACGGAAGTGTCACCGCGTCCCTGCACGCGTCGATGGGTCTGGCAAGCGTGGGACAGCCTTCAACGCAGCCGAAAGATCTCGCCACACGGCAGCGATTTAAGGGGGCATCTATATCGAGACCTAACCAGCGGAGAACGAGGGACAGTTCAGGTGGGTGGAAAGAAATAGGGGGTTGAGGGAGGCAAAAGGAAGAGGTTGGGTAGGTAAGGAAGGGCTGGACCGACCAGGGGGAAGGGTGATGTGGGTGAAGGGGTAAAGGCGGACGCACCAGGTGAGGGACGAACGTCTGAGGTGACCCTATGAAAAAAAATCTATACCGGCGGCGAGGGAGGTGGGGGCGTCCATAATGTATGTGGGGAGGGGTGGAGGAGGGCAGGTCGGGCGGGGATGGCGCCGGCACACGTGTGACTCACACGCGCCCCTGACTCACAACAGCCGGACGCTCCTCCTCCTCCTGCTGCTGCAGGTGAAGGCCTGGCCCAGCAACACCTGAGCCAGGAGGAAGCAGCTACACCTGCCTCTGCTGCAGTAAGTTACGGGATGCAATGAGGCGACATCATTTACACAAATCCCATCACGTGCACACACCCCCCCGCCCTTCAGGTGCCCCATCACGCACTCTACTGAAATACCGCGTACTGTACCACTACGTAGGTACTCCTTCTACTGCACCACCAGGTACTGGACGATCTCTCAGGCGCCCCTTCTGGTGCACCACTTCGTAAGCACCACTTCTGCTGCCCCACCACGTACCCCTCTCGTAGCACCACATACCGTAGTGCCGACGCGCGCTGGATACCATCATTATCATCATCATCGCAGCCTTCAAGATGCACCGCTCCTGCTCCAGCATTCGCGTCCAGGACGCCCTGCCCTGCCCTGCCCTGCCTCGCCACCCTCACCAGCATCTGCGCCACATGCTGCGCGTTAATATGCTTTACCGCTCATACCGCACTATTAAACTGCCGCCTCAGATGGCTGGGGGAGGGAGTTTTAGTATTGCGAATGAACTGCGGGAATTGGTAAGTGTGTGTGTGTGTGTGTGTGTGTGTGTGTGTGTGTGTGTGTGTGTGTGTGTGTGTGTGTGTGTGTGATACGGAATCAGAGGGAACTGGTGGGGGAAGCTCTGGGAGTTGTTGAGTGGGTGGAGATGGTATAAGAGGAGGGTCAGAGGGGACATGACCCAGGTGACACGGGGTGTTAAGAGCCGATACAAAGTAGGATACTGTGGGTGGAGGGAGGGAGACTGGAGGGATGAAGAGGGGCGGACCCTGTGGAGGGTTATGGAAGGAGCCTGAGATGGAAAGGAGGGACCTTGATAGAGGGGGAAGAGGGAGAGGACGGAAAGATGAGCCACCGCCATGATAGGGGAGAGAGCGGGATTGTTGTTGACAGTACCAACGGCAGTAGCAGCATTAAGCTCTGCCTCTCCGGCCCCATATAAACATAAGAGGGCAGAAGCTTGGTGAGTGGCGGTCCAGCCCACCCCACCCCAGCCCGGCCCGGCCCAGCTAGACCAGACCCTGGCTACAGACCACTGGGGAAATAAAAGCCAGACTCAGATTTATGAGACGTAGGCCTCAGGGAGCGGCCTGACTGCTGCCTTCATCCGTGCCTGCCCGGGGGCCGGCTGGCTGGTTGGTTGGCTGGCTAACCTCACCCACTGACGGAGGAGGAGGAGGAGGAGTGGTGGACTACTGCTCTGTGAAGAGGAGGAGGGGAAAGGTGTCACCACTATCAAAATACAAAAAAAAAGAAAATCCTTTAAGCACGGAAATACGACCCATAAGCACTAAGGTACGACCCTTATGCGTCAGGTCAACCTCCAACATAGCCCCCAAAGGTCGTAACGGCAGGCTGGAGTGCCTCACCATCGTACTCAAGGAGGATAAGGTTGTCCTGGTTTGGTTTACTCAAGATACAAACACATGCAGACGTAACGAGGTGGGAAGGCGACCTGAGACGTTCACGTCAAGCCCACCAGCTGACAGGGGGGGAATGTTAACAATCACTGTATTTGTCATTTATCAGCCTCACAATGAAACATCATCATGACGAGCATTTATGCAGTTGTGTATGTACCAATGTGCATGTATGAGTGCAATAACCTACTGCCAATTTCCTGTTTTGAACTGTACGGTGGGGGGGAGTTCCACACCCACAGGGCCCCCATCTCTTGAACTACACTATTGTATATCTTTATATAAACTTGTGTACGCTGTCAACATTCAACATCTCATTTTACATCCTTTGTGAACAATTTTCTTGCTTCCTTCCACGTTATGGCCTCTGGTTGTTCCATCCCATCCTTTCCGAGGACTGTTCACTGTCTACGTCATCAAGCTGGTTCACATAACTTGATTAGGTGACCCCTCACTCTTCTCTTCCAGAGTGGGCAAGTTTAGGACATCTATGCTCCCCGTGTAACTCAACTTCCCTTTACTCAGGTACCATAACTGTTGTCCTCCTCTGGACCTCCTCTATCTGCTCATCACGCTTCTTCAGGTGCGCTGGCCAAACGTGAGGACGCATTCTACTTTTGGAGGATGTGAACTACTTGCTTAAACATTTCCTTGTCCATACATTTGAACGCTATCCTAAGATTTGCTTGCAGACAGTTTACCTCCTTTACCATCTGCAACTATGAAATGACAGTCCTGTCTGCTTGTGGACACGTCCCTGAAGCTGTCAGACGCACGATGACTCACCCCCAATACAGAGCTGCCAGCTATTCATCCATTTCCCTGGCGGAACAGAAACTGTCGGCTGCTGCTGGAGTGAAACATTTTCGAGAAAATATCACATTATGTAATGCTATATCATAATACGTTATTACGTTATATCATACTACACATATGTACTATAAAAGCATTGTATTGTATTCACAATAGACGTCTCTAACCATTTCTTTGAGCATCTCCCAGTGAGCGTTATCATGAAATATAACTTGCAATTCCCCAGTGGGTAGTGTGCGTGTTGAGTGAGTCACAGTGTTGGGTAGTAGTGAATGTGGCAGTGTCAGGCGGGCAGTAAAGCACTGTGCCAGACAGGCAGACTCAGTGCCAGGCGGGCACTGAGGCCCTGTACACAGTGCCAAGCAGGCAAGGAGGGACTGTGGCACATAATATAGTGCCAAGTAGTCTACGGGGCACTGAGCACAATGCCAGGCAGGCAGAGAGGCACTGCACGTATTAATCACCTCCACGTCTCCTGCTCACCTCACATTTCCATATAAATTCGCTCGGAGGCCGGGAAGACCCTGGAGGAGTAGGGGTGTGTGGCGGGAGGAGGAGGAGGAGGAGGAGGTCCTAGCGGGTGAAGGACTGTATATATATAAAAACGTAAGAGCTGAGAGTCCTTCCAGCTACGCTTCGAGAGTTGCATATAACGCCCTATATCCGGGGTATTACAAGGTTTTACGAGGGTGGTACATACACACACACACACACACACACACACACACACACACACACACACACACACACACACCTGTGCACGTGCCTCCCAGCACCCCTGGCCAAAGGTAAGATGAGGAGGGTTAACGACTCGCTTGTTAGCTGATTCCCCAAGCTATGAGGGTCAGGCCCCTGCATGTGACAGCTATGATCTCCAGCCTGGCCGGCACAAGTGGCCTACACACCTGGCAACCACACACCCCACCTTCCACAACTCCCCCTACTTAAGTTACTTTCCCCCTTCCCTCCCCATCCTCAACCACCCCTAACCCTACCCCCTCCCTAAAACCACCCCTCTACGAGGGACCTCCCGTCGTCCTTACCAACTTCACCCCACAACCCACCCACTCGCGTCTGACCAACACATGTCATCAATGCTTCTGCCCCTCACACATCAGCACACCGGTAGCAAGCAACACACACCGTGTGTGCGTGTGTGTGTGTGTGTGTGTGTGTGTGTGTGTGTGTGTGTGTGTGTGTGTGTCCAGTGCCGCGAAGGAAATAACAACCCTGCACCAGACCTCCTCATGACAGCACTTCCTGAAGGCTCGGAGTAAGGCGACACCCTTGTGCCCAACTCACTCCCTCTACTCACACTACAACAGCAAGTGACGGCTCACCGCACTGCGTCACGTGAACCCCTCCTCCCTCCTCCCTCCTCCTCACAGCCAGCCCGACTGACCCCCCCTCAAAAAAAAATTGGAGAGTCTAATGCTCGACCTCTGCTCTGGCCTAATATGCCTGTTCCTCTGTCCAAATCATCTCGACGTTATCTCTGACTGTTATATTTCTTTCTTGTGTCTCCCCTGATGATGTGATTATTACACGACAGTGCACTTGGGAACTTATCGTGTTTTATTTCCCCGTGGACTCATTTATATATATATATATATATATATATATATATATATATATATATATATATATATATATATATATATATATATATATATATTCTTTTTTTCCACACTATTCGCTATTTCCCGCGATAGCGAGGTAGAGTTAAGAACAGAGGACTGAGCCTTTGAGGGAATATCCTCACGTGGCCCCCTTCTCTGTTCCTTCTTTTGGAAAATTAAAAAAGAGAGGGGAGGATTTCCAACCCCCCTCTCCCTCCCCTTTTAGTCGCCTTCTACGACACGCAGGGAATACGTGGGAAGTATTCTTTCTCCCCTATCCCCAGCGACAAAGCAAAATAAATAAATATATATATATATATATATATATATATATATATATATATATATATATATATATATATATATATATATATAAAAGGGAAGGGAGCGGGAGGCTGGAAATCCTCCCCTCTCTTTTTTTTTTTTTTTTTTCTTCCAAAAGAAGGAACAGAGAAGAGGGCCAGGTGAGGATATTCCCTCAAAGACCCAGTCCTCTGTTCTTAACGCTACCTCGCTATCGCGGGAAATGGCGAATAGTATGAAAGAAAAAAGAAAGAAAGAATATATATATATATATATATATATATATATATATATATATATATATATATATATATATATATATATATATATATATATGAGATGATAATATATTGAAATCAGGAAAATGATACGAATGAATAGGAAATGAACCTCGATGAATAAATCATACCCCAATAACGTCATGTCTGATTATAGTCAATATCAACCAGGGTTCGAGAGATGCGCGCCCGCCCCTGGACTCACGCGAACCCGGGGACGAGAGAGAGAGAGAGAGAGAGAGAGAGAGAGAGAGAGAGAGAGAGAGAGAGAGAGAGAGAGAGAGAGAGAGAGAGAGAGAGGCTTCGAATCATCCCTCCCCCTTCCCCCGCTGCTCGCTCCCGCCGGAGGCGAGGGCTGAAAAATGAATGAAGCCAGCGGGTCGAGGGGGAGTTTAAAAAAGAAGAAAAAAAAAACGCAACGTGTAATATTTAAAGTAACAGACAATCTTGCGGGTGAGGTGCTATTACTACTACTGCTACTACTGCTCCTGCTGTGGGAACGCGCGTGAGAATACGAGATCTCCAGTTCATGTGAGTTGAGCAATGGAAAACGCATTCTTTAAATGTTCGGAGCTCACTTAACCGGACGAACGTTTCAGGTTAATAAATGTTTTCATTGACGCGGAAAACCAAACGTTTCATTCACGAGGCGAAAACCATTTCATACGACAGAACGTTTGCAAGGGCATGAGAGGCTCACGCGACCATACAAACATTTTAAACATGGGAACGTTTTTCGTGCTTGTGCGAAACTTTCCATACTACGAAAAAATATGCACGGGCAACTTAAGTTCATATGGACCATACAAACGTTTACAGCATGGGACTTTTTTTTACGTATGGTACTATTTTTGAGTCTGTGAAACGTATGGTCATGTGACCATACGTTCATGCAACAAGCACCATGCTATATATGGGAAGGTAACACGGAAGCTTAACTGACTAGGAACGTTCAGCTAAGGAACGTTTGTGGCGATGATGACACCTGCAGGAGGAACTATGTATGTTCTGTCACGCAGACCACGACGATGTTCAGGGAAGAACGAATGGCGGTCAGCAGGACGTGACCGTGATGTGTCACATGTTCCACCACAGGGAGGGGCTGGGGCGTCGTGTGGGAGAACTGGGCAGGCCATACAATGCCTGTGATAACATGAGAACTCAGCCTGAGGAGGTCGTGGGGAGATAACAACCAATCAACCCTTGTTCCACCTTCGACTCAGTCCTGTTCATTAAGGGACTCGACTGATTCAAAAAGGGGTCGATCCGTTCCATCGTTCTGAGATCCAATTATTTGGTTCAGGCAGCCTCGGTCTAGACTTAATAGCGGATTCGTTGTCATTTAAGATAGTCCTTTTTGTTCATCAGTCTGTGCCTAACTCTTTCCCCGAGAACCTGTAACATTTCAACTACACGAGGATCTAATGCCACAGTGATAAAATCCAATACCGTGTTGAACACGCTTGAATTCTTCAACCTCCCTCAAAAGGAATCCATCATCTTTTTGATGCTCCGGTTCCCACTCTTCCCCTTAAGGTGATCTAGCTCATGAAATATGTAGATCCACCTCCATAATGCATTGGAGAGAACTCATCAGCAGATAGGACTCGTTCACCACCGGAGTTTCCATTCCCTTCAAGACCCATCCCGCTCCTTGCTAGAGAGAGAGGGAGGAGGGAGGGAAAGCGAGGAGTAAAACCTGTCTCTTCAACTCGTGGGGGATATCCACAACCAATTCCAGTCCCCCCTCACTGGAGGAGTTCCACAGCTCTTCGCCTGGCAGCACCTGTCTCCTCCACTCGAGGGAAGGAGGGAGGGAGGGAGGGGAACATCCTACATCTCCCGCGAGGACACTCGTCCAAACTCGGCGCCCGAGAGCGGAGGTGGCACTTCTCGAGCGGGCAACATTACAAGCTTGAGTGGGGGACGTCACGCAAGATCAGCAGAGAGCCTCATGCATGCAATATTAGCCGCGTCCTAATGGCCGCTAAGGGAAGGAGATGAGCCTTCTTGACATGCTTCATTATCTCTTAATAGCGAGAAAGAGGGAGGTAAAGTGGCCCCAAGATTAAAGATTTCGGCGTAAATTTATGCACGGTGGGATGGGTGGGGGGTGGGGGGGTGAGTGGTGGATGGGGGGGATGGGGGTTGAGGATGGGAAGGATGGGATGGGATGGGATGGGTAAGAGTGCGAAAGGGAAGTGAAATGTATATGGCTCTGGAAACCCGGGGAATTCAGATCATCTTGGGATGACTCCTGCCTCGAATCTAGCGGTGCTGGAGGCACCTGGGCGTGTGTCGGAGGAGGGAGAAGGGAAGGAGATAAACACGGACGGGAGGGGAAGAGGAATGGGGAGGAAAGAGCACGAGGGTGGAAGGGAAAAAGGACTGAGCTACGGGGAGAGGATGAGGCATGGCGGAACTACGCGAGGAAACGACGGGTGCGATGCGTAATGAGGACATCGGGGTACAAGGGAGGAGGGATTACAAGGCACATGTGGAAAAGTCTTTGGAAGTCTTCTACCTCCCCCTTACCTCCATCATAGCCAGGGGTTAGGCTACGGCTACCAATGTGGGTCGCTGGCACACACACACACACACACACACACACACACACACACACACGGGTCAGTAGGCCTACGCAACCATCAGGCTGGGCTGAGCTGGTCTGGCACACATATCTTCCTAAACTGCTCATCAACGGCTGAGAAATGGACAGGATCAGAGACAGAACGAGCTGAAGCCGCGGTAGACTAAGGGCGCACGGCGGTGTGGCGTGGCGACGGGGGGGCCGTGTTGAGCGGCGAGCTACCCCCCCCCCCCCCCAACTCCCGCAAAGATCAATGGCACGATGTTGTTACGACCCTTGACCATGATGTTACGACCCTTGACCACGATGTTACGACCCTTGACGACGATGTTACGACCCTTGACCACGATGTTATGATCCTTGACTATGATGTTACGTCCCCTGACCATGATGTTACGACCCTTGACCACGATGTTACGACCCTTGACCACGATGTTACGACCCTTGACCATGATGTAACGTCCCTTGAAGACGACGCGACTGTACGAACCTTCGGTAGGATACGGCCCGGCTTTTTAAAATAAACTCTTTACGTCCCCGATTAGACGCCATGCTCAAGGGATCGTACCGTCATAGTCCCAAGTGGGGTCGCAAATTACGATCAGTGAACTCCACCGTAACGCTACGATACACTTACGAGAGGGGACCTTCCGGGAGACGTCTAATCTCTCTCGGACGACGTGGCAAGAGACGGCAGGGCATCCCGTCTCCCCCCGATGCTGTTGTAAGAGACTGCGAGACGTCCAATCTCTCTCAAAAACAAAGTGGCAAGAGACGGCAGGACCTTCCGTCTCCCTCAGATGACTGTCTCTCAGACGCCGTGGCAAGAGACGGCAGGACCTCCTGTCTCCCTCAGATGACAGTCTCTCAGACGCCGTGGCAAGAGACGGCGGGACCTTCCGTCTCCCTCAGATGACTGTCTCTCAGACGCCGTGGCAAGAGACGGCAGGACCTTCCGTCTCCCTCAGAGTCCACGTCGGGTCTGAGACTGCAATACGCTCCAAACTTCCCAAGAAAATGGCAGGTTGAAGGTGCTGGAATGAGAGACTTTACAAAAGGTGGTTCTCTGAGAAATGAAGACTCGGGGAGGGGGGGAAGAAAAAGAAAAAAAGAAAATCGACTGGATGAACTAGATGACAGTTAAGGAGTTGAGGCCGACACGCAAGAACGATATAAAATGGGGGGGTTGGGGGGGATTCTGGGGTGGGTGGAGGTGGTGGTGTTGGTGGGGGGTGGTGGTGGGTGGGAGGGTCTATCGTGAGAAAAGTTTCAGAGGGATTTGACGTCTCTTTTAAGTTTTGGTTTCTGGAGGGTGGTTCTCGTTTTCTTTTTTGCTCTCCTCCTCCCTCCTCTCCACCCCACCACCCCAAGACGTTGTGGCGTATCTAGATTCCCTTTCTCTTGATCGGTGGCGGTTCCTGGACTGATGTCGTGATCTTTATACACTGCACGTCGGGGGTGCCTATGACTTAAACCCTTGAGCACGACGGTATGACCCTTGAGCACGACGGCACAAACCCTTGAGCACGACGGTGCGACCCTTGAGCACGACGGCACAAACCCTTGAGCAAGACGGTACAAACCCTCGAGCACGACGGAACAAACCCTTGAGCACGACGGTACAAACCCTTGAGCACGACGACACAAACCCTTGAGCACGACGGCACAAACCCTTGAGCACGACGGTACGACCCTTGAGCACGACGGTACAAACCCTTGAGCACGACGGTACAAACCTTTGAGCACAACGGCTCAAACCCTTGAGCACGACGATACGACCCTTGAGCACAACGGCACAAACCCTTGAGCACGACGGCACAAACCCTTGAGCTCGACGGCACAAACCCTTGAGCACGATGATACAAACCCTTGAGCACGACGATACGACCCTTGAGCACGATGGTACAAACCCTTGAGCACGACGGCATAAACCCTTGAGCACGACGGCACAAACCCTTGAGCACGACGGTACAAACCCTTGAGCACGACGGTGCGAACCCTTGAGCACGACGGTACAAACCCTTGAGCACGACGGCACAAACCCTTGAGCACGACGGCACAAACCCTTGAGCACGACAGTACGACCCTTGAGCACGACGGTACAAACCCTTGAGCACGACAGTACAAACCCTTGAGCACGACGGTACAAACCCTTGAGCACGACGGTGCGACTCTTGAGCACGACGGCACAAACCCTTGAGCACGACGGTACAAATTCTTGGGTATGATGGGTTGGCTTTTGACCTGATCATCAAAAGGGGATCAGGTGAAATAGAAGAATGGAGAGAATAAGATCGTGAATGCTCAGTGCCTGAACATACAGGAGGGTGAAAGGCGTGCACGGGATACAGTGAACTGGGGCGATGTATAGTATACAGGAGACGAAGTGTTGTCAGTGTACTGAACCAGGGCATATGAAGCGTTCGGGGTAGACCATGGAAAGATCTGTGGGGTCTGGGTGTAGATAAGGAGCTGTGGCTTCGGTGTATTACAATTACAGCTAGAGAGAGAATGGACGTGAGCGAACGAAGCTCTTATTAGCGCGTTCCTGGCACAAACTCGTTAACGCAGAAAACAACAAACAGGTATGAAAGAAAGTTTACACACACACACACACACACACACACACACACACACACACACACACACACACATACACAGTTCGGAAATCACCGGATTTTCGACGCATTCAAAACAGACTGAATGTTTTTGCCTGGGATCAGAGTGTGCATTCGTCCCATCACACCAATAAAGGAATACTTTCAATAGATTACATATGCTACACTATTTGCTATGTCAGCAGGCAAATCTATCTACTCGCAGGAAACTCACGCATAGCACACACCTGATTCCCGCATGACAAGCTGGCACAACGGGAATAGACTGTGCTGTTGAACACACACACACACACACACACACACACACACACACACACACACACACACACACACACACACACACACACACACGAGAGTCCAAGATTTCTGTCAGTTATGACTTAAAAGAAAACGTAAGAGGATAATATCAACATGCCTGGCCTCAACTGCCCGAAGGAGGAGCCAGTGGGTTGAGAGGTTCCGAGGAGTTCCCCTTTCGCAGACGAGGATTTGTACACACTCCAGGTCTAGCTGAGAGGTGCTCTGTTCGAATCCTCTCGAAAATGTTTACCGAATCGTCTGCAAATGCTAATCTGCTACATCTTTCAAGAGCAGTGGTTCTTGGGTAGAGAATCGGACACCTTAATTCTTACATGCTCGGCTCCTAAGTGGCTTCCAGTGGTGATGCACAGGTTCCTGGGGCGACCAAGTCTTTCAACATCTGTTCGTGTAGTGGCAATCCTTCCTTTCCTTGATATTGATGATTTACTCTTACATACAGCTAACGCAACAAAGGTTCATCTGCATTTGGAATATGACTTATTATCACGTACGTGATGGAGATCGGAATATCACGTACGTGATGGAGATCAGAAGATCACGTACGTGTTGGAGATCAGGAGATCACGTACGTGATGGAGATCAGAGGATCACGTAGGTGATGGAGATCGGAAGATCATGTACGTGATGGAGATCAGAAGATCACGTACGTGATGGAGATCAGAAGATCACGTAGGTGATGGAGATCAGAAGATCACGTACGTGATGGAGATCAGAAGATCATGTACGTGATGGAGATCAGAAGATCATGTAGGTGATGGAGATCAGAAGATCACGTACGTGATGGAGAGCAAAAGATCACGTAGGTGATGGAGATCAGAAGATCACGTACGTGATGGAGATCAGAAGATCACGTACGTGATGGAGATCAGAAGATCACGTAGGTGATGGAGATCAGAAGATCACGTACGTGATGGAGAGCAGAAGATCATGTACGTGATGGAGATCAGAAGATCACGTACGTGATGGAGATCAGAAGATCACGTAGGTGATGGAGATCAGAAGATTACATACGTGATGGAGATCAGAAGATCACGTAGGTGATGGAGATCAGAAGATCACGTACGTGATGGAGATCGGAATATCACGTACGTGATGGAGATCAGAAGATCACGTACGTGATGGAGATCAGATCACGTACGTGATGGGGATCAGAAAATCACGTCCGTGATGGAGATAAGATCACATACGTGATGAAGATCAGATAACGTACGTGATGGAGATCAGAAGATCACCTACGTGATGGAGATCAGAAGATCACGTACGTGATGGAGATCAGAAGATCACGTACGTGATGGAGAGCAGAAGATCACGTACGTGATGGAGATCGGAATATCACGTACGTGATGGAGATCAGAAGATCACGTAGGTGATGGAGATCAGAAGATCACGTACGTGATGGAGATCAGAAGATCACGTAGGTGATGGGGATCAGAAGATCACGTCCGTGATGGAGATCAGATCACGTACGTGATGAAGATCAGATCACGTACGTGATGGAGATCAGAAGATCACGTACGTAATGGAGTTCAGAAGATCACGTAGGTGATGGGGATCAGAAGATCACGTCCGTGATGGAGATCAGATCACGTACGTGATGAAGATCAGATCACGTACGTGATGGAGATCAGAAGATCACGTACGTAATGGAGTTCAGAAGATCACGTAGGTGATGGGGATCAGAAGATCACGTCCGTGATGGAGATCAGATCACGTACGTGATGAAGATCAGATAACGTACGTGATGGAGATCAGAGGATCACGTACGTGATGGAGATCAGAAGATCACGTACGTGATGGAGATCAGAAGATCACGTACACAATGATTATCGGGAGCACTGCAGTCCATAACATGCCAATAACGAGGGTAGCAGGAGGACGACAACAGAACACACACACACACACACACACACACACACACACACACACAGACGCGCACACATTAATCCTTTGAGCAGGTACACCGGGAAGATTTTTCTTCAATTAATCATCGCAATACACATGATGATCACCTTCACTAATGGTCGTAACACTCCTTTGATGATCTCTGACCTGACCTCTTCAAGTTTCAAAAAGTCAAGCGCTAAAGGCCATGTGAAGATGACGGCATTACACACACACACACACACGCACACACACACACACACACACACACACACACACACACACACACACACACAATTTTCAGGACGAGCGTTTTCGAGTCCGGGTATCGAAACCCTGGACGAACAAAGCCGTAGGAAGCAAAGGCAACGGAAAGCCTTGAGGGAGGCACTACAGAAGAGCATACACGTCGCACTACGGTAATATACGGCTCTGCGTCGTGCTCCTGGGGCGGTGCTATTCATTCCTAAGGCAGGCAGGTACGGCACGCCCCCTCCGTCAATGGAGAGGATTGGGATCGCACCACTCCTCCTCCTCCTCCTCCTCCATCAGATGGCTCTTCGTCAATCTCCCAACAGTCACAAGGTGACAGTGGTGCATCCAACCACACAGCGGCCTTGAGAACCTCCTCTGTGGTGGGGCAGCCTGGAGATGTGTGTGTGTGTGTGTGTGTGTGTGTGTGTGTGTGTGTGTGTGTGACCGGCTGCGCCAACAGCCTGGTGGTAAGCACCCAAGACTACGAAGCCGATGCTAGACATAAGCACGGCCAAAGCCAAAAGCCTCGCACCTCCTTTCGCCCAAGACTTGAGAGTGTCTCGATCAAGCAAACTGTTAAGGGCGCCGCGGAGGAAGAGCGCATCGAGGGCACGGTGCGCGTGCGCTGGGAGCATACTGGAGCGGGGTTATCAGGCGCTTCCGCGCCGCTGCGTCAGCGAGATGGTTCATCACGTTTCTTATATTTTATGACAAGTGGAAAAATTTGGAACATCCGATACCAGATTTTTTTTTCCCCATTCCCTCTCCCCTTTGCACGATGGCCTGGGCCACGTATGTGTGTGTTGTGTGTGTGTGTGTGTGTGTGTGTGTGTGTGTGTGTGTGTGTGTGTGTGTGTGTGTGTGTGTGTGTGTGTGTGTGTGTGTGTGTGTGTGTGTGTGTGTGTGTGTGTGTGTGCACAAAGAGATATGTAAATCACACTAATATATTTTCTGACTTCTGTACATAAAGACGTGAACAAAACAGAGTATTAATGGTCATCACACGATCTCTGCTTCCTTCTCAAAAGGTGCGTTCCACACACACACACACACACA
Source organism: Panulirus ornatus (assembly GCF_036320965.1). Lineage (NCBI taxonomy): Eukaryota > Metazoa > Arthropoda > Malacostraca > Decapoda > Palinuridae > Panulirus > Panulirus ornatus. The sequence goes on from NC_092279.1 coordinate 19,166,783, forward strand.
CACACACACACACACACACACACACAGTCCTTAACCGACCCCCACTTACCCCATACCACCCCACGACCCCCAGGTCTGTACCAGAAGCTGAAGTGTATCTCCCGGTACGTACCACAGCCTCCCACTAGCACTCCCAAAGTTCTCATCGCAAAAGAAAGATGATTATATATATATATATATATATATATATATATATATATATATATATATATATATATATATATATAATTTATATACGAAACCTGCACTAGTAGAGTTGGGAAATGAAAAGCAAGGCTTCGGACATTGTTGTGTGTGGTTTACACGGGACCAGACGGTAAAAAGGGACGTGTACCGCTGTCGGAATCTATCTCCTCCAACCTAACCTAACCTACAGGGTACCGAGTCTCACCTAAAGCAATTTGGTTTAACCTAAAGTAATTCAAAGCTACTCTAAAAGTAACTCTATTTCGCTGAAAGTAACTTAATCTAAACTTAATGTAAACTAAAATGCTTTAATGTAACCTAAAGTAATTTTATTTACCCTTAGGTACCTAGAGTAATTCAGTCCGACCTAAAGTAACTTAATATAACCAAAAGTAACTTTATCTACCCTTAACTTGAAACGTTTACAGAACAAAATACCAAAATCGTTCTCCACGGAACAAAATCCCAAAATCGCTTTCTATGGAACAGTTACCCACTTTTGTCAAAGAAAAAAAATACTACAAAAAAAAGAGCTACGAGACCGCTTTGGCAACGCGACAGCAACGCAACGTCTGCAACCAACACGGACGCGTGTATCTACACCATTCGATAACACGTCCACGCTGGCTGGCCCAAAGGAGAAAAAGAGAAAAGAAGAAAGACCACCCTCGCGAGACAGTAACATGAGCACCGAAACTAAGTGGCGAGGATTCCCACCTTTGCAGAAGGATGACGGCGACGAGTCAAGGAGTTACAACAGCTCTTTAGGTCGACGGGAACAACGTTCCCTCTTGGCATACCATTACCATAAGTAATCTAACATACAGTTTGGTCGTGTTAAGAGGCGGGAGGGAAGGGAAGAGGGCCCGCCCGGTGGTGGTCGAGGTCGGGGTGTGTGGGGGCGGGGGCCACTAAGAGCTGGGGATAATCTGAAAGGATCCGTGGAGTCTCTTCTTGACAACTTCGCTTATCCGGAGGCGTCCGAGGAGCTTAATATGCGGTCTTTGGCGAAGCTCAATGTACGGTGTTTGGTTAATCGAACTGCTGTTTATAGCGAACCGCATGGACGAAATAGAACGGGGGCAAATGTGGAGGAGAATGAAATGTATGCGTACAGTGAGGAGGAGGAGGAGGACGAAGGGGACGTGAGGTCACCATCTGGAACGCCGTTCGTGGGACTTCGTGGAGGGTGAGTCATGCACCAGCTGTGAGTGACAGAGGGAGGGGAAGAGAGGAAGCAGCGTAAGAGGGGGATATGTCAATCATGGACCAGCTGTAACATAAACACACCCTCAAGATGGTGTCCTCAGCGGCTGAGGCATGGGAGGGGAGGAGGCACAACACTTCGACTGAGGAGGTAGGCAGTGACGACTATGCAGGACACGCACACCTCCCCACCGGAGTGGTGTTGGGCTGGACTTGAGGCGAAGCTGTACTCCTGACGTCGTCCCACACTTGGCCTCCACCCACCCCAACCGAGCCACGTGACCTCACCCCCCTTCACCCACACTCCCACTGAAAATGTTTGGTCTACGTGTGCTCAAGACAAAGAAAGACCTCACAACTAAAGATGATAAAAACTTTCATTGTGGTATGTATACCCTGGGCTAACCTTACGCTGGTTACGGCCCATACAGGTTACGTGTGTGAGAGTTATCGTTCTCCTGCACCGGAGAGACAGAAGCACCAACAGAACACAAGACACACACACACACACACACACACACACACACACACACACACACACAGAGGGTCGCCGGGGGCTGACACCGGCCTTGGGGAAGGGTCGGCGTATTATGGTCCCCTGGGGCCGCCCGGGAGAGGAGACTAAGGGGGGGAAAGGGGGGACGGGTGGGGTGGAGAGGCGGCTTTTGTGAGGAAAGAAAGATTGTAAAAAGTGGTAATCTCTACACAATTTGTTTACGACTTGTGTTCTTTGTTGTTTGTTCACTTTATCATTTTTTTTTTCAATTTAATCTCCCCTCTTGCGGGCCCCCCTGCGCGCCCCGGTTTTTCCACCCCTCTATGTGGGCCTACACACACACACACACACACACACACACACACACAGACTACCACTAACGACAACTCATATCCACACTCCGTCCACAACGTCCAAACCAGAGAGGCCTACTCCACACACACTCACACCCTAGCCACACTCACCTCTACACCCGGGCCATGCCCCACTTACACCTTGGCCACACTCGCCTCTACACCCGGGCCATGCCCCACCCACACCTTGGCCACACTCGCCTCTACACCCGGGCCATGCCCCACCTACACCCTGGCCACACTCGCCTCTACAACCGGGCCATGCCCCACCTAAACCCTGGCCACACTCGCCTCTACACCCGGGCCATGCCCCACCTACACTTTGGCCAAGGTTACACCTACATCCTGGCCATGTCCCCACCTACATCACCCGGCGAGTCCACCAGTCCCGTGTCATGAACACACGGCCCATACCCACCTCTTACCCGGCACACACCCACCTACACCCCGCCAACACCCACCTGCACCCCGCCCACACCCACCTGCACACCCCGGTGGGTCCATCCGGCCTGTGACACCACTTGATGCTGGGTCAATAATTCTCTCTTATCCGCCGGGCCAGCCTGCACCAGCGGTGGAGGCCCGAGCCGCTCCGCTCACTGTTGTGTGCATGTGTGTGTGTGTGTGTGTGTGTGTGTGTGTGTGTGTGTGTGTGTGTGTGTGTGTGTGTAGGAGTCATACCCATCCACCAACCTAGTTCTAGCTCTCACTCATCGAGTACAACACATCTCTGCCAAACAACTTGGTTTAGGAATATCAATCATAAAATCGTCTTGGCTTTTATAACCACTTTGAAAGTGCGACCGCATCCTGTTGTTCTATTCTTACAAAAACCTCCAGTTTATCTTCATAATGCGTTCTTGAAACAATGTCTTCGGCCCAGAGAGGGAAAGAAGTCTGCTGAAACAATCGCGAACATCGCCACGGCACTGCAATCTGTGCCATCCAAACCACCACAACAGATGTCTGGAAAAGGTATTCTGAAACCCCTGAAAACGACTTTATCAAGTCATGTATTGCTAGAACGACCCGGTCCCCTAACATCGTCGACAGTCGACGTTCCAGGCTGGGCTGGAGGCTACAGATACAACACAAAAAGTTACAGCCATCTCGTCCTGGTACAGATGTGACCCTCGTTACACATATGAAACAAGCTCTCACACACTGGGGGGAAAAAATGACATGAAGATGTTCTGCTCATCTCAAGATGGATTGAGAAGGTTCAGTTCTAGGATGTACAATCCAACGACTCACTATAGTTGGCGAAGCACAGTGAGTCTAGTCCCATCCCCAGCCAACGTCTAATCTCTTGAAAAAGGCGTTAACGACCCCTGGATGCTAAAGGTCAGGTCAAAGGACGCACCATCATATCCAAAAGTAGTACCGCCATGGTCAACTCACAGGCAACTCACGGGTCATACACAGTTTGAATAGCCTGGCCATCTAATCAGCAACACTATCCTGAGAAACTCAACTGTAGGTCCCATTCACTCCAGACACACTGCCACACTTCGTCTTACGCAAGGCTTTCACAACTTCTTTCTTTTCATAATACCATTCGCCAGATGATGAATTTCGGTATCTAAACAAAACCAGACTACCCGACAAGCAATGACCAGAATTAGATACGCTAACCTTCAAAAACAAAACCTCTAATTTCTAAAGCCGCGGGTCACTAGAACAGGAGAGGAGGAGGAGGAGGAGGAGGAGGAGGAGGAGGAGGAGGAGGCCAACTGGACCCATGTCAGAGCCAACATCAGGAGGTCCGCAGGGAGCCACGGGGTCAACAACATGAGGCATGATCCGCAGAACACAGAAAATAAAAGAAAAGAAGCCAACATCTCGACATCAACAGGACCCCCACAGAGCAGTGTGTGCGTCAGGGAGCGAAGAACAACAGCACGCCAACACCACAGACAATATACACCGAACATGATGGAGGTAGGAGAGGAGAAGGAGGGAGGGAGGGTGGGAGGAGGAGTAGGAGGAGAGGAGGCAGCCAGCGGTGGTGGTGATGGTGTGTGTGTGTGTGCACCTACTAGCCACAACACGGTCGAGGCGCCACCGCTGGCTAATGTCAGGACGACGCGGCGGATGAAAAATAGCGACGTGTTGATTAAGAAGGCTTTTAGCGTGGGGTGTGAACGCGTCGCCCGGAGCCAGACTTTATCTGCTTGACGCCAGCGCCTCCCCACCTCCACCCAACACTGTCTCAATAAACATGGCCCTCACCAACGGTAACATCCTCAAAAAAAAAAAAAAAAAAAAAGATGGAATTTCTCCAAACATTTCACGAGTTTCATCAAATCAGATCTCGGGGAAAAGAGACTATATTCGCCTAATGGTACAAAAAAAAAAAAAAGAATATTACTCGAAACATTTTACATATGTTCCGTCAAATCAGACCTCGACCCAAAAAAAAAAAAAGTGAGATGAAAATTCAACCAATGTCTTTGTGATTAACAAAATAATTCTAATCAATCGATTCTGTTATTACAGGTTTCACATAACTTGGGTTCGGCGCAAATGTTGCGTTTAAAAGTACAAAACATAACAAAAAATATTAACAAAACCTCAAGATAAAGTTACGAAAAGTTCTCAGTGCTAAAGCTATCTTCTTCATACAATAAGCTTAGTTAAGTTAGTACCGGAAGCTTTGTTAAGTTAGTCACACACAAAAATACTGCTGGTGGATCCTCAAGATAAAGTTACGAAAGTTTTCAACACTGAAGCTGTCTCCCTACCATAAGCTTAATTCAGTTAGTACCATAAGCTTAGTTAAGTTAGTATCATAAGCTTAGTTAAGTTAGCACCATAAGCTTAGTTAGGTTAGTCACACACAGAAAAAAATACTGCTGGCGGAACGTCAAGATAAAGTTACCAAAGCTCTCAATGCTGAAGCCGTCTTCATGCCACAACCTCAGTGAGGTTCGCCAAGTCCCGGTAATGTGATTACTATGGCATCCGGCTCATCGCGGGGCCAGGAGCCTGGATGGACGGCGAAGTGCAACCTGCAGGGGGAGTATGTGTGTGTGTGTGTGTGTGTGTGTGTGTGTGTGTGTGTGTGTGTGTGTGTCTTAGGGCCGTGGACGTGGATGGAGAGGGGAAGAGTTGGTAGCCGATCTCACGACTGGTAGGTGGGGGATGGGATGGGAGGGATGTGCGGGGGAGGAGGAGGAGGAGGAGGAGTAGGAGGAGGAGGAAGGATAACATAGTTTCAGGGCGGAGGGGAGGCTAAAAAAAAAAAAAAAAGATGGGTAGAGAAAGACGGGGGGTGACAGAGGTGACAGGCAGTGGATAGGGTAAGGGACGAAGATAACCGATGTCTCTGGACGGTGGACGAGGATGGAGACGAGGATGATACATCCTAGGGACGATGGACGAGGATGGTACATCCTAGGGACGATGGACGAGGATGGTACATCCTAGGGACGATGGACGAGGATGGTAGATCCTAGGACGTTGTATAGCGACGAGGGAAAAGAGAGAAGGAGGGGTATGTATGGGACGAGGATAGGAGATCCCAGGACGGGGATGGATAGGGTGACCGGGTAGAGGGGAGGGTAACGGACCAGTCTATTGGGCTAACCAACAAGGGACGGAAAGGGTTGGGTCCCCACTCCCTCCTTTATGCATCCCGGGCGTCGGGATGATAAAAAGCCTCATATCCAATTTTCAAACCAGACTTTTACGGGACCCACATCGGGAAACATGTTCCCCATAAATCTACCTCCGGTTGACTTACGAGGGAAGGGAAGGGAGGAAGGGAGGGAGGGGAGTTCTATTGTATACAGCAATATCCACCTCCTCCTCCTCCTCCTCCTCCCCTTCCCTCCTCACCCAACCCCCCCCCAACACGTCGAATACATATGAATTTATATCTATTCCGATCTGGTAAAAAAAAAAAAAAAGAGGAAGAAAAAAAATATCTTCAATACACCAATAGATATTTGATAATAGAATACAGTATACGGTACTAAAAACGAACCTGAATACAAGAGGAATACAATTCACAATATTCATGCAGTGCAATGCAAACTGTAGGAGCGCCGAGTATCGGCCAATTTCAGAGCACGATTGCAAACTGCTTCTTTGTAGTTATTCAAGACATTAAAACTTTGATCTGTAATTCAATTACACGAAGGCAAGGCAGTAATTACACACATATATATATATATATATATATATATATATATATATATATATATATATATATATATATATATATATATATATATATATTTTATATATATTTTATATATATTTTATATATATTATATATATATATATATATATATATATATATATATATATATATATATATATATATATATATATATACTCTGAAATTGGCTCAGTGATAAAAAAAAAACACACCACAATTGTCTGACCGAATAGTTCACCATCAGTGATGTGTATTCCCATATATAGAGAGAGGCGGCGCGACACGCGTTATCGAGAGAGAGAGAGAGAGAGAGAGAGAGAGAGAGAGAGAGAGAGAGAGAGAGAGAGAGAGAGAGAGAGAGAGAGAGAGAGAGAGAGAGAGACCCAGTAACGCTGGTTTACATACATATATATAATTCTTTTTTTTTTTTTGTCAGACAACCGAGATTTAAGTCACAATACCGCGATTGGCAGAATGAGCGAGACCCCGTGGTATGATCGCGGCTCTGGTCTATGTGTGTGTGTGTGTGTGTGTGTGTGTGTGTGTGTGTGTGTGTGTGTGTGTGTTGATGATGATGATGTGCCACGCTCGGGGGGGGGGGGGGGGGGGGGGGGGGGGGGGGGGGGGGGGGACACGAGGATGGTGCCAGGGTCTACAATGGAGTGGGTGGGTGGATGTCTCTCGACCGAAGAGGCATCCCTCCTCACCGTGACGTCATGGGATTAATATAAATCAAATTAATCGAGAGAATCAATTGATGACTACGAGGCCTTACAAACCTGTACTAGATTACTCGTTAATCTACTACAACTAAGTAATTATAGAGTTTCTTTATCCATATTCAAGGGTCATTTTCGAGCAGAACTTATCTATTCATTTAGTTACTCATCATTCACAGTCTAATGAATGTCTAAGTTTCTTTTCCTGGTTTATCATTCTAACTTCTAAGCTGATGAGATGGTGAACTATTCTAAGTCATCAGCTGGTGAATCACTCGAACTTCTCTAAGTTACCAGCTGGTGAATAAGTTATCAGCTGGAAAATCCCTCTCACTTATAAGCTAACAGCTGGCGAATTATTCTCTTAAGCTAATAGCTGGTGAATTATTCTCACTTACAAGCTAACAGCTGGTGAATAATTGATCTCATAAGCTAACAGCTGGTGAAATTATCTCACAAGCTAGCAGTTGGTGAATTATTCTCACTTACAAGCTAAGAGCTGGTGAATTAATCTCGCTTTTTCAAGCTAACAGCTGGCGAATTATTCTCACTTACAAGCTAACAGCTGGTAAATTAATCTCACTTACAGGCTAACAGCTGGGGAAGTAATCTCACTTACAAGCTAACAGATGGCGAATTATTCTCACTTACAAGCTAAACAGCTGGTGGTGAATCAATCTCACTTTTAAGTCATCAGCCGGTGATATATCCAAACTTCTAAGCTACCAGCTAACTGAATGATTCTAAATCTAACGACTAATGCACTTCTAAGTTACACGAACTGCTAAGTAAACCATGGTATTAGAAGAAAAGAAAAAAAAGAGGCCGTCCTAGCTCAGAAAAGTTCAGCGCGGTGGGACACCCTCGCGAAAAAATATGCAAAGCCAAAAATCCCACTTAGCTTAACAAAGTTCAGCACCATAAGACCGCTGGTCAAAATATATGCAGATCCCGCTCTCGGGGTAATTAATAACCATGCATTCTGCGAGGAAAGGGGGTGTGGTGGTGGTGGGAGGAGAAAACAGAGAGAGGAAAAGAAAGCAACAAGAAAATGAAAGATATATCAATATATATATAGTTCGTTATAAGTAACTTATGTATATATATATATATATATATATATATATATATATATATATATATTTTTTTTTTTTTTTTTTTTTTTTTTTTTTTATACTTTGTCGCTGTCTCCCGCGTTTGCGAGGTAGCGCAAGGAAACAGACGAAAGAAATGGCCCAACCCCCCCCCCCCCCCATACACATGTACATACACACGTCCACACACGCAAATATACATACCTACACAGCTTTCCATGGTTTACCCCAGACGCTTCACATGCCTTGATTCAATCCACTGACAGCACGTCAACCCCTGTATACCACATGACTCCAATTCACTCTATTCCTTGCCCTCCTTTCACCCTCCTGCATGTTCAGGCCCCGATCACACAAAATCTTTTTCACTCCATCTTTCCACCTCCAATTTGGTCTCCCTCTTCTCCTCGTTCCCTCCACCTCCGACACATATATCCTCTTGGTCAATCTCTCCTCACTCATTCTCTCCATGTGCCCAAACCATTTCAAAACACCCTCTTCTGCTCTCTCAACCACGCTCTTTTTATTTCCACACATCTCTCTTACCCTTACGTTACTTACTCGATCAAACCACCTCACACCACACATTGTCCTCAAACATCTCATTTCCAGCACATCCATCCTCCTGCGCACATCTCTATCCATAGCCCACGCCTCGCAACCATACAACATTGTTGGAACCACTATTCCCTCAAACATACCCATTTTTGCTTTCCGAGATAATGTTCTCGACTTCCACACATTTTTCAAGGCTCCCAAAATTTTCGCCCCCTCCCCCACCCTATGATCCACTTCCGCTTCCATGGTTCCATCCGCTGACAGATCCACTCCCAGATATCTAAAACACTTCACTTCCTCCAGTTTTTCCCCATTCAAACTCACCTCCCAATTGACTTGACCCTCACCCCTACTGTACCTAATAACCTTGCTCTTATTCACATTTACTCTCAACTTTCTTCTTCCACACACTTTACCAAACTCAGTCACCAGCTTCTGCAGTTTCTCACATGAATCAGCCACCAGCGCTGTATCATCAGCGAACAACAACTGACTCACTTCCCAAGCTCTCTCATCCCCAGTATTCCTGGTAAATTATATGGGAGGGTATTGATTGAGAGGGTGAAGGCATGTACAGAGCATCAGATTGGGGAAGAGCAGTGCGGTTTCAGAAGTGGTAGAGGATGTGTGGATCAGGTGTTTGCTTTGAAGAATGTATGTGAGAAATACTTAGAAAAGCAAATGGATTTGTATGTAGCATTTATGGATCTGGAGAAGGCATATGATAGAGTTGATAGAGATGCTCTGTGGAAGGTATTAAGAATATATGGTGTTGGAGGCAAGTTGTTAGAAGCAGTGAAAAGTTTTTATCGAGGATGTAAGGCATGTGTACGTGTAGGAAGAGAGGAAAGTGATTGGTTCTCAGTGAATGTAGGTTTGCGGCAGGGGTGTGTGATGTCTCCATGGTTGTTTAATTTGTTTATGGATGGGGTTGTAAGGGAGGTAAATGCAAGAGTCCTGGAAAGAGGGGCAAGTATGAAGATATATATATATATATATATATATATATATATATATATATATATCTTTATCATAAATGTGCTTGCAAAGTCATGCGTATGGTAATGTTACGCAATACGATTTCACTGTACTTTTCCCGTCATCTGTGCCCTTAACGCACCTAGCGAAGGGACGCTATATAGTCAAGTCCTTCACATACATAAACGTCTTGACGTTCAACACACACCCCGTCTCCCATGTCTACATAACCCATGTATGTGAATAATAAGCCATACGCGCATATCTATCTATCTATCTATCTATCTATCTATCTATCTATCTATCTATCTATCTATCTATCTATCTTTTTTTTTTTTTTTTTTTTTTTTTTATACTTTGTCGCTGTCTCCCGCGTTTGCGAGGGTAGCGCAAGGAAACAGACGAAAGAAATGGCCCAACCCCCCCCCCCCCCATACACATGTACATACACACGTCCACACACGCAAATATACATACCTACACAGCTTTCCATGGTTTACCCCAGACGCTTCACATGCCTTGCTTCAATCCACTGACAGCACGTCAACCCCTGTATACCACATGACTCCACTTCACTCTATTTCTTGCCCTCCTTTCACCCTCCTGCATGTTCAGGCCCCGATCACACAAAATCTTTTTCACTCCATCTTTCCACCTCCAATTTGGTCTCCCTCTTCTCCTCGTTCCCTCCACCTCCGACACATATATCCTCTTGGTCAATCTCTCCTCACTCATTCTCTCCATGTGCCCAAACCATTTCAAAACACCCTCTTCTGCTCTCTCAACCACGCTCTTTTTATTTCCACACATCTCTCTTACCCTTACGTTACTTACTCGATCAAACCACCTCACACCACACATTGTCCTCAAACATCTCATTTCCAGCACATCCATCCTCCTGCGCACATCTCTATCCATAGCCCACGCCTCGCAACCATACAACATTGTTGGAACCACTATTCCCTCAAACATACCCATTTTTGCTTTCCGAGATAGTGTTCTCGACTTCCACACATTTTTCAAGGCTCCCAAAATTTTCGCCCCCTCCCCCACCCTATGATCCACTTCCGCTTCCATGGTTCCATCCGCTGACAGATCCACTCCCAGATATCTAAAACACTTCACTTCCTCCAGTTTTTCTCCATTCAAACTCACCTCCCAATTGACTTGACCCTCACCCCTACTGTACCTAATAACCTTGCTCTTATTCACATTTACTCTCAACTTTCTTCTTCCACACACTTTACCAAACTCAGTCACCAGCTTCTGCAGTTTCTCACATGAATCAGCCACCAGCGCTGTATCATCAGCGAACAACAACTGACTCACTTCCCAAGCTCTCTCATCCCCAACAGACTTCATACTTGCCCCTCTTTCCAGGACTCTTGCATTTACCTCCCTTACAACCCCATCCATAAACAAATTAAACAACCATGGAGACATCACACACCCCTGCCGCAAACCTACATTCACTGAGAACCAATCACTTTCCTCTCTTCCTACACGTACACATGCCTTACATCCTCGATAAAAACTTTTCACTGCTTCTAACAACTTGCCTCCCACACCATATATTCTTAATACCTTCCACAGAGCATCTCTATCAACTCTATCATATGCCTTCTCCAGATCCATAAATGCTACATACAAATCCATTTGCTTTTCTAAGTATTTCTCACATACATTCTTCAAAGCAAACACCTGATCCACACATCCTCTACCACTTCTGAAACCGCACTGCTCTTCCCCAATCTGATGCTCTGTACATGCCTTCACCCTCTCAATCAATACCCTACCATATAATTTACCAGGAATACTCAACAAACTTATACCTCTGTAATTTGAGCACTCACTCTTATCCCCTTTGCCTTTGTACAATGGCACTATGCACGCATTCCGCCAATCCTCAGGCACCTCACCATGAGTCATACATACATTAAATAACCTTACCAACCAGTCAACAATACAGTCACCCCCTTTCTTAATAAATTCCACTGCAATACCATCCAAACCTGCTGCCTTGCCGGCTTTCATCTTCCGCAAAGCTTTTACTACCTCTTCTCTGTTTACCAAATCATTTTCCCTAACCCTCTCACTTTGCACACCACCTCGACCAAAACACCCTATATCTGCCACTCTGTCATCAGACACATTCAACAAACCTTCAAAATACTCATTCCATCTCCTTCTCACATCACCGCTACTTGTTATCACCTCCCCATTTACGCCCTTCACTGAAGTTCCCATTTGCTCCCTTGTCTTACGCACCCTATTTACCTCCTTCCAGAACATCTTTTTATTTTCCCTAAAATTTACTGATAGTCTCTCACCCCAACTCTCATTTGCCCTTTTTTTCACCTCTTGCACCTTTCTCTTGACCTCCTGTCTCTTTCTTTTATACTTCTCCCACTCAATTGCATTTTTTCCCTGCAAAAATCGTCCAAATGCCTCTCTCTTCTCTTTCACTAATACTCTTACTTCTTCATCCCACCACTCACTACCCTTTCTAAACAGCCCACCTCCCACTCTTCTCATGCCACAAGCATCTTTTGCGCAATCCATCACTGATTCCCTAAATACATCCCATTCCTCCCCCACTCCCCTTACTTCCATTGTTCTCACCTTTTTCCATTCTGTACACAGTCTCTCCTGGTACTTCCCCACACAGGTCTCCTTCCCAAGCTCACTTACTCTCACCACCTTCTTCACCCCAACATTCACTCCTCTTTTCTGAAAACCCATACTAATCTTCACCTTAGCCTCCACAAGATAATGATCAGACATCCCTCCAGTTGCACCTCTCAGCACATTAACATCCATATATATATATATATATATATATATATATATATATATATATATATATATATATATATAACACGGAGGTATGTAATAATCTGCATGGATGATCCTGTAACAACAACACTACAGAAGAACACTAATGTATCAGTATCAAAATCCAGTACTCCGTTACAGCACTACAGAAATAATACCACTGTAATCTCCCTACCCACTGTGAAGAAACACATCAAAACGTACGAAAGTAATGGGGGGGGGGGGGATGTAGTCATGTGTAATACAAATTACAGGATACAATATAACAATTTTCCTACTTCAGCAGAACGTTTCGCTCTTCGCCCGACGACCCGTTCAATATCCACAACTTTATTCTCGAGAGAGAACGGGACAACACGACTCCTCTCCCCCCTGTCACATCCACAATACAGTGAGGTGTCTGTACTACAGCAACACCGGTTGTTCCTGGCCACACTCTTGTAGCCATTGCATTGCAGGTGTGCATACTACAATGACGGTTTTACTGCTATAGCGGTGGAAATACTGTAATGTTTGAATGCTATAGCGTTAGCATCGAAATGGCTGACGACTAGGAACTCTCAAGGGGATAGGCGGGATATATATATATATATATATATATATATATATATATATATATATATATATATATATATATATATATATATATATATATATATATATTGCAATAGTTCACAGAGGTGCGCGTGATCTAGCATATGCTGATAACCACGTGGAAAATGAAACACGATAAGTTCCCAAGTGCACTTTCGTGTAATGATCACATCGTCAGGGGAGACACAAGAACGAGCTAGAAGACGTAGAACAGTCAGCTGACATACAAGGATGAGACGAAGCTGGTTAACAATGGCGTACCCACTTGACTACGTTACCCCTACCTACCCCACTGCTAATATGCCCCTCGCCCATATTACCAAAGATATACCTCTCTCTCTCTATACATATATATTTAGACATATAAATTCATCTAGATAAACTCGTGATCGGATCTTGCCTGCTAAGATAAGTCTCCGACGACACACATTCCTCGATGTAAAATCCGCGTCCTGTAGGCCTGTCCTTTGAACCTATTCTGAGATAGGGTTTAGTCTTATCGGCCTCCCTCCCCCAGTGCTGCGGGAGTCAACACCAAAGGCCCCCCATTACCAGGGCTTGTCAAGTCCCCCTCGTCCCTCCCGTGGCAGCGGTAGGGCCCTCTCCACGGCGTCTCCTCCCGCGTGACGGGCCATCCGTCAGGCGGGAGTCTGGACAGTGCGAGAGACGGGCGTGGGTACATGGCTTTGACGGGTTGGGCCATCTCAAGCACCACTCTCGTCCACCCACCTCGCCTTCCCATACGTCTCCTCTTCCATCTTTTTCTCCCCTCCCCTTGGGTCTCGCCATCCCTTCTCTGATCTTCCTGATATTTCCACTTCTTTTTACCCCTCGTCTTATATCTTATCTTCTTCCTCTTTTCTCCCCCTTTCCATTTCATGCTCCGTTTCATGCCACGTCCTCATCATCAAGGAAGCCACTGTACACACTTACTTGATTCATAATCTAAACCTATCTTCAGTTTTCTCCTCCCTCTCTACCAATCTTTCACTTCCCCCTCGCTTTCTGGACGTATCTTTCTTTCGCCCTTTCCGCTCTCTCCTCCGAAAAAGAGTACCCAGAGAAGGAGGAGGAGGAGGAGGAGAAAGAGTGGTGCCAGGTACGGCAGCGCTTGAGAAATGACACGTCCTGCCCAGTAAGGCGTCTAAAGAAAGAACCTTCCTGCCACGTCCCTCAAATATTCACGAGAGGGACACGCGTTACGCACTGCTGCTTGCTCCGTGGTGGTGGTGGGGCGGAGGGACGGGTGTCACACACACACACACACACACACACACACACACACACACAGAGCCGTGTCGTGACCTTGGGGTCACAGCCGGGGCGTCTGCTCGTGAGCAAGGTCATGACCCCCACCGCGCCCGGCACACCGTAGTAATAACCCCGGTTTATATACCCGAGGTGGGCCGGGCTCCCAACAACCTGGTAATTGACCAGATTTATTGTCCCTTGAAATTTAAGGGACAACGTGTCTCATGGGTGTGTGTGTGTGTGTGTGTGTGTCTGATCTAACCCTCCCTCACCCTCCTTTGGAAAATCATAACTTGTACCGCACTGTGACTGCGGCTAATGTTAGTTTTCATCGACGCCAGATTCACCATGCTGGCCTAATATATACATACACACCTGAGGATTTGCTGTCATTCTGGGGAGAGGAAACTACCACATACCTCAGTCCTGCCAGGGTGTAAAGACCATTGTTATTCTTTCACGCTCGATCATTTCATGACTTCAATCTGTACTTTCAATTCTCTGTCTCTCTCTTTTTTTTTCTTTGCATTCCCCTAAATCCTCTCCTCTTCCAGTTTTCGTCTCGTCCCTCAGTTCGCTCTGTACCCTTCCAGATAATCATTATCTTCCCCTTATTCTTTTTCTTAGTGGTTTAAGTGTGGGAGACGAGAGGATGGTCAGGAGAAGTGAAGATGATATCATATCCAGGTATTATAACACGTCTTTTCCACGTCTACGTCCTTGTTTGGGAGTCTTGGGCAATGTCTCTCCCCTCTGGACATAAACCCGGGGGTTGGCCAGACCCAGACCCAGCCTCACCTCCCACGAGCCCTTCAAGGAGGGGTGGAGGTGAGGGGAAAGGCGTGAGAGAGGAGGGGAGGCATCTGTTCAATTTGAGCCTCGCCACCATAGCCATGACACGGCCTACTCTCTCTCTCTCTCCCCCCCCTCTCTCTCTCTCTCTCTCTCTCTCTCTCTCTCTCTCTCTCTCTCTCTCTCTCTCTCTCTCTCTCTCTCTCTCACGAAATATGACCTGTCCTGACCTACTCTCACGAGACATGACGGGGCCTACTCTCGCCTGACCCCGGGACATGACCTGGCCAACCCTCACCATCACTCATAACACCATAACATCTAGGATATCGAGCTGAGGGGGTAGAAACATGCCCCTGCACCTGAGCTATATACATACGTACCTGAATAAGACTCTATTGAAATAATAATAATAATAATAATAATAATAATAATAATAATAATAATAATAATAATAATAATAATAATAATAAAATTACTACTACTACTACTACTATCACTATAACTATTACTACTACTACTACTAATGATAATAATAATAATAATAATAATAATAATAATAATAATAATAATAAGGCTGTTTCTCCCCACCACTGTAGAAGAAAATGGCACCTTTTCTTCCCCAAACTATTCGTCCTTTCTCCCTCCTCACCTCAACACCTCGCCGAGGTCACTGCCGTAGTGAACCCCCCCCCTCCCCACCATGACCAGACTTTGACCAAACACCTCATATATTTCCGACCGTAAGTGTTTACCTTCCCGGCCCCATAGCCTCCCCAGGGTAAACTACGATGAGTGTTTATGGAGCCGTCCAGATGGGGGTACTAGCCGAGGTAAACCCCAGTCCTCCTCCCTCCGCGTGTACATTACCGTACAACAAGCTGGGTAGCGGTACTAAATCCGTGGGATGTGTCCCTCCCTCACAGGTGCATGCCACGCACGTCTCCCGGGGCCACGGAAATTGACCCATTGTTCACCTCCGTGGGACTGAAACCGTGTAACGCCATCACGGAATGTGTCATTTGAGTCCTCGAAGCCTGCAACGCCGTACTGTCTGGCGATAAGAAGTGTTTCAGAAGCGAGTATCACCAGGTCTAACCAATGGGTAAGGCGGTATGACCCTTGTGCACGAGAGGATGACCATTGGGCACGAGTGGTACGACCCTTGTGCAAGACGGTACGATGCTTGGGCACGACCTTTGGGCCACGACTGCGAGACCTCTTGGACCCGACCCTTTGGAATATCAGGTCATAGGCCCAAGCCATCATATCCGAGGGTCGTGGGCGTCGTGCTCCAGCGTCGTACCGTCGATTTCCAGGGGGGGGGGGCTTCAAACTACCCTCTGGGAGGGTACATACCTGCCTCCCTCCCTCCCTCAACCTCCCGCCGCCACCACCGCCGCCAAAACTGACCGCCGTATACACAACCTCTTCATTTACCTGACCTCAACATTATCACGTTTATTACCATCGGCGCCATTACCCCCGTACCGCTAGATGTGCCATCATCATCACCACACCATTACGACCATCGGCCGCTATTATCTGACATCGCTATCACCGGGCACTACACCCCACCACCTATCATCACCATTATCGCCTCCTTGATCAGCCAACCCCATCCTCCGGTCCTCGGCGTAAAGGAAGAAAAAAAAATATGTACATACAAAAACTTACACATCCAGTCCATAATTTTCACTTTATATGTAACATTACGTAGATTCCAGGAAATTTATCCGAGTAAATAGATGGTAGTCTTCGACGTACCCAAGACCTTATGTTGTCGAGAAGTCGAGTCGACCTCTGTCGCATTCTTCGACGTGTAAAATGTAAAGGAAGAGGGCAAGAGGCAGCTGAATAATAATAATAATAATAATAATAATAATAATAATAATAATAATAATAATAATAATGATAATAATATTGTAATAATAATAATAATAATAATAATAATAATAATAATAATAATAATAATATTAATAATAATAATAATTATAATAATAATAATAATTATAATAATAATAATATTAATAATAATAATAATAATTATAATAATAATAATAATTATAATAATAATAATATTAATAATAATAATAATAATAATAATAATAATATAATAATAATAATAATAATATAATAATAATAATAATAATAATAATAATATAATAATAATAATAATAATAATAATAATATAATATTTACTATTATTATTATTATTATTATCATTAACAATAATAATATCATTATTATCATTAACAATAATAATATCATTATTATCATTACTATTATTATTATTATCATTAACAATAATAATATCATTATTATCATTAACAATAATAATATCATTATTATCATTAACAATAATAATATCATTATTATCATTAACAATAATAATATCATTATTATCATTAACAATAATAATATCATTATTATCATTACTATTATTATTATTATCATTAACAATAATAATATCATTATTATCATTACTATTATTATTATTATCATTAACAATAATAATATCATTATTATCATTACTATTATTATTATTATTATTATTAATTATTATTATTATTTTTATTATTATTATTTTTATTATTATTATTATTATTATTATTTTTATTATTATTATTATTATTAATTATTATTATTATTATTATTTTTATTATTATTATTATTATTATTATCATTAACAATAATAATATCATTATTATCATTAACAATAATAATATCATTATTATCATTAACAATAATAATATCATTATTATCATTACTATTATTATTATTATTATTATTATTATTATTATTATTTTTATTATTATTATTATTATTATTATTATTTTTATTATTATTATTATTTTTATTATTATTATTATTTTTATTATTATTATTATTATTATTATTATTATTATTATTATTATTTTTATTATTATTATTATTTTTATTATTATTATTATTTTTATTATTATTATTATTATTTTTATTATTATTATTATTTTTATTATTATTATTATCATTAACAATAATAATATCATTATTATCATTACTATTATTATTATTATTTTTATTATTATTATTATTATTATTTTTATTATTATTATTATTATTATTATTATTATTATTATTATTATTATTTTTATTATTATTATTTTTATTATTATTATTATTATTTTTATTATTATTATTATTATTATTATTATCATTAACAATAATAATATCATTATTATCATTACTATTATTATTATTATTTTTATTATTATTATCATTAACAATAATAATATCATTATTATCATTAACAATAATAATATCATTATTATCATTACTATTATTATTATTATTATCATTAACAATAATAATATCATTATTATCATTAACAATAATAATATCATTATTATCATTAACAATAATAATATCATTATTATCATTAACAATAATAATATCATTATTATCATTAACAATAATAATATCATTATTATCATTACTATTATTATTATTATTATTATTATTATTATTATTATTATTATTATCATTAACAATAATAATATCATTATTATCATTAACAATAATAATATCATTATTATCATTAACAATAATAATATCATTATTATCATTAACAATAATAATATCATTATTATCATTAACAATAATAATATCATTATTATCATTACTATTATTATTATTAACGATAACAATAGTAATATGTATCAATAATTCATTTTTTACCATCACGCTTGATTGCCGTTTCCCGCGTAAGCGAGGTGGCGCCAGGAACAGGCGAAGAAAGGCCGCATCCGCTCACATTCATTCTCTAGCCCCATAAACCTTTTCATGGTTCATCCCGTACGCTTCACATGCCCTGGTTCAGTCCACCGACAGCACGTTGACCCCCTACATACCACACCGTTCCAAATCACTCCATCCCGTACACGCCCCTCACCCTCCTGCATAATCAGGCCCCGAACGCTCAAAATGTATTAGTAATATGTCCTACACAGCATGGAATCATCTGGTAAGTGAAAACACCATGCTTTACCTTGCGTAAAATGCTGGAGTCTCTCCTTAACACTTTTAATCTAGGATGGAGTATACATCTTACAGACTACAATAAGCTAACCCATGTCCCGTTCTGCCGTCTCAAGTACTTCACACTCATGTCTAGCCAATTACCTTTGTAAATACCCACCTTCCAGACACTGATGGGAGACACTTAAAGTTAATTCAGCACCGGATTTTAAAACAATATCCTTTTTTTTTCTTCTTTTCTTTTTATCATGTACATCATGGGAGACTGATAGTCCCTCTCGAAGTTTGAAAAGGGTTATTAGATAGAAATTACCATGGATCCCCGTCTTCTTTTTTTCTGTTCTCTGGAATCTATGATCCTTTACGAGAAGAGAGAGAGAGAGAAAATATGTGCTCTCTGCAATGGAACTACTGCTCTCTCTCTCTCTCTCTCTCTCCACAACAGGTTCCCTCCCCCCCCCCGCCCCTTTCTTACATCCACCCTTCGTCTTGGCCACCATGCACCAACTCCCCCCCCTTTCTTCTTTAACAGGTTCACCCTTGGGCAATACCCCTCCCCCCCCAAATCTACCCCGTCTCCAAACACAGCACCATCACCTCCCACACCCCAGCACAGACCCTCCCACTCTCTCCCTCCGCCAGGGTCTTATAGGGTGATCAAAGGGGGGGGCGGGGGGGGTGAGAAGATGGAAGTGGTTGGATGGATGGGGGGGGAGGAAGGGGATCACGCACTGCACCACCCCGTCCACTCCTGCCTGACTAAAAGCTGTTCCCAGTGCTGTACAGACCCTCCTCGAGCTGTTCCCAGTACTGTACAGGCCCTCCTCAAGCTGTTCCCAGTGCTGTACAGACCCTCCTCAAGCTGTTCCCAGGGCTGTACAGACCCTCCTCAAGCTGTTCCCAGGGCTGTACAGACCCTCCTCAAGCTGTTCTCAGGGCTGTACAGACCCTCCTCAAGCTGTTCTCAGGGCTGTACAGACCCTCCTCAAGCTGTTCCATTTGCTGCTGAGGGCAGCACACTGCCCGCTGTTCCCGATGCTGTACCGACCTAGTGGATGCTGTTTCCCGGTGCTGTTACCGACCCCTCCATACGCTCTTCCCGGTCCTGCTGTGTAACACCCACCTCCCGTGTACAAACCCACGCCCGACCTACTCACTCCACCGTCCCCCTTGTCTCACACTCACCAAGAATTACTTTAATCTTAAGCTTATCAATGATTATCAGTCTACCAAAATCAAATATACAAAACGAGGCATTACAGCGATAGCATATGGGGGATACGCGTAACATCTGCAAAGGGGCGTAGGTATGGAGGACCAGAGTGCGTACAGCGGGTAAGATACGCAGACAAAATGAGGGTGACAGGTGTGCACAGTGGGGGATGAGGGGTTGGGTGGCTAGGGACCCTGAGGGGCGTGTCGAAGTACCGTCAGGAAGTGGTGGCACAGCACCGGCGGCTATTTCAATGGCTCTGGCATACACTTGAAGAGTATGTCCATCGCCTGTAGTGTCCAGCCCGACCCCACGCTAAAGCATGAAGGGGTAGAGGGGGGGAAAGGGGAGGAGGGGAGGAAAGGGGAAGAGGGAGGGGGGAGAAACTGAATAATGCGATTATACTAATTAACCCTTCCCCCCCCCACAACCCTCCTTGTCTGCCATTATACTAATTATCCCCCTCCTCCGTCTAGCACCGTCCCCTTCTCCGTCTACCATCCCCCTTCTCTCTCTCTCTCTCCCCTGGCAGAACGCGACTTAGAAGCACCCACGTAACACAGAGAGAGAGAGAGAGAGAGAGAGAGAGAGAGAGAGAGAGAGAGAGAGAGAGAGAGAGAGAGAGAGAGAGAGAGGGTAGGGGGTTGTTCGTCCTCAAGTGTCACCTGTCCACAGGGACAGGTAAGCTCACTCGCTCTCCCTTGAGCGACGCCGCGCGGCGCCACACAGACGAGCGGCGCTAACGAACAAATTTAACCTGTGCTGATAGATTAATTATCACTAGAGGGGACCATCTATTATTACTCCAACCTGATATATATATATATATATATATATATATATATATATATATATATATATATATATATATATATATACATTTGTTTCCATCTTTTCCCCCCTCTGTCTCAAACTCAAACCACTGGCGTTTGTCTGATATATATATATATATATATATATATATATATATATATATATATATATATATATATATACACTTTTCTCCCATTTTTTCCCCTCTTCGTCTTATACCACTGTCGCTGGTCCGGCTCAAGTCATCTTCAAGCAACAGCAATCAGCAATAGCGAGGGGGGTAGATAGGCATGCATGCGTACCTATATGGACGCCTAAACCCATTTTCTGAGACCCCAGCAGATAATGATCCAAGTTACGAAGGTCACGTAAGACAAACGAAAAGATATTAAGAAAGAAAAAAGCTTACGGGTCAATTGCGTTATAAAACTAAGTCAGAAAAAGGGTTTGGTCCCTAACTTTGCCCTCTCTCTCTCTCTCTCTCTCTCTCTCTCTCTCTCTCTCTCTCTCTCTCTCTCTCTCTCAAACACACACACTTTCCTCGCACACAGAGACTGTCTCACTGTCATCCGCAACATCGATATCCCACTCGATCATTAGCCACTGTGCCCGCGCGAGACCTGATCCCAAAACATCCCGAACGAATCTGTTCATCACCCTACGCAAATGTAACCTTAACTATAATGATACATACGATCAAACACCACGAAATAGCATTAACACCCTGAGGCAAGAATAGGAACCGGCTGGTGCATCCAACAACTCTCTGAATATAAAGAAAAATATACAAGTCCCAGGAGAAAGGGCAATAGCCACCAAATTCTTAATAACACCTTACCATGTCTTAACTTTATGAGACCAGAATGCAATTAGCCGACACCACCTTCACTCATCGTGTCTCACAGAAAATGAACCCACTTCCTCTTTCTTTTTCTCCCCCTAAGTAATTATCATCGAATTAATCTATCATTTAAAATCGGGGCCTGTAAGTCCAAACAGGGAATCTATTAAAGCTAAATGCCCTGGGTGGGAGGGGGGAACACCCAGCAGCAGACAGCCGAGGTCAATAGAGTAACGGCAGCTTCGAGGGCAACAGAACAGAAAACAAGTTTTGGGAGTGTCTATATCATTCTTTTGGTTCTTCTTACATCTGCTGCTCCTGGTGGGCGTCTGATGTAAAGACCTGGTCAAGTCTTCGGTGGGGGTGTGGGGATGGGTCATCTAACCCTTCCACAGCCCGCCGGAGGGGACTGGGGGCGCCATGGGCTACATTGTGCTGGAGGATCGTTTTGGTTGACACGAGCTGTTGGGAAGCCGCAGCCCCGCGCACACATCCACGTTGTGGTTTGGCGTCCCGTACCATTTGCACTCTTAAACCACTCCGGCGCGCATCCCAGGGTGTTCTGTCGCGCATCCCAGGGTGGTCTGTCGTACACCATCGTCAACGGACAGGCACACGGAACATTGGGGTAAAGAAAACAAAACCTTCCTTGAGGAAAACGCCTTCAAAGCGTTGCTCGCTGACGTTATAATGACGAAATAAACGAAACTTATTGCTACAACGAAATACTGGTTCAAGAGCAGCTTCCTGTGCAAATACATAACAAAAACAAGAAACAAACAACCCCCCCCCCCCTGTTACTTACCAATCCTGTAACTACCTTACTTCACTACCATTAACCTCCCCCCTCACCCCCACCATCACCTCACTATCTGTAGATGAGTGACTCCAAAGGCTGTACCTCCTGGTCACCCATCACCATCATACAGAACAGTGACGTGGAAGTCATCAATCGAGTTCTGTCCCCATCACCACACCACACACCCCTCCCCTTCTTCCCCCCAGTCGTTAGGGCTGTACCATCTCCAACGAGCCTTGTCACCATCCCATCACCATCGCGACTAGACTAGACTATGCGTTTGCGTACACTCACCATCACTGGTGCTGTCACCATCACCTTACCCTCACCGCGAGTCTCGTCACCATCGCATCACCATCACGACACGGAGCTTACAACTCACCTGGGAGAGAAAAAAGAGAAGGAAAACACATTAGCCCCAGCAGGCTATCAAAACCCTTCCCCCATCCACCTCCCAAGCTGGCAGTAAGGTCCAGATAACAGTTATAAAACTGTGAAAATAAAGCTTCTCCACAGACGACACATAACACGTAGATGACTGTGACAAAGGCAACAACATCATCATCCTAAGAATAACAAACAGACAACCTCTGTCAGCAGCAGGTCCCGAGGGTGGACACACACACACACCTCCCACACACATACCCACCTCCCACACACATACACACACACACCTCCCTCATCGGCGTTAACTGTTCGTTTATCTACTTCCCTCAGTGTGACTCCTCTCTCTCTCTCTCTCTCTCTCTCTCTCTCTCTCTCTCTCTCTCTCTCTCTCTCTCTCTCTCTCTCTCTCTCTCTCTCTCTTAACAGTGTCTATCTATCTTAGTTACTCGACAGAATTCAGTGTAGTAGATGCAGGGATACTGACAAAAAGGAATACGTTTCTCTACGTGGACATGCGTCTGTCGTAAACCCCCGAAAGGGCCTTCCGTGGTGTAGCGGTTAGCGTTGCTGACCACGAGTCACGCATGGACCCGCCCAATCTAGCTCTTCATCCTCCCCTCGGGCCTGGTCGATCTTTGGGTACCTTTGAGGTGCACATTCCTCTCCCCTATCCTGGTGGAAGATCTCAACCATACTTCTACCAGCTCAATGAACATGTGATCACCTTTCTTAACCCTTTAAGCCTTATGTCAGAGAAACTCTGCATCCAAATTACTTTTCTTATGATTCTACAATAAACCTTTACCCTCGTTTTGCCACAAGCCTGTTTTCTACCTGAACTTTTAACCTCCTCTTCTACACAATCTCTCTCTCTCTCTCCCTCGTTGGAAAATAACTCGTATTCTTTTTTTCATTTTACATTATTCCTTATGACTCCACGTCCTTTATCTACCTCCCTTCACCCTAAAGACCTCTCTCCCTCTCCTTAAATCGACTCTCTACCCCACATCAGACGCCCTACCTCCCTCTCGCCTCTTCTCCCCTACCCCACCAACCAAGAGAGAGAGAGAAAAAAAAAGAGGTCCTATTTACTTATCTCCATTTCTCGGAGTTCCTCTAAAACAGACCCACCACACAACGTCATGCCAAGAATTTCTGTTCGGGCCGCCAGACCACCGCGCTCAGGACCTTGGGTCTGTGTGGTCTGTGTACGGACGTCAACTTGGGTCTGTGTGGTCTGTGTACGGACGTAACTTGGGTCTGTGTGGTCTGTGTACGGACATAACTTGGGTCTGTGTGGTCTGTGTACGGACGTAACTTGGGTCTGTGTGGTCTGTGTACGGGACGTAACTTGGGTCTGTGTGGTCTGTGTACGGACGTAACTTGGGTCTGTGTGGTCTGTGTAAGGGACGTAACTCAGTCGTGTTCCACAGCCAAGCAGAGGCTCCACTCACACCAACCTACTACCCACCCCTCCTCGGCAAAACAAGGTCTGCTGACCCTCATCTATTTTCATTTCCAGAGTCTCTCTACTCCTTCGTTTATATCCTACTATTCACACTCTACCCCACGAGACTATCTACTGCTTTCCCCCCCCCCCCCCTTCCCTGCACCCCCCGTTGTTCCCACACACACAACTCGCCGTCACTAGCTACAACAAGAGAAAAAGAAAGAAAGAGAGAGAGAGAAAAAAAAAGATCCTCCAGCCTCCCTTACCCCAGGACAAACATGCCGAGGCCCCGTTTACATACACAATCTGCTCTGCGCCAGCGAAAAAAAAATATACGCCCATCATGTTTTTTTCTCCCCTTTTCTTTTTTCCTTTTTTTTTGGGGGGGGGAGGGGTGAGGGAGGGGGAGAGGGCTGGGCTAGGCTGGGCTGGGCTGGGGGTGTTTATGCGAGGTGGTGGCAAATTGCAACACAAACACAAGTCATCCTCTTGTCCCAGTATCCAGTTTCTTGTCATCTGGCCGCCTCTCTCCCCCCCCCCATCTCTCTTCCTTGAGGTGAGGTGTGTGAAGGAGGAGGGGGTCGGGAATGGAGGGAGAGAGAGAGAGAGAGAGAGAGAGAGAGAGAGAGAGAGAGAGAGAGAGAGAGAGAGAGAGAGAGAGAGAGAGAGAGAGAGAGAAACAAAGCAGCGCTCAATCTCAAGCCAAGGGCTCAGCCATATCTTCTCGTGGTGTTCGAAGTATGCAATACCACCTCTTTTTCTTCCTTCAGCTGCAGGGGCAACTGAAGTAATTCGATCGGTCCTCTTCCTTAATTCTTACTTAGGCGACCTTCCTCACCCTAGAAACAAGAGGCGCCTCTAAGTTAAACCTCACGCGTTTAAAAAAAAAAAAAAATCTGATCCAGCCGGCGTTATCAGAAAACGCTCTCCAAAAGGCAGATGAGACAACACGAGCATCCAGACAGACGGACAACGCAAGAGAAAAGGGGCGTTGATAACCAACACTAACGCCCACTGTATCATTAGTAATCTCTCTAAACAACGCCGATAACTCGAGAAGACCTACGCGTTTCCCTCCTTCAGGATACTAATCACTGTTGTCATTCCGTGTCCAACTCACGTACCCGATTTCCAGGCTACGTCGACTTCTCAAGAGAAACCACACGTCAAGGACGACCCACAGCCGATGCAAACGACATCTCGAGGGCCACCTAGTCGAGGTCTTTCATCCCGTTGAGGGGCCTCCCCCCGACATGCCATCCTCTTACATCACGGCAGTGACTTGTGTGCTCCATGCTAACCCACGCCTCACCCCTGCTAATGTGACCTTCAAGTGAAGCATCAGCTGAGACGTTTGGTCACTGTATACACTGATGGAGAGAAGGCACTTAAGATAAGGGTAATAATGGCTATAGCCACTCTCCTGTTAGTACTCCCTCGCCAGGTCCAATCTCGAGCTGTACTTAAAACATCCCGTCCATCAGGCGCGACGGTGCGACCCTTGAGGGCCGACGGTACGACCGGTGAGGACGAAGGTCCGACCCTTGAGGGCCGACGGTACGACCGGTGAGGACGAAGGTCCGACCCTTGAGGGCCGACGGTGCGACCGGTGAGGACGAAGGTCCGACCCTCGAGCACGACTGGAGCGTACCCGTCATGTTTCAAGGGTCACACCGTCGGCCACCAAGGGGGTTCAACCACCACCACCACCACCACCACCACTGATCATCACACCGTCTCAAGTTCCACCCACCCATCCACCCGTGCACCCACCCACCCACCCGCCCCACACCAATCCTCTCTTATATGAAGAAGAGAATCATACATCACGGGAAACCTGTCATCTCCCGCAACAGCCTTAAAAAAAAAAATGCTCTGGGCAACCCTTACGCCACCGACAATCTTCATCTCAACCAACAAACGCATCACGTCAGCGTCGGCAAGCAACGCTTGCTCTCACATCCGTAAAGAAGAGAGAGAGAGAGAGAGAGAGAGAGAGAGAGAGAGAGAGAGAGAGAGAGAGAGAGAGAGAGAGAGAGAGAGAGAGTACCTCCTGCCTTCCTTCATCACCCGCACCGCAGCCTTGATCTGTCTGAGACCCAGCATCGTCGCCAATCATCCCACCAGCCCTCGATAAGTACCGGGCTGGTCTCATCTCATCTGGGTTTGTTTATGCTGCCCGTTAACACCACGTTCGCCGAGAAAAACGTGCGCTACACAGCGGCCAGTTTGGTGCGAGCTGGGTCCCCCCCAACTCCCACACCCCAAACCCGCCAGCGTATGAAGACATGGCCACTGACCGTAGAACTTCAGGGCATCTGAGGATATAGTCTATCCTCTGTCCTGCATTTACTGCTTCCACAAATTCAGTAAAATAAACAAAAACACACAGTGCCAAAGAGTAAGGCTATGCTTCAAGGGGTACAGACACTATATATATATATATATATATATATATATATATATATATATATATATATATATATATGAGGGATGTACAATATAGCCTCGTCCCTAATGTGAACAGCACAGCAGGAACCCAGCGTCACAACAACACACAGGCAACACGTCATCTCCCCCTTCATACTCCAACAGAGAGAGCAAAGACTGAGGCAACGTGATCCTCACCCAAGTTCTATTGGCTGGGAACCGTGATTTACCAGACAGGCTGGAGTGGTTCAAGACGAACACCACTTTACAAACGAGTTCCCATTTACTATAAACTAACCGTCTGTCACTTGGTAATGGTTTTATTCATACTGCATTTGATGAATGAAGTGTACGACATCTTTCATTATACATTTCATTACATTCCTTTTTTTTTTTTTTATTCTTGAGTAATATGAACCATAAATACGATAGCTGAGACTTTTATGAACCGTATGATACAGTCATGTATTTTCAACGTTCATGATATTTTGATAACATGTTTGCAGACATGACTGTAGTGCACGAGAAGACAGTTACAGTGATCCACTTAACGATCGTGTTCATCATTAGCCAAACTCGAAGTCTCTTACTTACGTCTTGACTACAGGTACTTAGCCACTTCTACTTATACCCTCATAAAGTATCAGACGATAAGTTACTATGACATTTGAAAAAAAAAAAGTTTGATGTCCACACCAAGAAATTTGGGACTCTGTCTCATCCACTCATAATCATCAGTATCTCTTGTCTGTCTCATCTATCTCTCACTGTCTCTCTCTATCTCCCTTGGTAGTCCGATGCCTCCCTCCCAATACCTACTTCGCGTCCCACCTGTCCTCTGTTCCATCCCTTCAATTCACCTCCCCGTATCGCTCCGTCCCTGACTCCCATCCATCATCCTCTCTCTCTCTCTCTCTCTCTCTCTCTCTCTCTCTCTCTCTCTCTCTCTCTCTCTCTCTCTCTCTCTCTCTCTCTCTCACACAAAAACACACACACACACACACACACACACACACACACACACACACACACATTCTCCAAAGCCTCTGTGGTGGAGGGGGAGAGAAAAAGAAATATGCCCATAAATGCAGTTTTTTCACCCAATTACAGCAGCTTTGCTTCCAACAACCTCGTCAAAGCAGGGCACCTTACCCCCACCACCCCCCTCCCCCATCCACCCCTCATCCAACGGGGAGAACAACCCCCGCCCCCCCACATCACCCCATTCACCACCCCCCCAGTTACGGCTTATAACTCCGAGCCATTAAGAGTCAGATATAGTGAGGAACTCATATGATCTCCCGCCATCGTTAAAAGTGGACAATTTTTCTCCATGACAGAAGCAACAAAGAACGCCCCCCATTTTTTCTTTTTTCTTTTCTTTTTTTCATAACTGTGCCACAGTTCCCAGAGACGACTGGAACCCTGGGACTTCTGGCTGGCAGCACCCGTTAGAAATCTGAAGTGGTGTACGCCGCCAGGGGTATGGGGAGGGGGAGGGGGGAGAGAGGGGGTAACGATGGCCAAATGTGTGCGAGGGGGGGGTGGGGGAGGGGGGAGGGGGAAGGGAAGGTCAAAGGTCACGACGACCCGACCCCCCCTTACGGGCGGGGGTTGATTCAGATCGAGGAAGCTATCGTCAGGAGGCGCATTTACCAAAACAAAAGTGGCACGCCTCCCTCGGGGACCCCCAGTAAAAATCTTATCTCGCCCTCCTGAAGGCGCCCCCAGCGTACTGAATCCTGCAAGTCCTGTCGTTCTAATCCCATCTGGCCGTTTTGAAGAGCTGGCTTAATGACCACTAAACCTCCAGGGCCGCCGGCGGACCATGACCTGACCCCCCCCCCATCCTCTCTCTCTCTCTCTCTCTCTCTCTCTCTCTCTCTCTCTCTCTCTCTCTCTCTCTCTCTCTCTCTCTGCCAACTGGGAAGACACCACCCCCTTACGAAATAAGGACGACGAAGGAAAACTCTTGTAAAAATGAAGGAAATGAAACTCCTTTATAAAAAGAATGATGGAAACTCCTTAAAAAGAAAAGAATGAAGGAAAACTCAAAAAAAAAAAAAAAAGAGACCGAAGAAAAACTCCTTCAAGAAAAGAATGAAGGAAATCTTAAAAAAGGGAATGAAGGGAAACTCCTTGAAAAAAGAATGAAGGAAAACTCCTTAAAGAAAAGAATGAAGGAAAACTCCTTAAAGGAAAGAAAAAAAATGCATAATACAAACGCGCGTCTGGCGCCAGAAACAAAAGAAATGTATCATCACTATCGCGTTAATCGCATCTACACTATCATCACTATCGCGTTGATCGCATCTACACTATCATTCGTTTTCATTTATCATTTCGCCCTTCACTCCCCTCGCAACACTGTACCGGTGATTACCGGTGATTACACGAGCACAGGAGGAGATCACCCACATAATTTCCACACTAACAAAAGCAATGCTCGCACCGGTGCGTTTTATAAGGGGGGGTTAACTCCTGCGCGGGGGCTGCTCTACAGCAGAACCCTGATGATGAATGTCGGGGGGTAAAACTGGTTAATCTGAGAGCTGGTTAGCCTCTTTCATTTACCCCCCCCCCTCCCCAACCACACACACACACACACACACACACACACACACACACACACACACACAGCGTCATGCCTTCGTCCTCAAGATGCCGGCCACCCTCCTCCTCAGGGAAGCGAAAATCTAAATGGCATCGCAGCGTCGTCTTTTGCCAAACCGAAAGTTCTACTTGGCCTGGGTCTTTGGGAGGAGACAATACAGCTTTATCTAACCCTCTAGGACGTCGCAGAGCCATAAACGTACGCCCTTGGCATCTCTCCGCTGGGAGGCGCACGAACGGCGGGCCTGGGATCCAGCTCTTCGACAGATACCATCATTCCAGTTCCAAACCATACCATCCCGGCCGCACCCCAGCCAGCCAGCAGCATATCCCCCCCTCCTCTCATCGCCGACCCAGCTCGCACTGCAACACAGCCTACTAAACTCCGCTCACAGATACACCAACAAAGCCTCCCTCCTCTCCTCCTCCTCCTCCTCACCAGGCAAACAAGCACCAGGACCGATTCAGGCACTTGATAAAGCACCAAAGCTCTAACTTTAACCTGATTTAACCTGACGTGACCCCGGCCTCCCACTTGACTCCGGGCCTGGACAGATAGCAGGGCGGTTGCGCCTCGGTAGATTAGCTCGGGGATAAGGGACGGCGTGAGAGAGAGAGAGAGAGAGAGAGAGAGAGAGAGAGAGAGAGAGAGAGAGAGAGAGAGAGAGAGAGAGAGAGAGAGAGAGAGAGAGGCAGGCGCGTTTAGCAGTAAGTCAGGCGTGGAGAGCGGTGCAGGAGAGGCCGACAGGGGCAACACGACGCCCCTGGGACCTGAGCACGACCCAAGTCGTGCTGCTTTGGGAGGGGCGCCGGCTAGCTACCAGTGCCTGCTATAACGTCCGCCCCCACAACCTCCCGCCCCTACCCTACCAAGTATAAGGCTGGCGGGCGAGCGGACCGGGCCGGGCCGGGCCGGCCAGCACCTGTTTCGAACAGCACCCAACTCCAAGCGGACTCTCTCTATGTCCCTAAGCACAAGGGCCCTACAATTCACCCTCCTGTGTCGATGTATCTGTGTCGATGTATCTGTATCCACTGCAAGCCCCATACTTGCCTCTACCTCCCCCACAGCCCATGTCCCCATCACCCGCGCCATCACCGCAATGCTCCGTCTGTAAATACACATTAAATCAAAGACTGGAAAATATGAAAATACTTAAAACAGTGAAAGATCGAGAACCCGTAATATCATCCACTATTCCCTTCCGCTGCTTCACTCTCTCGCAGGCTCAGCACACGACGGGAAAAACCTCATCAACACGAACTTGTCTTTCATCACATACCTGGTCCGCGTGGGGTTCGAATCGCGGGCGCGGCTAGTCGGTCTTGCATCCAACGCAGGTGTGCGTCCTCCCCTCGGGGATGGTGGATACTTGGGTAATAGTACGTGGCTTAGGCTTGGTGTGTGTGTGTACACATAATGGAGTAAAGACACACAAACAGTAACCACATACACGCACACACCCGCTGTAGGGCTCCTCTGGTCACACTCCCGGTTCACACACACTTACAAACTCTCTCTCTCTCTCTCTCTCTCTCTCTCTCTCTCTCTCTCTCTCTCTCTCTCTCTCTCTCTCTCTCTCTCTCTCTCTCTCTCCTGGAGACCGTAAGCTCCTGGGATCAGTTCGTCAGGGATATCAAGATCTATCGCCCAGCCCTGCTAACTCACACCCTCGGCCATAAACCTGTGAACAGTGACATTACTCACGTCCCGTTACTCCTCCATTATAAATCAACATTTAATTGGTATTCAAATCCTTCAAAAAAAAAAAAAAAATCTATAAGGTGGTGACCATACATACAATCAATCGTTTAGTCAAATCCTCCGAAAACAAAAAATCTGTCGATTCTTAACCTTATCTTCTTTTTTTTTTTTTTCATTTCTTAAACCTTTTCTCTGAACAGACGAGTACACAGACAAGGCACTACTTCACTTCAGCAACACGTGAACAAGCAGTTCCAATAGAGTGGTTTTTTCCAATCTCTGCACAACCCTGGGCTGTGCGAGCGCTTGATTTCTTGTATAATTGCACCCCTAAGCACTTTTTCCTGTAGCGTTTTTTTTTTTTTTTTTGGCCTCAAAAAAAAGGAACGAGTTCAAAAGACATCCTTATGGGTAAGGGAAGGGAAGGGGAGGCGGTTGGGGGGGAGGGGGTTTAACGCGACCGACTTAAACAACAATTGAAAGAAAAACTTTACATCCCCCCTTCGTGGCTGAGAGAGAGAGAGAGAGAGAGAGAGAGAGAGAGAGAGACGCTGCCACTCTGCACCTGTGTGACCTTCCTAACATTCTGGGATGTTGTTTCCACAACACTGGACAATTCTTCCAACCCCCCTAGCCCAACCCAGCCCAACACAACCCAACCCCCCCAAAGAACAAAAGAATCAGAAAACCCAGAGCTGGAGACTTGCACCTTCTTTTTTTCATGAGAACAAGAGATCCCAGAGTCCCGCCCTGGGGCTCGGGACAGGTGTATTTTTCATCTGCGTCCCAGACATCGAAGGAGGCGAAGATGACGTCTGGATATGCCTCAGCCTCCACCTGTGTGTGTGTGTGTGTGTGTGTGTGTGTGTGTGTGTGTGTGTGTGTGTGTGTGTGTGTGTGTGTGTGTGTGTAAGACAGGAGTAGAGACATGGTACATATACACTAGGATAAGAGAAAGTGCATCACGCAACACGACTCTAATAAAACTCTCCCCGTTACACACACACACACACACACACACACACACACACACACACACACACACACACACACACACACATGCACACAGAATCTTCAAGAATTTTGCACACATATCATGAGTGTATTTCTCGAGTATGTGTGTCGGGTACTTAACTGCTGATTAATCTCTCGTCTGATTAATGAAGAAAATATATACGCCTGTACTCTCAGCAATTAAGGAAATACTGAGAATCTACAAGTAAATAGTAAGTTAGTGGAAAAGAAGAGGATGTTAATACATGGTAACAAGTTACAAAGAAATAAATATCTCATTGTAACCAACTTCAGTGAAATAAAATAAAATTTTAGGGGATTTATTTTCGAAGGTATCTATTGTTTTAGATATACAGGGACAAAGCATTTCAGTAAGAGTGTGGGTGAAGGGTACATATCTACGGGGTAGGTGGAGGCGGCCAGTACAGAGTGTACAGTGGGTACAGTGTGCAGGGACACAGGAGGGATGACAG
Source organism: Panulirus ornatus (assembly GCF_036320965.1). Taxonomy (NCBI): domain Eukaryota; kingdom Metazoa; phylum Arthropoda; class Malacostraca; order Decapoda; family Palinuridae; genus Panulirus; species Panulirus ornatus. Next base: position 19,199,768 of record NC_092279.1, read on the forward strand.
GTGGACCCGAGTAAGGCTCAGGGCCATAAAGGGAGGGGCTCCTCCCCGCACCCTTCCCGGTCAGGAGGGAGGGAGGTAGGTCGAGGATACATCGAAATACACGACCACCATGACCATCATCACCACCACAGGCCACGATGAGGGAGCACCACCACCAACATCCTCACCAACCCCCCACGGACGCTCACACCAACATCCTCACCAACCCCCCAAACTCCCCAACGGACGCTCACACCAACATCCTCACCAACCCCCCAAACTCCCCAACGGACGCTCACACCAACATCCTCTCCAACCCCCACACGGACGCTCACACCAACATCCTCACCAACCCCCCACGGACGCCCAACACTCAACCACTTGCTGGGAAAACTTTTACCGCGACACCGATATAATTGGAGGATTGAGGGCACCTGCTGACGGGATCGTCAGCCCTCTGCTGTTTCCAACCTCCGCCCGTCGATCGAACGCAAGTCGCCGCCCCTGCTGCTGTTGCTGCCCCCCGCTTTCCCCCTGCTGCTGCCGCTGCAGGTTGCAGAGAAGCGAGTCCGGGAAAGAGGATTACGGTAAACTTTACCGCGTGGGACAACATCCGGCAAACGCTTGATCCCCCTTTCGCGCGCGTAACCCTCCTCTCCATCGCGGTCTGACTTTGTTTCTGCGTGTCTGTTGTTGTCGCGTCGGGGGATGAGCGGAGACGGCCGACTCCCCGTCTGCGCCCAGTCGGGAGACGCCATCAAGCTACAGAGGGAGAGACACGGTCTCGAGACAAGATCAGAGGGGATAATGATGAGATCACAGATCCTCCTCGTGCACGATGGAGAGGGGCCCCGCAGGCACACCGTCAAAGCGCAAGGCGGTAGGGACAAGTCGGGTGTATTGAGAGGAAGCGTCAAGGTCGGGACGGAAAGAGAGATATACCATTTCGAAGTGGCAGACTCCTAAGAGGTCTGGGATGCGTAAGAAGTGGCTGGTGGAGAAAAGACAAAGTGGCGACAGTCAGTCCCGTCCCACCTACCACACACAACACACGCAGGACGTCCCTCTCCCACCTGGAAGGGGAAGCGACGCCACGACATCCAACTCAAGGTTGGGGGTCAGTCTTCAAGCAGTGTTAACATGAGAGGTGAGGAGGAATGATGACCTCCGTCGTCGGCTTATGTAGGGAGTCGTACCACGTAACAAGTCTTGACAGGGGTCACTCAGACGGGAAGATGGACAAAGAGTGACTGTTGTCGACAGATAAATGAATACGAAATAGAACAAATGAAGTACACCAGAAATAGACATACAAGGAGTTAAAAGGATAAAAGTGACGTGTGTGTGTACGCGAATGACAAACACACCCGCGTCACACTCACACCCACAGGGGTCACCCTCCATTACACAGGTCACGAGGGGCTAATGGCTGAGGTCACCCGTTGCAGTAGTGGTGATGACGGGAGTTGATTAAGCGACGCTGGTCAGAGAGAGAGGGAGAGAGAGACAGAAACCTGAGGGTGGCGGAAGGTGATGATAACCGATGAAGGTGTCCCGAATGATGACTTGACAGTGATGACAGAGGCACCGTCATACTGATGATGATGACGAGAGAGAGAGAGAGAGAGAGAGAGAGAGAGAGAGAGAGAGAGAGAGAGAGAGAGAGAGAGAGAGAGAGAGAGAGAATATGTCGACGCTGTTGATGTTAAATTTTCTTTTTTACAGGCACTGGTGGCGTCCCTACTACGGTCGACCGTACCGGGAATGACACTGGTGCACTGATGGAACCTGGGAATTTACACATCAATCACACGTCCCAGCTTGAAATGATCGGCACACGTCGAGGTGACCCGAGTTCTACCCGCCCCGGTCACAAGGGCTCGCCTCGTAGTGATCCACACAACACACTTCACAATTTCAGGACTTGAGGTGTGAGTCAAGAGTAGTCACCTCTGTGAGGACATCCTCCTTAAGGCTATGAGTCGACTCTTCTTCAATAATGAGGAGAAAATGAGCAAGACTTAAAAGGGAAGTTGCTAAAATACGCTTTAACAACAGCAGCTGTTACATACAATCTTATTTCGCAACAGCAGTTGCTAACACCTCATATCATAACGGCTTAGTAAAATCGTATCCGTCAGTAACATCTGCTTAAATACGACTTCAAGATGGCAGTTTCTAGAAGTTTATATCATACTAACAGCCACTAAAATACGATTTCGTAATAGCGGCTCTTACAGACTTCATGATTCGCAAGGGAGGGGGAAGAGCCGATGCCAAAACGGGACCTCCATAACACCCGGCTGATTCAGTTTTACACTTCAGAGCAGAGGCTGCTGAAATACGACTTCATAACAGCGTCAGATAAAAATCTCATTTCGCTACAGCAGTTGCTGAAATTCTACTCCCATCTCCTGTGGGGACAGGGTCACCTCCATCTCACAGCTAAAATACATATACACAGATATATATATATATATATATATATATATATATATATATATATATATATATATATATATATATATATATATATACACATAATCTCTTAAGAAAACATGGGTCCGGGCCGGGGTGGGGGTTTGGGGAAAGATGGCATATTTCAAGCTTTTACACATCCTCTCAGACCATTATCACTTTTATGATCTCCTGCAAGGCAAGAATCCCCGGGATATTATCCCAATAAGCCGTACGGGATCATCCCCCGGAAGCAGCAGCGGGAGGGCGGCCAAGAGGCACAATAAGCTAATGTTATTATTGGCAGGTAATTCCTGGGCGTAGTGCTCTCGTGGGCAGACCAACCCACGCCGTCTGAGCACACACACGGGGCAAGATAAACACAGCCGTGTAACACAGCCGTGTAACACAGCCGTGTATCACAGCCGTGTATCCCTGCCGTGTAACACAGCCGTGTATCACAGCCGCGTATCCCTGCCGTGTAACACAACCTTGTAACACAGCCGTGTAACAGCCGTGTATCCCTGCCGTGTAATACAACCTTGTAACACAGCCTGATAACACAGCCGCGTATCCCTGCCGTGTAACGCAACCTTGTAACACAGCCGTGTATCCCTGCCGTGTAACACAGCCGTGGATCGCTGTTTGTTACCGCGCCAAACACAGCCAAAAAAGAAATTCTCTCCAGTTGGGACGATACAACACAGCAGCACAGCCACCACAACATAGCACATCCCTATTACGTTGTTACCACACAACTATCAAACAAAGCGCGTCGTCTTCTCATATTGTGACGACGACACAACATAACTATAACAAAGCATATATCCCTCTCTCATGTTCAGACAACATAACACAGCACTATAACCAATCACATCCCTCCATAGTGTTGTGACCGATGCTCACAACACACCATGAACATCACCGCTGTGTTGTAAGTCTACGCAAAAGCATTTCAGTGAACTCACGAAGGACCCATGTACCTACGCCCACTGGTGGCTTACGGTATGCGACCACAAAACTTCACAAATCACAAAGACGCTCTCGTCTTTACCAGTGGAACGATTCTTGAAAAAATACAACACGTCACATTTTATATAACAACAACGGCACGACCCTCTCGTGTTGTGACGGCACAACATAGGGACATCACTATGGGATGACGGATAACACAGGCTCAAGCTAGCTACAGTGGGCATCTGCCTAATTAAACAGGTTCAGAAAACTTTTCGACACCATTAAATTCACCGTCTGTTTCGATGGGACGAAAAAAAAAAGGAAAAAAAAAACGAAAAGACATTAGTAGTAGTGGTAGTAGTAGTAGTAGTAATAGTAGTAGTAGCAGTAGTAGTAGTAGTAATAATAATAATAATAATAATAATAATAATAATAATAATAATAATAATAATAACAATAACAATAATAATAATAATTTGAAATGTAAACAAACCATCATCGCCACCTCTATCTCTGGCCCTTCAACACACACGCCGCCAGCCGGGCCGTCAATGCAACCTCGTATCCCCCAGACCTAACCCAGCCAACACCCACGGGCCGATGGAGCAACCCACCTCACCCACCCACTCACCTGAGTTAACTGAAAGGGAAGAGGAGGAGGAGGAGGGTGGTGGTGAGAGAGAGAGAGAGAGAGAGAGAGAGAGAGAGAGAGAGAGAGAGAGAGAGAGAGAGAGAGAGAGAGAGGCCCCGGTCAGCCTTCGTTAGCATACCGGGGAGCGCCTCAGCGATGAGGGAAGGCTCCCCACCCACTCTCCCCCCTCGGGATTATCGCCATACATCTCCGGACTGGGACCAAACCCCGGGAATTATTTCCTGCTGGGACGGCCGAGTCTCTCTCTCTCTCTCTCTCTCTCTCTCTCTCTCTCTCTCTCTCTCTCTCTCTCTCTCTCTCTCTCTCTCTCTCTCTCTCGTGGGGCCTCGTATGCACACACACACACACACGCACACACACACACACACACACACACACACACTGGCCGGTTCTCTGCGGATTTTTGCAAAAAATGAATAAATGAATTGTTCGTTTATCCGGATATTCGACTATCCGGATTTGGTGATTACCGGGTATTCACATTTGAGTAAATGGTCGTTTACCAGTGTCCAGGGGATTTGAAAAAAAAAAAGGACAAATATCTTAACTGAATATCCGTTTATCCAAATATTCGATAATTCGAATCTGGAATTACCGGATATTCATTTATTCAAAAGCTCGTTTATCCATATCTTGTGTACGGTTTTGGCAAAACTGGATTTTCGTTAATCCTGATATTCGCTTATCTTCTATTACGCGATTTTGGTTTAATCCGATATTCGTTTATCTCTGCATCAACAACTTAAGTTTACTATTAGTTTACCCTTATTATCCACAAGGTTCAACCAGATACTTCGTCAACACTATGCACAAAGGATCTTAATTAACTAGATAAATTGCTCACTCTTTACTGTCTAACGGGAATTGTGCACTCCAAACCACCCAAGTCTACACGTCCATATGTACGTTGGCTACATGATTTCACGATTACATATGTCAGGTGTTACATAGACTCCGCGTGCTCGAGGTTACACCGCGAGTGTGGAAAAAAAAAAAGTCACATTTCAGCGAGGCTGTTATCAAAGAACGTCTCATTTGAAAGATGCCTACACTGCCCTGCTACTGAACGTAGCGCAGCCTTCAGGAAGAGACCTGAGGAACAGCGGGACTCTTTCATAGAAAATGGTCCAGGGATAATAATAATAATAATAATAATAATAATAATAATAATAATAATAATAATCATTATTATTATTATTATTATTATTATTATTATTATTATTATTATTATTATTATTATTATTATTATCATTATTATCATTATTACTTATTATTACTATCATTATTATTATTATTATTATTACTTTTTCTTTTATCTTTATTGTATTCATTCGCCGTCTCCCGCGTCAGCGAGGTAGCGCCAGGAAAGACAAAGAATGGCCACACACAAAATGACAATTTACAAGACATATAACATCAGTGTTTGGCAGTGGCGATCCCATCTGTCTACACGCGCATGTCAAAACTTAGTTCCATTTCTACACAGTATTTCACAGTTTAATCTTGAGTCACGACCACAATTTCTCAGAATAATATCCTCCACCTTGGCCAGACAGGAGAAGCCTCTCACGTTCCCAAGACCGATCGCCCGCGACGTTCGTAAACCTCCTCCCTCCCTTCTCCCATTCCCGTTCACCCTTCCCCTCCCTCCCTTCCCCATCCCCTACCCTCCACGTCCCGTTCAGTTGGCCGACCGTCCACGACGCTGAAGAAGACCCCACCCTCCTCCCTTCTTCTTCCCCTCCACACACAACCTTACGTTCTGAAGACAGAGCGGTAGCGGAGTTCACGAACTCTCCCTACCTACCTACCTCCCTCTCTTCCTCCACCTCTCCTCTCCCGTTCCGAGGGCAGGCTCCTCCTGCCGGCTGGGGTTTGGCGACGTTCGCGACCGACCGGCAGGTGAACGGACGTGTGTAGGGTGGTCTCCGTCGTCCATATGCCGGATGGACGCGAATTGGTTCCTTTCCAGACACACCTTATTTTTTGGGGGGACCAAAATATAGTATTCATTTTTTTTCCCATATGTATGGGTCCCAGGCCAATGTGTATGCACCACACACACACACACACGTGCTATTATATACGTGTGTGTGTGTGTGTGTGTGTGTGTGTGTGTGTGTATGTGTGTGTGTGTGTGTGTGTGTGTGTGTGTGTGTGTGTGTGTGTGTGTGTGAGGTCATCGGCGCTACACACACACACACACAAACACACACACACACACACACACACACACACACACACACACACGCACACACACACCAATTAGGAAGACTGTATTCGGCCACACCCCGTCACCCACCTGGTATATATATATATCAGCTATCGACTCTTGTGTACATCACGTATTTGAAGGCTCAAGGGAACATCATCATGGAAGGATGCCTGAGATAGACATATATAGATAGATAGATACATAGATAGATAAAAAGATAGATAGATGGATGGATGGAGAGAGAGAGAGAGAGAGAGAGAGAGAGAGAGAGAGAGAGAGAGAGAGAGAGAGAGAGAGAGAGAGAGAGAGAGAGAGAGTTCTTTTGTCTGTTAAGGGGACAGCAGAACCGAGTCTTATGGCAGTGACAGAAGTTCCTACCAAACACACCTCACGAGGAGGTTTTGGTACGAGAGCGCTATGAAGGACGATGCCAGACTTCATCATCATCATCATCAGGGTATCGTGTCCCTGTATGTCTTATAATAAACAGGGTATCGTGTCCCTGTATGTCTTATAATCAACAGGGTATCGTGTCCTTGCACAAGTCACACTGAATCTCATCTTCTGTCCTTGGAAAAAAAAAAAAAGATATTTCACTTAAAAGACGATGAATGTCTTATCTCAGGGGAAGGCCCGGATAAGACAGAAATATGAATTCAGGTCATATGAAGTGAAGCGGGCCGTAAAAGCAGCGGCAAAGAAACCTTTCTTTCTGAAGTCATCACCCAGGTCAAAAGTCACCCTCACCTTTATATAGACTTGTGTTGTCCCGTGGTGAACACACATGAGAAGTCTGGGCTCAAACAGTAATGACACGACTCAAGCTACAGAGCCCTTATGGACACCAGAACGCAAAAAAGACAGACGAACAGGCCAAACCCCACAGTATAATCAAAAAGAAAAATCCGGCTGTTCCTTACGAACGTCAAATGAATGACAACGAAATCTTATATTTCTGTTTAGGTCGGCTTACGGAGGAACGAATCTCACGAAGCTTGGACAGCAACGCTATATCTTAAAAGAATATACAGCAAAATACATTAATAATAATAATAATAATAATAATGATAATAATAATAATAATAGATATATGAATAATAATGATAAATAAATATCAGCATAATAATAATAATAATAATAATAATAATAATAATAATAATAACAATAATAATAACCTCTCATGATCTAAGAGTCTCGATAGCAATTTCAATTCACCATTCCACGACTAAATTGCTCTGTTGGGGGAGGGAGGCAGGCAGGAGGCAGGGAGGAGGGAAAGAGAGAGGCCGGGGAGCCGCAAGCTAAGGATTTCATAAAATAGAATCCGCTAACAGCTTGAAATTCCTTTGTCGACGTCTGGACAAAAGGATAAGACTTCCGTGGGATTTCGCTCATGCACTCCCCTCACTTCGAACCCCAAAAGAGGAGGGAAAAATTAATTAAAATTCTGAGTTCGAAGGGGGGGAAGACGGGAGGGATGGGTGGGATAAAAGAATGAATGTGTCTCGGGTGGGGGATGAAAGGAGGGGATGAATGCCGGATGCTTGAGGCGCTGGCAAATGGTGTGCGTTATTGGTGATGGATAGCCAATACATACACGAGATCTGGTACAATACTTTTAAACACACACACACACACACACACACACACACACACACACACACACAGTCACTCACTCATCGTCGTCCCGTACAAGCAGTTCGGTCATTCACCGGTTAAAGAATCGAAGAAATGAGAAGACAAACAGACGATGCAGTGCGCGACCGGTGTGGCACGTTGGGCGCAGCGGAGCAAAGGTCTCGCACGGTGGTCCTCCAGCACTGAGGGGGCGACCCAACCAGGAGTGAGTGAGTGAGTTCCGCCAGAGGTGTTCACGTCACCAGCTGCACCGTGTGATGATACGGCTTATCGTTATCTCCACACCGCTAAAACAGACCTCTCTGAACCACGGAGTTCGGATAAGCACAAGACGAAACGTTCGCCCGGCGCAGTGAAACGTGCGCAGTCTGAACGTGTATGTGAGGAAAGCAGTAAGATCAGCAGATTACATGATGATGTAATTGCCACACTAAAAGGCTAGGAGGCTATGGGTTACTGCTGGCGCTTTGGGCCTGTCTGGAGACGTCAACCGTGTGAATTGTTATTAAAGTCTGTGGCTAAAGATATGGACACAAACTACAACGCTATGTATTAGGATGTGGGAACAAAAAATATATAGAGAGCCTTTTAGGCATAGATCTAAACAAACCCTGCAAGAAATGTCACACCACCTTATTTGTTAATAAACAAGATATCCTGGATTTTTAAGTTTGTATCCACTTTTTGTACCTAGTCGGTAAAACTTACCATATGTAAGTATCTAATATATGTAATGCAATACCTGTCAGGACATTGTAACATCTGTAATATCAACCCACTGGGGTCTGACTATGACCCTTTGCGACTCCCTATCATCCTTTGGCGCTACCGCTCATGGGATGAGCATGGGAGTGCACAGTAAGTCTGCCGGGGTAGTCGCCAGCACAAACCAAGTCGATCACCCGCACCTGCTACCATAACCCGGAGATCTGTGTCATCGTCGAAGAGAAAACGACGTACGGTCATTAAATAATTACTCCATGTCGAACTGGGAGACTACGATCGTAATTTTATGTCAACTTCAAACGAGACCGAAGGATATGCAACACAGTGTCACCTCTAACCTTAAACTCCCTTCCACGGGGCTAATGAAGGCCCACTGCAGACGCCCACCTAATATATGCATACGACAGTCATACCAGGTCATAGGTCAACTCTCACCACCGCCCTCACACATGCCAACCACGCGCGTCGCCACCCTACCGTCCACGAAACTGGCGAACAGGAACACCAAAGAGACCATCATTCTACACCACGACTACA
>NC_092279.1:19213928-19226428 GCF_036320965.1 Panulirus ornatus
CCAACGATGCAACGAAATGTATGATATTTAATAAAAACGCTTTATGACACTTTGTATGTTTTATAAAGAGTGTGTGTGTGTGTGTGTGTGTGTGTGTGTGTGTGTGTGTGTGTGTGTGTGTGTGTGTGTGATTACCAATTTGTACTGTACGGGTAGGAAGTTCCACTCTACTCTATATTTTTCCTCATCTATACAATCCTTTACCTACTTTCTCATCAGTTCGCCAATATTCTTTTTTCCTTTTTGCACACCTTTTTCCCCAGTGGATGAACGAGAGATTCTTACACGGATCTTATAACAATTATCTTTTTTTTTTTGTCTAATGTGAACAAAGATTTTTTTCTTTTTAAGGACCAGGTGTTGTTCTCTGTGTGTCACACTGATACACCAGCACTTGGCTGAGTCCAGCCACACATCTGCAGCGTGAGGCGGACGCCTTACACAGGGCTGTTGCCATAACGACATCCATCTTCCTTCTCCTCCTTCCCTCTTCCTTCCTTCTTCCTTCCTTCCTTCCTTCTTCTATCACAGTTATCACGCTCGTATCTTGGGAGCTTTGAGGGCTAACGAGGGAATCTTCAAAGTTGAGATTGCAAGGCAACAGAATTTACCTCCGCCCGCCATCTGTTTTGCTGCCCTGTCTCCATTCTGGAGAGATTGGGCCTCCGTGACGCATTCACGGGCCCGCCTAGGGGTTCATGCGCATGGGTTCGAAGCCTGGTTTGCGGCAGTCGGTCCACAGTCAACCCAGCTGTTCATCCTCCCTTAGAGGCTCATGGATGAAAATGGTAACTGGCTCAGGCTAGGGTATATATATATATATATATATATATATATATATATATATATATATATATATATATATATATATATATATATATATCGTTAACGAGATGGCCTTGATGAGGGCCTCAGTTGACCAACCGTTTAAGCACAAAAAGAAATAAATAAAATACCGTCCTCCAACAGACGACCTCGTCACAGACCACCAGTTGTCAACAAGTGATAAATCTATCTTGCAATTACACAGTCGGGCATTATATGACATAGTGTATACACAGCATCATATAATGTGTACATATATGTGTGTGTGCGTAGGTGTGCGCGCGCGCGCGTGTGTGTGTGTGTGTGTGTGTGTGTGTGTGTGTGTGTGTGTGTGTGTGTGTGTGTGTGTGTGTGTGTGTAATTAATCTGACAACCCCAGGACTTCTTCTTTTATGAGGTTCCTGTCGCGTCAAAAAGCTGCGCTCCAATAAAGGAGCAGGGAAATGATGGTTCTCCTTCGGAGAAAAACTTTTCTTGACAAGACTGTCCTTCTTCTCGTCCACACACACACACACACACACACACACACACACACACACACACACACACACACACACAAACATCACACACAAAAACATGTATGTATATATATGTATATATCAATGACAAGGATACCTCGTTTCGTGTTTCGGTCACGTACGATCTCATTAATCACGCACGACCTTTTTCCCATGTCATTACTACAACACGACAACGTGGACGACCCCCCTTAACGTAATTCAGACCCCGAGACAAAAAGAGGAAACACTGAAATTAATCCGGGTCACTTCGTGCTCCCGCTGCGCCAGAGAGCATCAGCACAGATGAAGAATTCAAACCGACGCAATCTTCTTTCATGGGTTGATGTTATAGTTCAATAAACGACAATAAAATAAATAAATAAATATATATATATATATATATATATATATATATATATATATATATATATATATATATATATATATATACACCCATCAATAACATGATAATGAATACAGGATACATGGAGAGCAATCCACATCGTCATACATGTAACCCATCGGCCGGTTCGGTATGTATCCTTGCGAAACACGAGAGACACGCCGCTGTGCCACCGGCAACACAGGCGGCGGGGCACCTCCAATTAGCGGAGCAACTTAAAATCTCAAACCTGAATGTGCACGGCTCAGCCTTGTAACATATCCCATCCACCTCCCCCCGCGCTACCATCCTCCCACCTCCCTTCCCTTCCCTCCACCACCACCCACCACCACCTCCCCTCCCTAAATCGAGGGAGGAGGAGGAGGGATATGACCTACATGGCGAACCATTGGTGGGCATCAATGATAAGTCGTCGTCTCCTCCTCCTCCTCCTCCTCCCGGCCACGAGAGAACGGGTCGTTGTAAGCAAGCCTCTGTGAACGACGCGTCGTCCGAGAGAGAGAGAGAGAGAGAGAGAGAGAGAGAGAGAGAGAGAGAGAGAGAGAGAGAGAGAGAGAGAGAGGCGAAATCCATAACGAGTTCGTCCGCAACGACCATTCGCCCAGTTCGTCGCGACGAAAAGACGGACGCACGACGTTCTTCATCCCAGGGCGGGCGGGCGGGCGGGCGTGTGGGAGGGATGGAGGGATGCACGGTACCGTGTGGTGGTGTGTCCGCTCTGTCGCCTCATCGGATGATGTCCTCCACCTGAGCGGATCCCCCAGTGTGCATGTGGTGTGCGTCTGTGAGCATCTGGTTCATTCGGGTATGGTCAGGTACTCAAGGGGGTCTCGCGCTCTCTCTCTCTCTCTACATCCGCGGGTGGATGACGAAGCCTAGTTAAGTCTCTTGTTTGAAGGTACGAACGACCCTTGGGGGACGACCCTGTAAGCACGACGGAATACGACCGTGAGGAGCATGATAATGATAATAATAATACGACCCTTAGGTAATGATGGCTTGGCCTCTGACCCTGATCCTCAAAGGCGAGGCTATCATACCAAAGGGTCGTACTGTCGTTGTTCAATGGTCGTACCGCCGTCGTGTTCAAGGGGTCGTACCGTCGCTGCACCTCCGTATCTAAATTAGGCGATTCCATCACCCTAAATTACGACATTCAAGACACCAAACACGTTACGTTTGATGTTGAGGCTGGCTACCTCATGCAAGGTACACATGAGGAGGAAAAAAAACAACACATATATATGTTGCAAATATATATATGCAAAGGAGACTGGCATCCAATCACCAACTATAGACGTGGTAATCTCTATGACTACAATGGCAGGCAATTATCGCAAAGCTTCTTAGTAAAATTCCCTGATCTTCAATTGTTTCGTTTTTATAAAATCCAATCTCCTGTTTGTCCCCCCCCCCCACCCCTACCCCAACCACAACCCCAATTTATTTTTTCCTTATCATTTTTCCCGTTTTCCCTGTCCTGTGGGGAAATCATAGTACAGACTTACCTATTTTTTTTCTCTCTCTCGTTATATACCAATGTTCAGGGCAATGAGTGGGCTTCAAATCAATATATACATATATATATATATATATATATATATATATATATATATATATATATATATATATATATATATATATATATTGGAAAGGATCACAATTTTGCGCGTGATCAAGTATATTCCTATGAGTCCACGGGGAAAATGAAACACGATAAGTTCCCAAGTGCACTTTCGTGTAATAATCACATCATCAGGGGAGACACAAGAGAGAAATATAACAGTCAGTTGATATACAACGAAGAGACGTAGCTAGGACGCCATTTGGTAAACATGCGATTGTCCAAGACACAGAGAACCATCGTTGTTGAAATCTTCGACGAACACATTCTCAACAAGCCACGTGAGCGGATCGCGCGCATACTCTTTAAAAAAGAAAAAAAAATCTATCCTTTTGGGGGGTGGTTGACCACCACCCATCTTCTTTAATCGGGGGCCTGACGAACAGGTGACACTAGCTAGCGGAGGGGGGGATGGGTTTCGGGAGTAGGGGTACCGGGATGGACCGTAGAATAGAAGGGAGGACCAGAGAGGTAGGGGAGGGAGAGAGGAGGAGGAGGAGGAGGAGGAAAGGGAGCCCCCTTTTAGCGCTATTAGCGATTCCACTTCCTCCTTCCTCCCACGTCCAGGCCAGGCCCAATCGAGTGAAGGGTTAGTGTGAGTGTCGCCTGGATACAGGGGTTTAGAGGAGGAGGAGGAGGAGGAGGAAAGAGAGAGAGGTATGATAAGGGAGTGGAGGTAAGGGAGAGGGAGTGTGTGTGTGTGTGTGTGTGTGTGTGTGTGTGTGTGTGTGTGTGTGTGTGTGTGCGTGGGGGGGAGGAAGAGCTCTTCCTGCAGCCAGTTTGTCATGTGTCAAAATGTTCTTCAATATTTCCTCGTTATTCTCACCTTCGGCGGCGTCAGTGTGAGGAAGACCACGAACTGTTTCGCTTTTCTCTGTACAGCCTCCGGCCTGCAGGGGTGACGCCGTCACAGGTCACCTTCCTCTAAAGGCCACACCGGAACACACACACACACACACACACACACACACACACACGAACACACACACACACACACACGAACACACACACACACACACACACACACACACACACACACACACACAGTTAACCCAGCTGTTCATCTTACCTTGGGGAGGAGGGGGGGAGGGGTTGGTCGATAAAAACGGGTACGTGGTTTAAGGTTACGGGATGTCCATGGCTGATCTCCTGCCATTAACCATCCGTAGCTGGTCTCCAGCCATTAACCATCCAGGCTTGTCTCCTGTCATTAATCATCCACATTGGTTTCCTGCCATTAACCCTCCAGACTGGTCTCCAGCCATTAACCCTCCAGACTGGTCTCCAGCCATTAACCATCCAGACTGGTCTCCTGCCATTAACCATCCACACTGGTCTCCAGCCATTAACCTCCAGACTGGTCTCCAGCCATTAACCATCCACGCTGGTCTCCAGCCATTAACCATCCATAGTTGGTCTCCTATCATTAACCATCCAGACTGGTCTCCAGCCATTAACCATCCACACTGGTCTCCAGCCATTAACCCTCCAGACTGGTCTCCAGCCATTAACCATCCACGCTGGTCTCCAGCATTAACCATCCATAGTTGGTCTCCTACCATTAACCATCCATAGCTGGTCTCCTATCATTAACCATCCAGACTGGTCTCCAGCCATTAACCATCCACAGCTGGTCTCCTACCATTAACCACCAGATCTTGTTGATCTGATCCCTCACCACTGCTAGAGCCACTACTCCCTAACTTCCACAATAAACCACACGAATTCCTGAGTTCCCACCTATTCCTAACTTGCCCCGTGCGCCAATAGATTATCGTGCGCCACACGAATAAAACATCGTACGCCGAGGGGATAAAGTAACGTACGCTACAGGAATAAAGTTACTGTACGCCGGTGGAATAAGAGTATGGCATACCTGTGGAACAGAGTATCGTACGCCACAGGATTGAAAATATCGTACACCTGCGGAGACTAAAGAAGAATAAAGTATCGTACGTTTGTAGAATACGGTATCGCGCGTCAGAGGGACAAAGTATCGTACGCCAGCGGAATACAGAAACGTACGCAAGGAGAATACAGTATCGTACATCTGTGGAATACACCATCGCGCGTCAGAGGGACAAAGTATCGTACGCCAGCGGAATAAAACGAACGTACAGCAACACGCACCTCCCGGGCAACTCGACCTGAAATCCGAGGGGCATGACCTCTATGACCTAGCAGTCGTTTTAGGAAGGGAGGGAAGGTCAAAGGTCATTACATGACATCTTTAAGCTCATATCCGACGGGGGAAACAACAGAAACACTCAGTACGACAATGACGAGTAGACATTAACCATCCCTTCGCCACTGTCACATATGAACAGTCTGACTCGCGTTTCATTAATTTCTGACCAATGTACACATTTTTCTTTTTTTTTGGCGGAAATTATTACCGGCTTCCTGTTATAAACGGATCTAATTCAAATATTTTTATTTTTCTTTTTTCCCCGGTGGGACCCAAAAACTAATAAAAAAAATATTCTTAGTGCCTTTAAAACAAGTGTGATTAGTATTAATAATTGTATCATGTTATGAAGATATATAAAAAAATAATATCCTCTTATGAAGTCTTTCATGCGATCAAGGGTCGTACCGTGGTGATATCAAGGGTCGTTCCGTCGTGATCAAGGGTCGTTCCGTCGTGACCAAGGGTCGTACCGTCGTGATCAAGGGTCGTACCGTGGTGATATCAAGGGTCGTACCGTGGTGATATCAAGGGTCGTTCCGTCGTGACCAAGGTTCGTACCGTCGTGACCAAGGGTCGTTCCGTCGTGACCAAGGGTCGTTCCGTCGTGATCAAGGGTCGTACCGTGGTGATATCAAGGGTCGTTCCGTCGTTACCAAGGGTCGTACCGTCGTGACCGAGGGTCGTACCGTCGTGACTAAGGGTCGTATCATTATCATCAAACTATGTTCAACCGTATTGTTGGCTACATCGTTCCCAATGTAGTTGCTGTTTCCAACGTTGTTTTTGGTGTCACTGTTGACGTCGGTGGTGGTGGTGGAGCTGCCAACGAGGTGTTGTGGCAGTGTTGTCAATACTGCTGGAGATCGTGTGTGTGTGTGCGTGTGTGTGAGGAGGGTGGGGTGGGTTAGCGGTAGATGCCAATTCTGTTGGTGACGGTAAAAGTCATATTAACTAGTACGGTAGACAACTCTCCCTTCCATTATACTACCCTCACCACCACCATCACCACGACTCCTACCCATAACCGTAGGTTACCCATTCCTCCTCCCCTCTTCCTCCTCCTCCTATCCCCGGACACGTCCATCTCAATTACCCGGGAAATTTAATCTCTGGCCAACGCCGATGATCCAGGGGACCGTCGCTCTCCATTACTCCTAATTACTCCATCAGTAATTAATATGATTAAACCTGTGGTAAATCACCCACTCTTAGGGGGTTATTTTTGGGCGGAGGTGGTAGGGGAGGGTGGGTGGGGGGAGGTTCTGAGTAGGGGAGTGAAAGAGGGAGAAGGAAGGAATCTCAAAAGCAACAGACAGACAGACAGCCACCACCAGGGTCTTCCTGCCGGACCCACGTCCACGACTCTCGACCCGTCGACGGTATCCTTCGTCCCGATCGAACCTACTACACCCTCGTCCCTGACCGACCGACGAGAAACCCTCCTCGTCCCGACCGACCTAGCCAGTCAGCACGGCGTCCCCCGCCCACCCTACCCTTCCTAGGCTTCCCATCGCTCTGCCACGTCCCTCACACAACATTGATCCCAGCCCTGATACTTACGCTACCTCACTCACCCCCCTCACCTGCTCGCCTGCACGATCTGCCACTACTTCCTCCCCACACACCCCTCTAGGCGAGAGTAACTCCCTCATCCCCAGTCGAAACTAATCACCCCTAAAGGTTCAATTCCCACAGGTTCACCCCAACCCAACCTCAACCTGGCCCACGAACTCCAGTGACCTCCTCACCCACGTCTGAGGAAAGATCTCAGAACGGGACACATTTGGTGAGGTGTTTAAACCCACCCCTGTGTGTCCACCACCACATGCCTTAGTCCACCACCACACGCAATCGTCTACCACCACACATCCTTGTATCACCACCACCATCACCACGACACCAGCGGCCATTACCACACACAACCGCGGAGGAAGCAAGAAGAAGAAGAAGAAGAAAACAATCATGGCCCATTATCAAATAAAAACGGCACTTTACCTACGAAGAAATGGCTTCCCGCCTTACAAAAAAAGACAAAAAAAAAAAAGTATTTCGATTCAGTGTTTCCCATCGAAAATTCTTCAATCATAACACGAGTAGAAGACATATACCAAGGCACCGAATCGCGATAGTGAAAACAGAAAGTATCGAATGCCATGAAATACTTAAACCATGAAATACTTAAACCATGAAATACTTAAACACTTCGAATAGACTAAATACGAGCACGTCAACTGTCCCGGACAATATCTTCCCCCTGAACATTGAGGGAATCCAGCTTTTCTGATCACCAACACATTCAAACAAATCACATTAGGAGGGAGGGAGGGAGGGAGGGAAATGCCAAAAGACTGGGAACTTGCTAATGTGACGCCATTTATAAAGCGAGAGAGAGAGAGAGAGAGAGAGAGAGAGAGAGAGAGAGAGAGAGAGAGAGAGAGAGAGAGAGAGAGAGAGAGAGCACCTCGATCCACCGTCCCATCAGCCTTGGTTTCGTTTCTAGGGGGAAAAGTTTTTGACACAGGTCAACTGGAGACAAAGCCTTGAATTCTTGCATGATAAGAACCTGTTAAACCAACTACCAAACATGGGTTTCGGAACAGATCATCACGCCTGACGAATGTTACTGAATCCTTCACTCATATATACACGTAATGGCATGGGACTTCCAAAATACCTTTTAATGGTCACATACTTGCAACAATGTCCCACACACTTCGCCAAATGTACCTGGTGAGTATAAAATCAAAGCTCATGGTACAGGGATTCGAATGGGCGCGTGGATAGCGTACCGGACCAGAGATAAGACACAACGGGTGGTGTCAAATGCGTCGTAAGGTTTCACGTATACATCGGGGTACCACAAGGCTTAGTCTTGGGACCCTTACTATTTTCATCGTCTTCATCAACGGACACAAAACTCGCTCTTTACATCGTCAGACCCCCAACTGGAACACACCGTTCAGTTCTGGCCACCAAACCAGATCGATGGGGGAAGAGAAAACGAACAAATTCAAACACAAGCAACAAAACCAATGAGCATCAAAACCTCTAGGAAGTTAAGATGGACTTGAGAGACGGGCAGGAAGGTGCCCTCTGCTGCTTTACCATCCTGCCTCCCTAACAGTTCAGATCCGGCGAGCGGATGTCATCTCATCACGGACCATCGGGTGTTGTCTGTCGACCCCCGTATGATGGTCCCCGGCCCCGCACATCCACCGTCCAATACCACACAAAACACCGGGCACTACCACAACACATTTACCGCCCGCTTACCACCATTCCACCAACCATCCCCAATACCACCCGCCCCTTCCAAAAAAAAAAAAAACCCCCCTCCCTCCAACATGACGTTCCTATACCATCTCACACATTCACGAGCTCCAAAATGTCATCTAAATGAATCTTGCACGCCACCCAGCCTGTTTCCCTGGGATATTAATTCCGAGTGCGAGCGTCGACCGGTGAAGTATGCATGGTGGCGTGTCAACGGCAAAGCATTACCCAACTTCTGTCCGACAACTTGTAAGCCATGCATGACGGCCATGACAACTTCCTGAAGACAAAAGGTGAATGATTAGCATCGTCCGCTCCGGCGCATGACGACATCACTGCACCATATGTGTGTGTGTGTGTGTGTGTGTGTGTGTGTGTGTGTGTGGCCTGAAGCGTCCGGGGTAAACCATGGAAAGGTCGGTGGGGGGCCTTGGTTGTGGACAGGGAGCTTCGGTGGCTTCGGTGCATTACACATGACAGCTAGAGAATGGGAAGTGAGCGGAGGCGTCCGTCCTTTGTCTGTTCCTATGACTTAAAATCTTGTCACAAACTTGCTACAAACGGGAAACAAATAAACAAATAAATAAACACACACACACACCTAGGTACGAATACTAAAATGGAAGGTAAAGTTCTGACATCACGCAGACAAACGTTGACAAATACTAACTTACGATACGAAACCTGACTCCCGCCCCAGGTCACTCTGGAAGAGCATGAAGGGCACTCTGCCACCTGTAACCACAACACACCGTTCCATATGGATTCGCACTGTGCAAAACAATACTCCTACACCTTCGTCAGGCGGCGGACAAAAGGACATGTGTAGCGCACGTCTCTGTGGACGCTCAAGCACGCGAGACAACGCACGCGCAGCGCACACCGTCTGTGGATGATCAGGCTGGCAAGACAACACACGAGTAGCGCACATCTCCTGTGGACGAACAGGCTGGGATGACAACACATGTTATAGCGCACATCTCTGTGGCCGACTGTCACCCCCGTGATGTGAATACACAATGCATACTACTAATGACAGAATACAACACCCGTTTATGTAGGAATGGTATCCTCTTCCTCCTCCTCCTCCACTTATTCTTCTCTTCTTCTTCTTCCTCCTCCTCTTCCCCTTTCTTCTTCTTCCTCCTCCTCCTCTCTATAGCCATGTTGGGGATCAAATTACCGCAATGGTAATGGTTGCCGTGTTTGCTGAGGTACCGTATGAGTGTGTCGTCTCGAACATTTCTATTAAACCTCTTTAGCAAAATGATACGGTCTTTGATCCCGACGGTACGGCCCTTTGGATGCAGGAACCTTTATGATCCTTCAGCACTCACCAGTCAAGCTAAAAGGCTAAGCTATTGTAGTAATCAAGGGTCGTACACCGTCGTGTTCAATGACCGTACACCGTCGTATTCAATGATCGCATTACGGTGCTCAGGGGTCGTCGTCTTCAAAGGGGTTTAACAAGGCGATGACCTCGGCCATCGGTGTCAGACAATGATAACCTTTAACAAGCACGTCACTGCACAATCAACAGCTGATTCCTGCTGCTATTGCTGCTGCTGCTGCTGCTGCAACCGCCCTATCAAAAATGCAGGCCTCTATATCCCCAAAGTAATTACCGCCAACAACCCTCTATCGAATTCCAATTCGCGTCCATAAAGCGAGAGCTCATGATAATGCTATACCACGCGGCAACAACAGACAGATCACATGCCACTAAACACACCTCATCTCAATGCATGAAAATATCATAACGCCTGACACACACACACACACATATATATATATATATATATATATATATATATATATATATATATATATATATATATATATATATATATATATATATATATATACATATATATATATACTCCAACCACAGGATTAGAAACGTTCAGAAAGCAACATGAACCTTCAAACATGTTGCAGAAAGGTTTTCGAAAAGGGCATCTAAAACTCTTGGCACTTTTCTTTTCCTATTTCACATAAAGCAAGTTCTCGCCCCCCCCCCCCCCCCCCCACACACACACACACACACACACACACACACACACACACACACAGCCTGACACACTCCCCGAGCTCATACATCCTCAAGAGGGATCTTTTCTCAACAAGCGCACACACCTATTTACGCAAATCTTCTAAACTGCTAGAAATGAGCTAAAAATATGATCTCTCAAAAAACTGTATACACACACATCAGAACGCAGACGCGGCTGGAGGCACTGCCATGAACAGACGAGGGGGAAATATATATATAAATATATATTGGAAAACTTTAGTCCCTAATACGCATAAGATGACGTCTTCCTACAAGGCAAATGACTGGTGAATATCTAGTGAGACTGGGGGTAGAGAGAGAGAGAGAGAGAGAGAGAGAGAGAGAGAGAGAGAGAGAGAGAGAGAGAGAGAGAGAGAGAGAGAGAGAGAGAGAGAGAGAGAGAGCCGGCACATTTAATCCGGCGAGAGGAAGAGATGGTTACGGGAAATACAAGAGTTATAAAATATCACCGCGCCGTCAGGGGGTCCATGTCTATCTTAAGCAGCCGTCAGACAATATTTCGAATATCACTTGCGAAACAAAAACAAAAAAACCAGAGACTTCTTTCAGCAGAAACTCAAATAACGTCCCTTTTCCCCCACTGCCTCTACACAGTCGATATTTGCAGGGCGTGCTAAACAACGAGGGATACGGTATTCTAAGAAGCAATGGTCTATCGAGTCTTCTACAAGGGGGTTGGAGGGTGGAGGTTTAGGCGACACAGACCGAGGCGTAATGAGCACAGACGTGCGGGACACGAGAGCCAAAGTGAGGCTTCGAAGAGGAGGGAGGAACATGCCCGGGGATGCTGCTTTTAAAGGAGCGGTTGCGCCGGCCGGCGGAATAATATTCCATGGAAATGACTACGAGAGAGAGAGAGAGAGAGAGAGAGAGAGAGAGAGAGAGAGAGAGAGAGAGAGAGAGAGAGAGAGAGAGAGAGAGAGAGAGAGAGAGAGAGAGAGAGAGAGTCTTGAATTTCATAGCTCAGGAGGAGGAGGAGGAGGAGGCTGGAGAAACTGCTATAGGTAATGAGTGGAGTGTACGGGTCTCGAACACACGGGGGAAAGGAAGGAGTGGTGTGTGTGGGGGTGGATGTTGAGGGATGTGGAAGTACAGAGAAATACACCGCACACGACATCGAGAGACAATGGCTGTGAGCGACTGTGGTCTTTCTTGGGGAAGTCTGTTCCTCGCGCTACCTCGCTGAAGCGGGGGAAAAAAGAGGCGACCAAAGACTTTACGTTATCATCACTGCGGCTAAACTTTTGCACTTTGCTCAAGCTAAAGACTTCAACTCCTACGTCCGTCACTCACTCTGAGACAGGATCACACATTCACGCCCTATGCTCGCCTCCCGACCACCCCAACCGCTAGGCCCCCTTCACTCACACGATCCCAGAAATGCTCTGTTTGTCGATGATACACCTCGAGGCAAACAAAGACCTTTAAATATTGACACGTCAAAGGCTCCAGCATCCTCCTCTCACCATTGAGGCGACATGATCTTGCGTTATTTATTCCACTCACTTTTCCATACTGATCCACTCATTTCCATTAAGTCTTTATCATTCTTCCGTTGCCTCACCCTTTATTGTCCATTAAACATTTGGTCATTTCTATGCCTTCGCTCA
>NC_092279.1:19231428-19256428 GCF_036320965.1 Panulirus ornatus
AACCAGAGGCAGCCACCACCCTCCCAGCAGGGGCAAGAATGTTTTAAGAAAGTTTTACGTTACACTGGCGGAAATGCAAATAGTGCTTCCCGGGGAGCTTCTCAAACCCCGCGAGTGAGGATTCATGGATCCTGCGAGAAATCTCAGCACGTCGCTAGCCATCACCATCATCCTCACCCAACACCTTAACTCTTTCTCTCTCTCTCTCTCTCTCTCTCTCTCTCTCTCTCTCTCTCTCTCTCTCTCTCTCTCTCTCTCTCTCTCTCTCTTTCGCCGCCAACTATCCCTAAAGTTCTTCACATTCTAAATCACAGCCACTTGTTCTTGAAACGTATAAAAACCATTTTCTTTATGTCTGTTGCATCGGCGTCTAAATTTTGTACCTCAAGACTGCATGGGCTGTTCGACCTTCATCCCACGTGGGGTTAGCAAGGCGAGGCAGAGGCACCTCGAACCTGGCCATTGTTACATCAGATCTCTCTACAGCTCAGGGGCATGGCAAATTTTGGATATAGTGCCAAGAGTCCTCGAAGCTGCGGGCCGTAAGGTCTGAAATCAACTGATTTTGGGACATTGGCCTATGCAGAGTGTCCCGGCTTGTGCTTGTCGCGAGTAGAGGAGAGAGTCGAACGACACTTGGAAATGTACAGGATCATGGCTTCTCGCGACCCCCCCACATGTAGCCGTACCCTAAGCGTACTCTGGCTCTTGCAGTACAATAGCACAGCTCGCGCGCGCGCGCGCTTTACATACTGATATCTTAAAACCTACAATGATCACAGGACATAATACACCATCTCGTCTCTCAGCCTCTGTCGAGAGGTGTTTTCTTCGTCGCGGGCAAATGGGATGTGGCCCTTTCGTTTCACAGAGTCCAGTGCACGGGCCTGGCAGCAAGCAAGCTAGCCCATGTTCGGGAGCAAGATTATCTAAATGGTCATGAGGCTTATGTCCGACGCGTGAGGGGCGTCACAGGACCTAGATGTGCAGGCCACCGCTGTAATATGGGCTTCAACAGAGAGGGAGTGAATGATGGGAGGAATGGTATCCTGCAGGGCACAGGGGCACTCTCTCAGGAGCGTGTTGCATGAGCAAGCACGGACTGGGAGAGGTTTAGAACAGGACCTCGGGATAGGGCATCTCAGTGCCATGAGAATGCTATACAGTCTGCGGCCTGCAGAACTGAACAAGAACTGGATATGACAAACCGGCAGCATAGACCAGGCACTATATGACCACCAGGCAATACTCACCATGCCATGCATGACAACCAGACGCTACCAAACCAGGCGCTACGTGGTCACCACGCGGTATATCAACCTGGCACTCTGTGGCAACCAAGTCCTACCGAGC
This sequence comes from Panulirus ornatus, assembly GCF_036320965.1. Taxonomy (NCBI): domain Eukaryota; kingdom Metazoa; phylum Arthropoda; class Malacostraca; order Decapoda; family Palinuridae; genus Panulirus; species Panulirus ornatus. Next base: position 19,232,782 of record NC_092279.1, read on the forward strand.
AGGCAACCAGGTAGCGCCAACCAAACATTATATGGCAACCATGAAGCGCTACGGAGGCACTGTGTGACAACCAGGGATGAGTAGAATAAGCACCCTATGGCAACCAAGGAGAAGTAGTCCTCAGCAGGTACCGTATGGCGACCAAGAAGCCCTACTGAGGGGACGCCCCACGGCAACAATGCAGTGCTAGTGAGCTGGAGCTGGACACCCCAAGTCAACCAATCAAGAGGGCATTCTCCCACGGCAACTCCGCCCGATCCATTACTGATGGCCGGAGAAAAATACCCGCTACAGAGCGACACCAACAGAAAAAGAAGGGGAAAAAAAAATCATAATACGAAAATATATATATAATGAAAAAAAAAAAAGTTTAATTTCACGGGAGATTTTCACGAGTGCACGGGGGAAAGCGCTTTCCATCACACTCATTATTTTCCCATCCACACTTGAGCTCTATAATGATGTAAAGGAAGGGTCATCATTACTCCACTCTGCATCCGCTGCACTCCTTTTGATCTGTCGACAGCACGTAATCATAGAAGAATAAGGACATTACATTATCTCCTTCAATCCAAAACGTTTTTTTTTTTTTTTTTTCCAAAAGAAGGAACAGAGAATTGGGCCAGGTGAGGGTATTCCCTCAAGGCCCAGTCCTCTGTTCTTAACGCTACCTCGCTAATGCGGGAAATGGCGAATAGTATGAAAGAAAGAAAAAGATATATATATATATATATATATATATATATATATATATATATATATATATATATATATATATATATATAAACAGTTCTTCCGGGGACTCCTGCTTCCTCAACCTGTCCTCAGACACGACTGTCTTCTGTCTTCCAGAACTCAGTCCTCAGACACGCTTGCCTTTATGTCTTCTACAGTTCTGTCCTCAGACACGCTCGCCTTAATGTCTCCAGTAAGCTTTAAGACTCCTAGCTTAGTGTACCCTTAATAACTAGATTCCTCTTACCAAAGTCTTCTCTCTCTCTCTCTCTCTCTCTCTCTCTCTCTCTCTCTCTCTCTCTCTCTCTCTCTCTCTCTCTCTCTCCACACACACACACCCACCCACACACCACCAATATAATGCTAGAATCATCGAAACCACACAACTTCTGGAAATCATCATCCAAGACAAATCCTTCCCATTACCTCCCCCCACCCACACACACACACACACACACCACCCCAGAGTTCCTATGTCTTCACAACTCCTTCTCCCCCTCGCTTCCCCCTCCCCGTCCTAAGCGCCCCCATCAACCCCCCCTCCTCCTCCCACCACCACCACCGGCTATATACATTTCATTAGACGATTTAATAAACTCGCGCATGCAGAGAGTCGGTCGCCTATATAAACGTGTTGGTAATTTCTTCCAATTAACTTAAATCCCGCTGACGAATGAGCCTGGGGGTGGGATGGGAAAGGGGCAAGGAGGGATGGAGGGATGGAGGGAGGGAAAGGGAATGGGGAGTGTACAAGGGTGGTGTGTGTGGGGGTGTGGGTGTGGGGTGGGGAAGGGGATACATCATTACAAGTAATCCAATTATCAAAAGCAGGTTGGGTAATTATGATTCACTCGGCTACACATAATACTGATTAAACACACGGAGCAACTGCATGGCTCCTCCTACACTGCTTGTGCAGCTGCATGGTGGTTCATGCGTCGCCTACACTGCTGTGCAGCCGCATGATTCATGCGTCGCCTACACTGCTGTGAAGCTGCATGGTTCTTCATGCGTCGCCACTGTTGTGCAGCTGCATGGTGTTCCATGCGTCGCCTGCACTGCTGTGCAGCTGTATGGTTCTTCATGCGTCACCTACACTGTTGTGCAGCTGCATGGTTCTTCCATGCGTCGCCTGCACTGCTGTGCAACTGCACGGTTCATCCATGCGTCGCCTACACTGTTGTGCAGCTGCATGGTTCTTCCATGCGTCGCCACTGTTGCGCAGCTGCATGGTGTTCCATGCGTCGCCTGCACTGCTGTGCAACTGCATGGTTCTTCCATGCGTCGCCTACATTGAGCAGGTGCACGATACACACACAAAAAAAAACAAACTTCATTCACATTTTTCTAATAATCGTCTGATCTGTGGATTTATTCATTCATTTCTTTCTTATACAAGGAGGGGAGGGGGGGGGGGGAGTCTCGTCTGGAAGACGTTGCCTAAAGAAATACACACACACACACACACACACACACGTCCAATAAGACCCAAAGCAAAGCATCCCAGAGTATAACCCTGAGGGGAGAGAGAGAGAGAGAGAGAGAGAGAGAGAGAGAGAGAGAGAGAGAGAGAGAGAGAGAGAGAGAGAGAGAGAGAGAGAGAGAGAGCGTGTGTGTGTGTGTGTGTGTCCCGAGCGTAATCACATAACACTTTGTATCCAGCGTATTTAGTTCAATTACCAATACTAATTACAGCAGGTTACTTCAGAGAAACTGTTATGCGATCTAACAGATCAAAAAAAAAGGAAAATTGCATCTCGATGTATCGCTTATTTAGCTGTCGGCAGCAGCATGAACAACAGCAGCAGCAACATCGAGAGCTAACAGCATCTAGAGCAGTACATGCAGCTGCTGCGGCAGCGGCAACCACAGCAGGAACAACAGCAACAGCCGCAACAACAGCAGCAACATCCGCAACTACAACATCAGCAACAGCAACTACAACAGCAGCACCAGCAACTACAACAGCAACACCAGCAACTACAACAGCAACACCAGCAACTACAACAGCAGCAATAGCCGCAACTACAACAGCAGCAGCCGCAACTACAACAGCTGCAACAGCCGCAACTACAACATCAGCAACAGCCGCAACTACAACATCAGCAACAGCCGCAACTACAACAGCAATAGCTGCAACTACAACAGCAGCAGCCGCAACTACAACAGCAGCAACTACAACAACAGCAACAGCCGCAACTACAACATCAGCAACAGCCGCAACTACAACATCAGCAACAGCCGCAACTACAACAGCAATAGCTGCAACTACAACAGCAGCAGCCGCAACTACAACAACAGCAACAGCCGCAACTACAACATCAGCAACAGCCGCAACTACAACAGCAGGAGCCGGGCGCTGCCCCTCCCTATTTATTGTTTCCATTACAAGCGTCGCGATGAAAACTCGTCCTATTCTAAGAAAATTATCCCGAGTTTTCTTTTTTATCTCAGTCTCCCCCCGCCCGCCCGCCCGCCCGCCCGCCCGCCCGTCCGCCGACCGAATCCGTATCAAAAAAAAAAAAGGGGGGGGGGGCTTTTCCTACATACAAATAAGACGAACAGATATATCTTTTATTTTCTTTTTTTGCAAGCGTTGTCCTCCCGCCCGAGTAATGGGTGGAGGGGGTGAGGTGTATGAGGGAGGACACTGTAAACCAGCCGTTCCGAAAAAATATGCAAATTAGTAAACGATGCGAGACGAAATACTTAACTGGCGAGGCCGCACCCCCACGTCAATTCACCCCCCCCCCCACAGGGCGAAACTCCCCCTCCGGCGAAATGGCTCTCGAGAGCGAGGACAGAGGGGGAGGGGGAGAGAAATTCAGACCCCCGTTTTCTACTATGATGGGATGGGGAGGGAGACTTGCACATTCCAGCACCAGCTCGCTCCAACACAATAACCACCCCTCCCTCTCTCCCTCCCTTCTCTCCCCTCCTCCTCCTCCTCCTCCTCTCGCAAACACAGAGACCTTACAAACACACACACACACACACACACACACACACACACAAACAGACCCTCACTTATCAAACATCTCCCCCAACTCCCCCAGCTACGTCTCCTCTCCTCCTGAATTATACAACAGACGTTCCAAGACACTTACTTTCTGGTGTCACATTAGAGAGAAGCACATCATAAGACTCCTGGTCACGTGCAGTCTGGAAAAAGCTCAATCGAACTTGACAGGAAAGAAAATGTATTTTCAAGAAGTCTGCGCCAACACACGTTTTCCTCTCTACTACAAAAAACAAACAAAAAAACAAACAAACTCGAGGATAATGTAATTAAAGAGATTAGCCTCTCTCTCTCTCTCTCTCTCTCTCTCTCTCTCTCTCTCTCTCTCTCTCTCTCTATCTATCTATCTATCTATCTATCAATCTCTAATGAAAACTTACTTACTTACTTACTTACTTACTTACTTAAATCACCACTTGAAGACAACCTCACGATCCCGTGTTTACGTACCGGACGAATCACCTCATTACCCTACAGGACAAGACAGTGACAACACCTGCACCCTCAGCGTAGCCAGTCGTTCCCAGCAGTTCATCTCGTTTGCCACGTTCAAACGGGGGGGGGCGTGAAGAGATCCCCTGAATGCTTCACGCCCCCAACTCCGTCCGTGAGGGCATTAGCCCGCCAAATCCCCTCCCTCCCCCCCATGAAAGAGCGTCATCATTAGTCTTTTTTTCTCTTTCTCTCTCTTGAGGGTTCGCAAGATCCGTCCTGCCATTATTTTCTTTTTCTTTTTTTTTTTCGGAAAGAGACAACGATCATCGCCTTTGTTTTGTTCGCCGAGGATAAGGTCATCAAGGAGGATTACCCCGAGGTCCTCCTCCACACTCCTCGATCGTGAAAGGATGGTGTGTGTGTGTGTGTGTGTGTGTGTGTGTGTGTGTGTGTGTGTGTGTGTGTGTGTGTGTGTGTGTGTGTCCCTCCGGTATTTAGAACTGCTTCTAGTCACGTCCTTCTGCCCATATACCGGGCGAGATGGAAACTCATCATCCCCCTCCACTACTGAAGGGCATGTTGCTTTCGGTGGCCCCCGCGTGAGAGACTTTATTGACGGGAGTTCCGTAGCGACCTGGTGTCTTCTACCGACGGGGAAGCTTCAAGCCTCTTCTTTGTATCAACTGCAAAGGATGGTAAAAACAGCTGGGACCCGAGTCTGTGTTCATGTCGGATATATGACTAAGGAACAGAATGGGTGCGAGCACACATCCTTAAGGGAGGTACTGAGTTATTTTTCTCTTTTTCTTTTTATTTACCGTGGAGGCACAGGAGGCAGACTGCTTTACATGTTCCTCACTGGAGCCTGAATCACTGTCTTCCACATCTGACCAGTGATTACATTCATTCGCATATATTTCTTTTTCTTTTCTCTTTTTTTTGACAACCTCCTCTGACCAAACGTTTCCACGCGTGTTTCCCTACATTTCCTTCTCTTCGTCTTCGTTCCTCCAGCTTCAGTTCCTCGCATCACTGTCTAAGGTGAAGAATCTGGCTTGAGTTATGCAGGAGAACTTCAGTGGTCTTGGAAACTTCAATTACCTCACCTCAGACTCCTGGGGATGACGGGGCAACGGATCCACACAAACACCCACCCACCTACGACCTCTTCATCCCGTACGATGGGGTGAGGGAGAGGGAGATAGATGGAGGGGTGATGGTGGGATGTTAACACCTACATCCAACCTCCCTCCTCCCCACCCTCGTGATGATCCTTCTGTGGAGGTACCCTACAGGGCATTTTTGGGAGGGGGTTACTATGTCGACGGGACGACCCCCCCGCCGGTCGGGACGTTAGCTCATTAATGGATACGAGGTCATTCTTACTGAAATAATAATAAGCTGCCCTACATATATAAGAAAAGGGGGGGGGGGGGAGGCTTACAGGTGGAGCAAAAGACAAAACATTTCGATATCAGTGAAAACAGACGTTCGTACCGGGATGTTGCCTTCTTCAAGGACACAAAAGCCTCTATTAAGGTGGGGGTGGGGTGGGGGGGGGGGGGGGTCAGCTGTATAAAATCTATAAGACTTAAGCCTTTCTGTTCCTACCAGACTAATCCATAAGCACTTGTTATCTTCCTCTACCACAAACAGCCTCGTTAGGACCCACTGGTCTGCTGCTGTTTGAATTCAGTTGTTGTATTTGTGTAGCGTAGACCTTCGCTATTAAAACCATTTTCTTTTTGTTCTGTGAATTGACGAAATAAAACATTCAATCACCCGCTACACCACGGCTGAAAGGATCGCGAACTTGGGATGATAATTAATGGAAGAAAACGGAGGAAAGGTAATCGAATCTAGGGAGGACTTTCCCTTCTCAAGCACAGAGGTACGAACGACCATTTGGTACTGGTGTCCTCAATCCTTTGACCTGACCCACAAAGTCAAAGCCCACGCCGCCAGCGTATCCAAGGGTCGTGTTCCAGGGTCGCACCGCATATCCAAGGGTCGTGTTCGAGGGTCGTGTTCGAGGGTCGCACCGCATATCCAAGGGTCGTGTTCGAGGGTCGTACCGTCATACTCCCTTGGCTTCGAGTATGAATACAATCATGGTCACTTAGAATTCAATGACAAAAAAATGAAGTTGATGGGACTTCTGCCCAAAGCAGGATATAAACGCCGGAAATAACCGCGAAACAGTTCAGTTTAAACGCCCTTACGTCAACACCTTTAACGCAGGCAATCAATACAGGACATCCCAGCCAACACTCACTTCTGTTAACAAACTGAAACTACGCATCTATTCAGACCCAAAAGATATACGTTGCAGATAACACATAATAGGCCAGCGCAGCGATAAACGCGCAGGGAGGGGGGGGGGGGATTTATCTCCGTCACACATAACTTTTAATACACTTATCAGCTGTGGCAACAAGCCCGCGAGACGACCCACCAATAAGCACTTCATAACCTTCAAAATACAAGGCCTCTCTCTCTCTCTCTCTCTCTCTCTCTCTCTCTCTCTCTCTCTCTCTCTCTCTCTCTCTCTCTCTCCACACACACGAAGGGCACGCTGTGCGAAATATACAACACCGGCCTCAGAACACCCCAGGACGCCCCAGGACACCCCAGGAACCTCAGGACACCCCCAAAAGAATGCGACGAGAGAAGCGGGCCACTCCGGGCCGAAGGAAGTCTACCAAGGAGGTGGACCAAATCACCAAACCTCCCTCTCTCGCTCACCCTCGCTCACCCACCTTCCTCTACCTCCTCCAGATGGCCACCTACCCTCGACTTGCCGCCCTTCCTTACGCCCCAGCTTTGGGTTCTGCACAGCGTCCTAAGCGTGGTTCCCTAAAACCCTACAAGGGTCGGTCCTTTCACTCAAAAAAACTCGACAATTCTCTCTATTTTTCCCGTCAATGTGTGTGTGTGTGTGTGTGTGTGTGTGTGTGTGTGTGTGTGTGTGTGTGTGCTTTTTTGTGTCCCTCATCTTCATTTCTTAGTCCCTGTATTATTTCCTCGCCATCTTCCACACTCTCCTTCCTTCTCCTTCACCTCTCTCTCTCTCTCTCTCTCTCTCTCTCTCTCTCTCTCTCTCTCTCTCTCTCTCTCTCTCTCTCTCTCCTCCTCTCCCTAACAACCTCCCCTCCCTACTCCCCCAATACACCAGCTGTCCACGGCCGCCGCCCACATTCCCAGCCACACCTGCTGACAGTCGACCACCTGCGACAAAGTGCACCGCTTTCTGGACGCCTCTCCTCGCTCTGTACGAACAACAACAACAACAACGACAACAACAACAACAACAACAACAACAACAACAACAACAATAATAATAATAATAATAACAATAATAATAATGCGAAAAAATAGAAATATATAATCTTGATCAATATCTTTGGGCTTCTTTAGAATATCTGTAATGCTTTTTATCATTATCATCATCATCATCATTATTATCATAATTATCATTATCATTATTATCAACCAACCCTCTATAGATATACACTGTCGTGACCATAATGTGTTGAGTACTTGTTTACCTCTTTTAATATTATAATATCTTTGAGGACAGAGGAGTAACAATACTGCCCATGTGTTCCCTGCATGTCGTACAAGGCGCCTAAAAGGTGAAGGAGCGGGGGGGGGGGGCTGGAAATCCTCCCCTCCTGTATTACTTTCTTAAAGAAGGAAACGGAGCAAAAGGAGCCGAATGAGGATCTTCCCCTCTAAGGCTCATCAGTCATCTGTTCTTGACGCTTCCTCGCTCACGCGGGAAATGGCGAACATATGGAAAAATGTGTGTGTGTGTATATGGGTCACTTATGTGACATTCCTGGGCGTTCACGGTGAGAGACGACCCCTAGCTGGTACCGGTTTGGTTGTGGTGTCCGGCTGGCACGGGAGGCCCGTGTGGAGCCGCCGGCAGTGACCTTCCAACACGCCCACTTGTCTGTCTATCTTGACCTCCCTCGTATGACAGAGCATCGCGCACGTTCTGTGAGACAGACAGATGCGTTCACTTCCGTTCGTCCCCCCCCCCCCCCCCAAGCCATGGTCTTTGCTACGCGCGTTACAAACCGTTCTGGCCCGTCATCTTCCAGAGTTACGAGACGCGTATATGCGTACATGGGCCTCTGTCTCTCGCTGCCGTCTCACCTTTTCCCGCCTCCCGTCTGGTCTCAGCAGACCTACTTAACTGTACAGGACCTCTCCCCTCCTCCCCAACCCCTCAACCCCAAACACCCACTGCCCTTCTTCTCCCCCCCCCCCCACCCATCCTCTTACGCCCCCTTAACACTACCCAAGCCCACCTTATAACTCCCTGGACTAACCCCCTTCCTCTCCCTCACCTTGCCAGCCACAAGTACAACCCCCCTCCCTCTCCTTCCTTCTGCCACTCACTCTAAGCCCCCCACATCTGGTTACCCCCCCACTCCCCCCCACACACACTCACACACACACCTTCGAATGTGATGGACCCTTTTCACACCCTCCTGGCCTTTCCCTCACACTCACTAGAGACCATGAATGCCTAACAACCCACCCTTCACACCCACTCGGCCCTCCTCATATCCGCCTGACCTCTCCTCAAACCTTGTAGTAGCTCACACATTTCTCGTAGATCTAATTACGCTCCACGAACTCTCCGGCAAGACCATTAAGCGCGAAGCCCCCTTCGCGTGTGACCTGACCTTACGCGCGATGCCCTTGGCATGTGACCTGACCTTACGCACGATGCCCTTGGCATGTGACCTGGCCTTACGCACGATGCCCTTGCCATTCGACCTGACCTTACGCACGATGCCCTTTGGCATTCGAACTGACCTTACGCACGATGCCCTTGGCATTTGACCTGACCTTATGATGGTCAAAATATATAAGGTAAGATCATAGGGCCTAAGCATCGTGATGAAGGAAGGAGTCATATGTCAAGAGTGAAGAATTTAGCCTTTCATATGCTCGAACGAGAAGACTTTCATCATGACCCAGAGATACGCTCAAAACATGTCCTCCAACAACTTCTGACAACAACATTTTTTTCTTGGAAATTCTAAACTTTCTGCAACATGCGCACTGCTCTCTGTCCGTGTTTACCCGGACCGTAAACCAACCCTAAGTCAACCACAGTGTGACGCCAGGACTTCAGTAAACCTTTCTTTCTTTTGTAAATGAAGAAGAAAAAAAAAACGTACCCACGCCAACCCATGGTAAACCTAAAGATAAACTTCCCGTAAACCCTAGTCGGAGAGTGTGAGTGTAGTATCAGGGTAAACCGTGGAGCCACTTCAGCCTTACGGTAAACTCGAGATAACACTGAAGTAAACTCGGTACACACTCCACGATCGAATCAGGTGAACCTCTCTGAGATTCCAGTAAATCTAGGGAGATGCGAGTTTACCCGTTAGTCTGACTCCTCCCCTTTATCTTCACTATCACCTTTATCTTCACTATCACCTTCTCCTCACATTCTCTCAACACTGATCACAACCTCACACTCTCCCTTTGCTATCTCCTGAACACCTTTCATCTCTCCCCCTTATTATATCCTGCCTCCCCATTTATTTCGTGTTTCCCTCCACCCTCCTTCGTCCTATCTTGCCTCCAGTTCTCTCGATACTATTCTTTTTTTCTTCTTGCTTCTCTCCTTCATCATCTTTATTACCCTTATTCCACTCTCGTGCATTATCTCCCTTCCTCCCAGGCTAAAAACCAAGACTTTCGTCCTATTTTCACCTTTGTTGAAAATCCTGCCCCTCTAGTCCCCTATCTTTCTTCCCTCTCCTTCATCCTTCTTTTCTTCCCTCCCTCCTCTCCTACATCTTTCACTAATCCACCCCCTTTCCCACACCCAAATTTCCCTTCCCCTCACGCATCCTACATTTCCCCTTCCCTCCTACGTCCCAAAACCTGCCCTTCTCACATCCAACGTACTCCACTCCCTCCCACATCCTACTATTCCAGCACTCCCTCCAATATCATACCCTTCCAGCACTATCCCAGCACTCCCTCCCATATCATACCATTCCAGCACTCACTCCCTCACACACATCCAACCATTCCTGCCCCTCCCACACACCTACCCTGCCAGCACCACTATATCTTCCCTCCCTCCTACACGGTGAACGCGGTTGTCCTGTCAACCTGTGTGCACATTTAACTCGTCCTGACCCGAGGCGTGAGCAGACCTCGTCTATGATGGCCGTGGCGCGGGTGTCACACGCCCGTGAACAAGGACAACACATGGAAAAACAAGACACCTGGAAAAAAAACTTATGAAAAAACGTGAAACACACGCGCACACACACACACACACACACACACACACACACACACACACACACACACGGGAGACAACTAAAAAGAAATTAAAAAAAAAGATGCAAAAAGAAAGTATTGCACCATGAAAAAGATTATGTGTGGATATATATATATATATATATATATATATATATATATATATATATATATATATATATATATATATATATATAGTCCTCAAGCATATAATTTCCAATACATCTAACCTTTTTCCTTAATTTGGCGTTCATTGTCCAGGGATCAACGCTGCAACACTGTCGAGATAACTCTAACCTCAACCACACCCACACTGGCCCGTACCGACATTCCCCACTACTGTCCCGAAGACCTTACCCACCTCCCTCCTCCTCCACTCTATGATTCAGTTCAGCCACTATGGTTCAACTAGCCAGTCACCACGTCCATTCCCACGTTACCTAAACCCTTCCCCTTCCTCAAGATCTTCCCTATACTACTCTACAACCTCCCTAACTTAACGTAAACCTTACCTTACCTAACCTTCCCTTACCTAACCTTACCTTACCCAACCTTATCTTGAGTTATACCGCAAGTCTGTCTTGAAGGTCCACCAACCCCCCCACCACACAGCTCGGCCTAGGGCCAAGCTCCTGCGTTGTTTCTCTTTGGCCGTCCGCCTTGCTGGAGGCCGAGACCCCGCAAACCCAACGAAACCATTCGCCTCCTCCTGGCCGGATCAGTTGCAATTGGAATCCTTTTCCGAGAATACTTCTTGAACCGCTACACGGTGGCCCATGGTATTTCTGAAGACCGCAGGCAATGTGTGTTCGGGTCTCGGATGTTTAAACTGAGTCCACACGTTTTGGTATATTCCATCTAGATCTGCGGTAGGAATATTTGCCGGGGGTCTTTTTCCAAGCTTATCTTGCCAACTGGGGGGCGAGCGGGATGGGGGTGGGGGGCTGAACTATTCTTCAGTGTAAGCTGGGAACCATGCCTTCCAGTATCAACAAGGCCAAATTACGATAACACTCTCCCGGCGGCTGCACTCCAGAGAGAGAGAGAGAGAGAGAGAGAGAGAGAGAGAGAGAGAGAGAGAGAGAGAGAGAGAGAGTACATCCATCTTCGGTGTTTCATCAGTCGCGTGCAGGTCCTTCGGCGCGTCAATGCGAGCCGTGAAACCACGTCTGAGAGATGATGGTAGCCATCTCCAGCGTTCCTCCCATCATCGGGTAAGAGTATCAATGCCTTAAGGACCATCATCGCTGCCGTTTCCCATCTCGTCTTGAAGGTCACGTACAGTCCAGCCTGGCATCCTCCTGGAAGAGGCAACAACTGGGCTGCAGTATTCGCCTAATGTAAGGCCGCCAGATGTTTTACACTCGCTCCCCTGTGATCTTTCACGCAGTTTTCTGCTAGGTATCACGGCGTTCTGTCTCTGTGTCAGGTATTCTGTACTGCATTTACCTTCTTCCACATAACACGAGTAGATGGAACTTTCTACCGTTAAAATGCCAGGCTATTTTCTATGACCACCCGAAGACTTTGTTTACGTCTAGAGATTGCAATTTCTTGGAGTCTTCAAACGATGAAATTTGTATACCTATTCTTGAATCACCTGCAAAAGATATATATATATATATATATATATATATATATATATATATATATATATATATATATATATATATATATATATATATATATATATATATATAACTGGCTCGTATTTCTGTAAATGTCAAATATGAGAACGAGGACAGTTTTAAAAAGGTGAAGGCACTGGAAATAGCCTGATTTACCGGGCAACAAAGTCTTGTGGTCTGCTACCCAGAAAGTTGTAAACCCACCTTTCAGCTTTTCCGACTCTTTCCCATCATACGCATTTTTGTAAGCTATGACACCGTGGTCACATTTATCAAAGGCTTCTGTGAAGCCTGCACCTCATTACCTAACTTTGCTTCACATTCGCTTCCAACTTTCTCCTTGCACACACACACTCTCCTAAAACTTTTGGAGCTTCTCTCTGCTGCCACCAGAGCCGAGTCATCTACAAACAGCAACTGGGTCATCTCCAACGCCTCCTTCCCCTATTTTGTAGAAAGTAAAGTCCCGTCCCTCGTTCTACGACCATCGCGTTTTCTTTCCTCATCACCCCATCCATGAATAGATTAAATGTCCAAGCTGACATCACACAATCTTGCAGAAAACACACCTTCACAGATAACCACTCAACCTCCTCCCTTCCTACTCGCACATATATGTACCTTTACTCCTTAAAAACTCCCCATTGCATTTAGTAATTTTTCATTTAACCAGCATATTCGTAAAGCAAGTTCCACACGGCCTCTCTGCCGAGGCTATCACACGCTTTCTCCACATCTCACACAAATCCTTCGGAGCAAAGATCTGGTCCGCAGACCCTCTACCTCAACTGAAGCCAAAATGCTCCTTCACAATCAGGTTCTCAGCGTATGCCTCTACCCTCTCCATCACAACTCTCCCAGAACACCTTACCGTGTATTGTTAACAACAGACTCACACAAGCGTAATTCGAACATCCAGCACTACTTCAGAAAACTCATTCAAATTCTTTTTTCGCATATTGTTTGCTTGTTATCGCTTCCCCATCCCCTTTCCTCACTCTCCCTCCCATTTGTTTTCTTGATCTTTTTATACTACTCAACTCGTTCCAAAACATTTTCCTGTTTTCTGTGCGTTTATCGATACTTTCTCACCATCTTTCATCTGCCCTATCATTCAGCTCTCGTAAATTTCTCCTGACCTCCTCCTGCACTCTCTTGTACTCCTCCCAATCACTCGCACTCCCTCCTACAGGTGCCACCCATAAAACTCCCTTTTCTATTTCTCTGCTCTTAGGCCACTTTTCCAAGCTCACTCACCTTCACATCATACACATGTGCGCCGTTACCTCATTTCCTTAACCCATCATAAGCTATCGCGTTCGCCCGCACCTGGAGGCACGTTCAGCACGTTCACATCTAACAATCTCCCCATCGCACACCTGCCAATTAACGCACAATCTAATAATACACCTCGATCCCTATTCACCGACATATGTACGCATCCTTCTTTTTTGAGCCATGTATTCCCAGTCACCACACACACACACACACACACACACACACACACACACACAACACGCACACAACACACACACACACACACAAACACACGCACACAAACACACACACACACACACACACACACACACACACACACACACACACACACACACAAACACACGCACACACACACACACACATATTCATATATATATATATATATATATATATATATATATATATATATATATATATATATATATATATATCACTATGCGACTTAACACTTAAGCAACGAATTATTAAATTCATATTCAAAATAGCCAGATGACCTATTTCCACTTGACACAACGACTTAATAACAATAAGTAGAAAAAAAAGACGCTTTAGTTTCATCTGGTATCAAAAATTACATGCAATTCTAACATGTATTATTATTTTATTTTTTTTTTTTTGCTGAGAATGATCCAGCCAGCCAGGCTTGGAGGCGAGTGTGTTAACCGTGGCGAGTTGTGTTGCTGCTGCAGGGGACGTGGCGAGAGAGGAATGGTTGTGTTGCTGCTGCAGGGGACGTGAGGAGAGAGGAATGGTTGTGTTGCTGCTGCAGGGGACGTGAGGAGAGAGGAATGGTTGTGTTGCTGCTGCAGGGGAAGAGAGGAGAGAGGAATGGTTGTGTTGCTGCTGCAGGGGACGTGAGGAGAGAGGAATGGTTGTGTTGCTGCTGCAGGGAAAGGGAGGAGAGAGGAATGGTTGTGTTGCTGCAGCAGGGGACGTGAGGAGAGAGGAATGGTTGTGTTGCTGCTGCAGGGGACGTGAGGAGAGAGGAATGGTTGTGTTGCTGCTGCAGGGGACGTGAGGAGAGAGGAATGGTTGTGTTGCTGCTGCAGGGGAAGGGAGGAGAGAGGAATGGTTGTGTTGCTGCTGCAGGGAAAGGGAGGAGAGAGGAATGGTTGTGTTGCTGCTGCAGGGAAAGGGAGGAGAGAAGGAATGGTTGTGTTACTGCTTCAGGGGACGTGAGGAGAGAGGAATGGTTGTGTTGCTGCTTCAGGGAAAGGAGAAGAGAGGAATGATTGTATTACTGTTTCAGGGGAAGGGAGAAGAGAGGAATGATTGTATTACTGTTTCAGGGGAAGGGAGGGAGGAGAAGAATGGTTGTGTTGCTGCTTCAGGGAAGGGAGAAGAGGAATGGTTGTGTTGCAGCTGCAGGGGTGGGGAGGGGAGGAATGGTTGAGTTGCTGTTCCAGGGGAACAGAGGGGAGGAATGGTTGTGTTGCAACTGCAGGGGAAGGGAGGGGAGGAATGGCTGTGTTGCAGCTGCAGGGAAGGGAGGAGAGGAATGGTTGTGTTGCAGCTGCAGGAAAGGGAGGAGAGGAATGGTTGTGTTGCTGCTGCAGGGGAAGGGAGGAGAGGAATGGTTGTGTTGCAGCTGCAGGGGAAGGGAGGGAGGAGAGGAATGGTTGTGTTGCTGCTGCAGGGGAAGGGAGGAGAGGAATGGTTGTGTTGCTGCTAACGGGGGGGAGAGAAGAAGGACTGGAAAAAAAAAAACTGTGTTGCTGTGCTTGATAAGCAGAAGGTAGGGGGAGTTACCCCTGGTGGAGGAGGTAGGAGGGAGGGCGCCAGGAAGAAGGAAGGGGTCAGGGAGGGGTCGAGGGAGTGGAGGAGTTTAAACAAGGGTGTTGTCTGGGAGGAGGGATGCAGGGCGGGGGACGACGAGAGAGAGGTGGGGGACGAGTGAGAGGGGAGGGGGTAAAAGGAAGGGGAGGGCTACGGATGTGTACTGAGAAGACCCCGCAGGAAGAGGGAATGAAGTAGAGGAGAGATTCTCATGAAGATGATGGGAAAGAACGAGGGAAGGTCTCTGGGATGGTGGGAATGGGAAAGTAGGGGAAGGAGGGTGAAGAGCACTTAAAAAAAAAAAAAAAAAGAAGGAAGGTGCAAGCGGGATGGGAAAGGGTGTAGAAGTGGGAGGGGATGGTGGGAGGAGAGGGAAGGGAAGCGGAGTGGTGGGAAAGAGCAGACGGAATAGGGAAAGGAGAGAAGGGAGAAGGGATGAAGTAAAGAGTACCTCAGGACCAAAACGGGAAGAGAGGTGGAGGAGGGAAGGGATGGGACGCAGCAAAGGAGGGGGAGATAAGAGGGGGAGATAGTATGGAGAGGCGAGGGGAGGGTAAGAGACAGGACTGGGAGGTACGGGGAAGGAAGAGCAGTGGAAGGGAGGTGTGGGGATGGGAAAGGGAAGGAAAAAGGGAGGGGGAGGGAAAAGAAGGAATGGTGAGGGGAAAGGGACAGCAGCAACACAGACCCGTACAGCAGTCTGGCCCTCCGTCAGGTACGTCTCCTCCGTCAGGTGTTCGGCTGGGCCGTAACTCACCCCCCTGGGCATGGGGCCGTTCTTCCCCCCAGGGGGAGAAGAGACTCCTGGAAGGTTGGAGGCGAAGGGGAGAGGACATGAGGGAAGGTGAGGCTGAGAGTAAGATGATAACCGAGGTGGAATGAAGAGGTTAAAACTAAAATGAAATAAGGGAGAGAGAGAGAGAGAGAGAGAGAGAGAGAGAGAGAGAGAGAGAGAGAGAGAGAGAGAGAGAGAGAGAGAGAGAGAGAGAGAAAATAACTATGACGATAAAAAGCGAATGGTAAAACAAGATTACACAAGTAAAAAGAGAGGGAGGGGGGGGGGAAGCAATAGCTGGGGGGGAGGGGTGGAGGGGAGGAAGAGGAGGAGGGTAGACATTGTAGTAAAAACGACCAGACGTTCCTCATTGCCAGCACAGAAGGGCGCGCGCGCGCGCGTGTGTGTGTGTGTGTGTGTGTGTGTGTGTGTGTGTGTGTGTGTGTGGCGGGCGTGGATGGTGTATATTACTCCGGCCGGAGGTGTGGATGACGTGGGTATTATACGCAGAAGATGTAGACATCACACCCACACCCACACACACACCCACCCACTCACCCACACACACACACACCCACACCCATACACACACACACACCCACACACACACACACACACACACACGAACCTTTATGGCTGTCTAAAGCAACACCGTAAAGCACTATGAGAATCCCCTAAAACACTGTGGAACTTGATTGCTCTAACGTAGCGACATTCAGACACGGTGACCCGCTAATGCACTGCACACACAGGAGATGTGTAAAAACACGTTGGTCTTGGTTCTGGTTTATCCCACAGGCTCGAGAAGTCTTCTAACTTTACCCCACTTACTTGAGAAGTACCCTAACTTTGCCCCAAATACTTGAGAAATACACTAACTCAGCCCCAGTTACTTGAGAAGTACCCAAACTTTTTTTGCCCTGAATACTTGAGAAGTACCCTAACTTTGCCTTGAGAAGTATCCTAACTTTGCCTTGAGAAGTACCCTAACTTTGCCTTGAAAAGTACCCTAACTTTGCCTTGAGAAGTACCCTAACTTTGCCTTGAGAAGTACTTTAACTTTGCCCTGAGAAATACTCTAACTTCGCCTTGAGAGCACCCTAACGTCGCCTTGAGAAGTACCCTAACTTCGCCTTGAGAGTACCCTAACTTCGCCTTGATAAGTACCCAAACTTTGCCTTATGAAGTATCCTTAACTCTGCCACAAACAGTTGACAAGTGTTCAAAACTTTGCCGACTGTGAACGGAACATCTCATCAGGGAACTTGTTCCATAATTCAATCCCTCTTGGCCCAGTTCCTGGAACTTAACGTTTCATCCTGCCACTACTTCAGCGCCTACAGCGTCGGGGTGGACGGCGCACGAAAGGCACTAGCCGATCCTCGCAGGGGAAACTGAAACAGAAGAACAGGGACATCGCACGAAAGGAGAACACTTCACAAGAACGGACGAAAAGTTCTAACCATCAGGACATATATATATATATATATATATATATATATATATATATATATATATATATATATATATATATCTTCTGCTCAGGGGATCAAACTGCTCGATGGCGAACTGACATACAACAACACAAGGCACAGAACGGGAGAGAGAGAGAAAAAAAAACAGCAAAAAGACCAAGGCTGAAAATTCGAATTTTTTCTCTCTTTTTTCTTTCTTTTTCTTGTCATGTACAAATCTGCCCCACACTGAGCATTGAGGCTAAGCCTGAAGGAGGTTACAGAGAGAGAGAGAGGCCTTGGTATGACACGGGGCAGGGATGTAATAAATTCAAGGAGGCGAAGCTACCACGATTGACTGACACTTCTTCTTCGGGAGGGAAGGAAGGAGAGCGGCAAGAAAGGCGAGACCGGTTATTCCCACACCGTCTGCAGCACCTGACGAAGGGCGGGAGGCGTGTCGGACAGCACTTGCACAGGACACGGAGCATCCCAACACTGCTCAGGTCATTTCGCCGCCCCGATTCTAGTCTTCGGAGGGTGCTTGTGTCCACCCTGAGTTGCCTGGCCTTAAAGGCGTAACAACAACATTAACAACAACAACAACAACAACAACAATAATAATAATAATAATAATAACAATAATAATAATAATGATAATAACAAAAATAATAATAATAATAATAATAATAATAACAATAATAATAATAATAATAATAATAATAATAATAACGACACCTTCGTTCATAAAATGAATCAAGCCACATCCCCTGCAGATCACGCCACATCCCCTGCAGATCACGCCACATCCCCTGCAGATCACGCCACATCCCCTGCAGATCACGCCACAACCCCTACAGGATTCATCAGGGAGTTCGAAGTGGGGGCCAGTATCAACCTCCCCACACACTACGTCAGTCAGTATGAGCAGGACACAAGGGTTGGGGGTGGGGGGAGATATCATACTTCCCTATCATTATACAGGATGATAACCATTGCCGAAGTCCTATATATAATATATATACCTTCCAAGAGCCAGGATTCGAACCCAGGACCTTTTTATATATACCGGACGGTGCGGTGGGTGAGCAGGTGGTGGGCTGGGGGCTTACCCAAGGGGCGGGAGTAATGGCTGGGTTACCCAACAGTGTGAATGAGGGTGCTCAGGGAGAGACGACCTGTGGAAAGGGGACTCCGGGAGGATATGGAGAGTTTCAGAGGGCTGGAGAGATGGATGGAGGGTTAACGCTGAATTGGAAGGGGGGTCGTTGGCGGGGGAGGGATAGGTGTGGTATGGAAGGACTGGGATAGGAGATGGCAAGGTGATAAGGTGAAGGGTAGGTAGGAGGGAGGAAAGAGGGCCGGCTCAAAGACCTGGAAGGAAGGGAAGCGGTGAAGAGGTGGATGGATGACCTGAAGAGGGGGGATTGAGGGCGCGTGGTTGAAGAAAGAGGAAAGGGGGGGGGGAGGAGATGGGAAAAGGAGGGAGAGCTAAATGAGGACCGAACGCCAGATAAAAAGAAGATGGGATGGGTCGGGGGAATGGCAATCTAGGCCGCTCACCCTCTCGAGGCAAAAGGAAAATGGAACGAGAAAGTTACTGAAAGGAAAGAAAATGTACAAACTACATATATATATATATATATATATATATATATATATATATATATATATATATATATATATATATATATATATATATATATATATATATGAGTTTGGTAAAGTGTGTGGAAGAAGAAAGTTAAGAGTAAATGTGAATAAGAGCAAGGTTATTAGGTACAGTAGGGTTGAGGGTCAAGTCAATTGGGAGGTAAGTTTGAATGGAGAAAAACTGGAGGAAGTGAAGTGTTTTAGATATCTGGGAGTGGATCTGTCAGCGGATGGAACCATGGAAGCGGAAGTGGATCATAGGGTGGGGGAGGGGGCGAAAATTTTGGGAGCCTTGAAAAATGTGTGGAAGTCGAGAACATTATCTCGGAAAGCAAAAATGGGTATGTTTGAAGGAATAGTGGTTCCAACAATGTTGTATGGTTGCGAGGCGTGGGCTATGGATAGAGTTGTGCGCAGGAGGATGGATGTGCTGGAAATGAGATGTTTGAGGACAATGTGTGGTGTGAGGTGGTTTGATCGAGTAAGTAACGTAAGGGTAAGAGAGATGTGTGGAAATAAAAAGAGCGTGGTTGAGAGAGCAGAAGAGGGTGTTTTGAAATGGTTTGGGCACATGGAGAGAATGAGTGAGGAAAGATTGACCAAGAGGATATATGTGTCGGAGGTGGAGGGAACGAGGAGAAGAGGGAGACCAAATTGGAGGTGGAAAGATGGAGTGAAAAAGATTTTGTGTGATCGGGGCCTGAACATGCAGGAGGGTGTAAGGAGGGCAAGGAATAGAGTGAATTGGAGCGATGTGGTATACAGGGGTTGACGTGCTGTCAGTGGAGTGAATCAAGGCATGTGAGGCGTCTGGGGTGGACCATGGAAAGCTGTGTAGGTATGTATACACGTGTGTGGACATGTGTATGTACATGTGTATGGGGGGGGGGGGGTTGGGCCATTTCTTTCGTCTGTTTCCTTGCGCTACCTCGCAGACGCGGGAGACAGCGACAAAGTATAAAAAAAAAAAAAAAAAAAAAAAAAAATATATATATATATATATACAGAGAGAGAGAGAGAGAGAGAGAGAGAGAGAGAGAGAGAGAGAGAGAGAGAGAGAGAGAGGGGATAAGGCAGTGTAAGAGGAAATAGAGGAGGGATCACGCGGTGGATCTCCACCACCAGTATGGTGGAGAATGGTGGGTGTAGAAGAAAGATTAAAAAAAAAAAGAGAGAGAGGGGGGAAGCAATAGCTGGTGGGGAGGGTGGGAAGGGGAGGGAAAGGAGGAGGTAGACATTGTATAAAAAAAGACCAGACGTTCCTCATGACAGCACAGAAGGGCGGCGCGCGCGCGTGTGTTTTGTGTGTGGGTGTGTGTGTGTGTGTGTGTGCTGTGTTTGTGATGTGGCGGCGTGGATGGTGATATATTACTCCGTCCGGAGGTGTGGATGAAGTTGGGTATTATAACCCAGAAAGATGTAGACATCACACCCACACCCAACACACACACCCACCCACTCCACCCCACACACATACATCACCCACACCCCACACCCACATCACACACACACCACCCACACACACACACACACACACACACACGGAACCTTTATGGTTGTCCTAATTAGCAACACCGTAAAGCACTATGAGAATCCCCTAAAACACTGTGGAACTTGTTGCCTAACGAGCGATATTCAGACTGTAACACACAGAAGATTTTAAAAACACGTTGGTCTTGGTTCTGGTTAATCCACAGGCTTCGAGAAGTCCTTCTAACATTGCCCCACTTACATGAGAAGTACCCCAACTTTCGGCCCCAAATAACATTGAGAAAACACTAACTCAGCCCAGTTACTTGAAGAAGTACCCAAACATTTTTTGCCCTGAATACTTGAGAAGTACCCCTTAACTTTGCCTTGAGAAGTATCCTAACTTTGCCTTGAGAAGCCCCTAACTTCTGCCTTGAAAAGTACCCCTAACTTGCCATTAAAGTACCCTAACTTTGCCTTGAGAAGTACTATTAACTTTCCCCTGAGAAATACTCTAATCTTCGCCTTGGCAGCACCCTAACTTCGCCTTGAGAAGTACCCCTAACCCCCCTTTGTTTTTTTTCAACGCCTTGAGAGTAACCCTAACTTCGCCTTGATAATACCCAAATTGGCCTTATGAAGTATCCTAACTCCCGCCCACAAAACAGTTGACAAGTTTTTCAAAACTTTGCCGACTGTGAACGGAACATCCATCAGGGAACTTGTTCCATAATTCAAATACCCTCTTGGCCAGTTCCTGGAACTTAACGTTTCACCTGCCACTACTTCAGCGCCTACAGCGTTGTTCATGGGGGGGGTGGACGGACGCACGAAAGGCACTAGGCCGATCCTCGCAGGGGAACAGAAACAGAAGAACAGGACATACCCGCACGAAAGGAGAACACTTCACAAGAACGATATCGAACAGTTCTAACCATCACAGGACATAAGATATAAATATATATATATCCTATATATATATATATATTAATATATATTGATATATATATATATACTATCTTATAAATATAATATACTTATCTATTCTGCCAGAGGATCAAACTGCTCCGATTGGCGAACTGACATACAACAACACAAGGCACAGAACGGGAGAGAGAGAGAAAAAAAAAAAACACAAAAAGACCAAGGCTGAAAAATTCGAATTTGTTCTCAATCTTTTTTCTTTCTTTTTTTTGTCAATGTCCAAATCTCCCCACACTGAGCAATGAGCCTAGCCTGAAGGAGGTAACAGAAGACAGAGAGAGGCCTTGGTATACGCACACGGGCAGGGAATGTAATAATTCAAGGAGGCGAAGCTACCACGCACATTGACTGACACTTCTTCTCTGGAGGGAAGGAAGGGAAAGCGGCAAGAAAGACGCGAGGCGCCAGGTTTATTCCCACACCGTCTTCAGCACCTGACGAAGGCGGGAGGGCGTGTCGGACAAGCACTTGCACAGGACACGGAGCATCCCAACACTGCTAGGTCTTTTCCCCGCCCCCCGATTCTAGTCTTTGGGGGTGCTTGTGTCAACCCTGAGTTGCCTGGCCTTAAGGCGTAACAAAACATTAACAACACAACACACACAAACAAAAATAATAATAATATAATACAATAATAAAAATTAATGATAAAAACCCAAAAATTTAATAATAATAATAATAATAAAAATAAAAAATATAATAATAAAAAAAAATAAAATAATAATAACGACCCCTTTTCGTTCTTTAAAATAATCAACCCCAAAACATCCCTGCGATCACGCCAAATCCCCGAGATCCGCCACACCCCCTGCAGATCACGCCACTCCCCTGCAGATCCGCCACATCCCCTGCAGATCACGCCACACCCCCCAACCCCACCCCCAACCCCTGAGATCCGCCACTTTCCCCTGCAGATCACCCCACACCCCTGCAGATCACCCCCAAAACCCTACGGATTCATCAGGATTTCGAGTGGGGCCAGAAACAACCTCCCCAACACAACGTCAGCCCGTTAGCAGGACACAAGGGTGGGGGTGGGGGAGATATCTACTTCCCTTCATTAACGGGGTGATAACCTTTGCCGAAGTCCTATTTAAATATATTACCTTCCCAAGAGCCAGGATCGAACCCAGGCCTTTTTTTTATATCCCGGGGGACGGTGCGGGTGGGTGAGCAGGTGTTTGGCGGGGGCTAACCCAAGGGCGGAGTAATGGCGGGTACCCACCAGTTGAAAGGGGGTGCTCAGGGAGAGACGACCTGTAAAAGGGGACTCCGGGAGGATATGGAGGTTTCAGAGGTTTGGAAGAGTGGGTTTGGAGGGTTAACCTGCATTGGAAGTGGGGTCTTTGGGCGGGGAAGGGATGGTGTGTTGGAAGAACGGGATAGGAGAGGGAAAAGGGTTTGATAAGGTGAAGTTAGTAGGAGGGAGGAAGGAGGTTCTGGCTCAAAAAGCCTGGTTGAAGGGGGCGGTGAAGAGTGGATGGATGACCTAAAGAGGGGGGAATGAGGCCCCGTGGTTGAAAAAAGGGAAAAAGGGGGGGGGAGGAGATGGGAAAAGGAGGGAGAGCTAAATGAGGACCGAACGGGAGATAAAAAAAAGATGGGATGGGTCGGGAAAGGCCATCTAGGCCGCTCAAAACCCCCGAAGCAAAAGGAAAATGAACGAGAAAGTTACTGAAAGGAAAAAAAAATGTACAACCCATATATAATATTAAAATATATATAATATAATTATATAATATTATATATATATATATATATATTAATATATAACATATTATATATATATATAATATACAGAGGGAGAGAGAGAAAAGAGAGGAGAGAGAGGAAGAGAGAGAGAGAGAGAGAGAGAGAGAGAGAGAGAGAGGATAAGGAGTAAGAGGAATAGAGGAGGGATCTGCGGTGGATCTCCCCCCCACCCCCTTTGGTTTGGGGAATGGTGGGTGTAGAGAAAGATAAAAAAAAAAAGAGAGAGAGAGAAGAAAGGACCCCCGCTTTGGAGGGGGAGGCGAAGTACTGAGTCTGAAAGAGAAAGAGGGGTTTAGGGATGTGGTGTGGGAGAGGTGTCCTGTGAGGGAGGGAGGGAGGGAGGGAGGAGAGAGAGAGAGAGAGAGAGAGGAGAGAGAGAAGACGA
>NC_092279.1:19261428-19266428 GCF_036320965.1 Panulirus ornatus
GTAAGTTGTAGGGGAGCGATGGTGGCCAAACGTCTCTGGTGAGGGTTTTAGCGTTGGCTTACGGTGAGGACATCTCTCTCTCTCTCTCTCTCTCTCTCTCTCTCTCTCTCTCTCTCTCTCTCTGTCGAGTCGTGGCGAAGGGCCTCACTACACGTAGTAGACCCCCAGGTGAGGGACATGCTGTAGGGGAAGGGCGTCACGGCCTCGAGTCCTGGAATGAGGAAGTGGGATGAGGAATTCCCACACGTCCTACTCCAGTCATACCAGCAGTCCCATCGTCACGATACAGCAGACGAAATACTAACTAGTATGACCGTCGCCACTCTGCTCACACACGATATATCACACCAACGTCACCACTCTCCTCACACACGATATATCACACCAACGTCACCACTCTCCTCACACACGATATATCACACCAACGTCACCAGTCTGCTCACATGCGATATATCACACCAACGTCACACGATATATGACACCAACTATATTGTTGACAGACCAAATACACTGAGAATAACGAATCGATAAGTACATATCCAGTGGGGCCTGGTCATGGATGGGGAGCTTGTGGCTTCGGTGCGTTGCATATGGCAGTGACAGAATGGGATGTGAGCGAACGCGGCCTTCCTCCGTCTGTTCCCGGCGCCAGCTCGCAAACGCCGGAAACGACGATCAAGTACAAGGCGAGGAAGAGAAGAATCTGTGCATACACACACACGCACATCTCGTCCCCAACACTGCGACAAGACCTTCGAAATCCGAACTCAAGAGAGAGAGAGAGAGAGAGAGAAATGCTAAAGTCCCTTTTATGAAACAATGGCCAACTGCTTGTCTACCACACATCTCCCCCTGCCTGACAGGCCGCTTCGTTACCGAATAATCGGTGATTAATTATCCCGAAGGGAATTACTGAGAAGATGTCAACGTCCAAGACATGAGGGAGGGAGGGAGGCGGGGCGATGAAGGCAGCCCAGCCCGCCCTCCCTCACTGATTCGATAACGAGGCAGCCAACATCCTCAACATGGATGAAATGGACCGACGACAAAGACCTCAGGAGGAAGAGGCCTCTTGGTGGTCGAACCAGCGACCAAATCTACCAGCCTGGCCTATGTGCGAGGGAGGAAAAGGTGAGGACGTGAGGGGGATGAATGAGGACGACCCCCTCCGAAGGCTTCACCAGGTACGCGCCGGTTGTATGACGCGGTTCACATGGTATACCTTGGTCATCAAGGCCCTGTGTCTATGCCATGAGGCGAGGAAATATATAATTGGTTTACGACGCGGTGTCGTGGGACTTGCAGTTCAGGTGTCAAGGGGCTTTTACAGTGGGTGTCACGGGGCTTATACAGTGGGTGTCACGAGGCTTATACAGTGGGCGTCACGGGGTTTACACAGTGGGTGTCACGAGGTTTATACAGTGGGTGACATGGGGTAAATTTTAACAGTGAGTATCATGGGGGCTTACACAGTGGGTGTCACGAGGCTTATACAGTGGGTGTCACGGAGTTTACACAATGGATGTCACGAGGTTTACACAGTGGGTGACATGGGGTAAATTTTAACAGTGAGTATCATGGGGGCTTACACAGTGGGCGTCACGGGGCTTTCACAGTGGGTGTCATGTGGATTACACACCGCAACTAATGCTCCACTGAATAAAATGGCACTTAAAGGCACAATAAGGTCGGACATGGGTATATACTATGTCTACCCACAGACGACACTGAGAAACACCCTCAGTGGATCTTTGTGCATCTATCACCCACTGACTCTTGAGTCATGGGGACACGCTATACCCGAGTGTGTCACCACTGAGTATAACACTGGGTCATATTACAAGTGTGTGTGTGTGTGTGTGTGTGTGTGTGTGTGTGTGTGTGTGTAAAGTGACTCTCGGGATAACAGAGCGCATATGAGGCGCATATCTATCACCAGATGCATCTATCTATGAGGCACGGGGATGGAATACACCCAGACACACACACACACACACACACGTATGTCTACAAGATGTATAGTCTGATGACACACCAAACATACATATTTAAGGTGAGGAAAACCACAACTGGAGAATCAACAGATAAATGGAACGGACAAGAAAAGGAAACAAATAAACAAACAAAAAAAAAGGATACTGCTATTTTCTGATCTTTTTTTTTTTTGCCACAAGATCGGCTACCTTATCGTGCCCTCCTTACCACGCTGCGGGCGGTGGCGCAAATAATGTCCAGGGACTCGGGCCTTACGAGGATACGAGAAACACGAACCGACCAAACAAAGTCCACCATGGAATTTACACGATTTGCAAACACACACACACACACATACACACACACAGACACACACACACACACACACACACACACACACACACACACACACACAGACACACACAGACACACACACAGACACACACACAGACACACACATACACACACACACACACACACACACACACACACAAAGAAAAACTACTGACGCAACACAACAACAACAAGGACCTGTCAGACCCCCCCTCCCGCCAGTACACGCAACACACCCTCCCTTCACCTTTCACAAGGGAAAACGAGCCTTTGAACCCTGGAGGATAAACCGGCGGTATATGTACATAAACTCGACTGACCGGTCAACTGGGACGGGGCCAAGTATCTTCGACTTGGCCGATCAACCAGGCAATTCTAAGATAAACACAATTAGCATAATACTTGCACAGCCCCGAGGAGCAGGTACCCAGGCGAGTGTACCACCCACTCCTCCCTTCCCCTCCCTCTCTTGAGACAGGGGATGGGTGGGGAAGGGGTTGGGGAGGGAGAGATCCTCCTCCATCCTGTGCTGTGGTCAACACGACCCTCCCCTTCTGCCCCCGCACGACGACCTTACCTCCTCCGAGGGAGGATGGGATACGGCTGGTTCACTTACCTGTAAGGAAGAAATGATATTATCAATCAATAAATATTGGAGGGGTTAATAAGCTCACGTCAGTACGTGTGTGTGTGTGTGTGTGTGTGTGTGTGTGTGTGTGTGTGTGTGTGTGTGTGTGTGTGTGTCTGGGTGCACTTGTGCTAGTATTTCTAAGAGTCACATAGAGTTACATGGACACGCAGACCACACAGACCCGTGGTCCAAGAGGGGAGGACGACTGGCCCCGAACACACCACCGGAAAAGGATGCAGTCCCCTTAAAAAGAAGCAGCAGCAGAGGGAAAGGACAGCAAAACGATGAGAGAGAGAGAGAGAGAGAGAGAGAGAGAGAGAGAGAGAGAGAGAGAGAGAGAGAGAGAGAGAGAGAGAGAGAGAGAGGGCGCAACCGCCGCATTCAAAGTTCAAGCGGTACACACCGCCATCAACACAGATCATAAGCTCAGGAACACATAAGCTGAACTCCTCCACTACAGCCCGGAAACCTCCCGGGGGCTGCGAGAGAGAGAGAGAGAGAGAGAGAGAGAGAGAGAGAGAGAGAGAGAGAGAGAGAGAGAGAGAGAGAGAGGCGACCCCCACAACCCTCCAACTCCATCTAAGGCCTCCCCGGGCCACACACATTAAAAGTTACCTCAAATCTCCAGCCCAAGCCGTCAAAGTTTCCCTCAGCTCGCCCCACCCTCACTCCCTCTAGGACCGGCCACCACCCCAGCTACCTACCTCACTTCCCCTCCTGAGCTGCCACACCCTAGTGAGCTTAGATCCTGCCTGTGGCTCATCCACGCAGCTGCAGGGTATACGCATGCACGAGTAATGAAACCTCAAGGAAAACATGTCACTAATGGGAAGTTCTAGACATTTTCTTTAACCACCGTAATAATGATGATAATAATAATAATAATGATAATAATAATAATAATAATAATAATAATAATAATAATAATAATAATAATAATAATGATGATAATAATAATAATAATAATGATAATAATAATAATAATAATAATGATAATAATAATAATAATGATAATAATAATAATAATAATAATAATAATAATAATAATAATAATAATAACAACAATAATAATAATAATAATAGCCGTGGTATTCGCAGCACCAGTTATAACGATAAATAACATTAATAACAAATGATAATAACTATACTGTAAGGAAGGAAGTTCCAACATGTCTGTCCGGCTGTATCATCCCTATTCTTGTGTATGTATTTTGCGGCATTTCCATCCCCTAAATCACCTCGCGATTATCAAATACTCAATTTACTTATTCCTGTTTCTTTTTACGTTTGTGTATGTGTGTGTGTGTCATCCAATGCAAGAGAGTGAAGGATTGGAAAACTTATAAAACAATTGGGAGGCGGAGGCCGCAGCTCCGGCTTCCCCGGCTGACCACCTGCTCGCCGGCAAAACATCTCAAAACACCAGTCATAACAGTCGAGCTGCGACAAAGACACGGCAAAACGGCGTACCTTGATAAAAGCTGCTGATCCGTGTTTGTGCCAGGCACCAAGAATGAAGCGCTGCTGCAATACTGATAGAAAACGATATCAAGAAGAAGAAGAAGAAGAAGAAGAAGAAGAAGAAGAAGAAGAAGAAGAAGCAGAAGAAGAAGAAGAAGAAGAAGAAGAAGAAGAAGAAGAAGAAGAAGAAAAAGAAGAAGAAGAAGAAGAAGAAGAAGAAGAAGAAGAAGAAGAAGAAGAAGAAAAAGAAGAAGAAGAAGAAGAAGAAGAAGAGGAAGAAGAAGAAGAAGAAAAAGAAGAAGAAGAAGAAGAAGAAGAAGAAGAAAAAGAAGAAGAAGAAGAAGAAGAAGAAGAAGAAGAAGAAGAGGAAGAAGAAGAAGAAGAAAAAGAAGAAGAAGAAGAAGAAGAAGAAGAAGAAGAAGAAGAAAAAGAAGAAGAAGAAGAAGAAGAAGAAGAAGAAGCAGAAGAAGAAAAAGAAGAAGAAGAAGAAGAAGAAGAAGAAGAAGAAGAAGAAGCAGAAGAAGAAGAAGAAGAAGAAGAAGAAGAAGAAGAAGAAGAAGAAGAAGAAGAAGAAAAAGAAGAAGAAGAAGAAGAAGAAGAA
>NC_092279.1:19268928-19331428 GCF_036320965.1 Panulirus ornatus
GCCAACACACACAGCGGACAGTGGGTATAATAAACATGACAGTGGTACCGTTTTGACGGAACAGTAAGATCTGTTCTCCGTTCGTTTCAGACCATCGAGAGAGAGAGAGAGAGAGAGAGAGAGAGAGAGAGAGAGAGAGAGAGAGAGAGAGGCGTTACGAGGGGTGGATGTACGGCCGCACAACACCATCATCACCAGCTACTTTATAATCAATTCAGAAGGAGCGGGTTGGTTGGCCAGGCCAGGCCAGGCCAGGCCGTAAACGCTGGACGTGTTAAATACAATGCGCTGGACCATGACCAGCTAGCTATAGGGTGGGGGGGTGTGCGTAACGCATTAATACGGCGTACACGGCCCGCCCGCCTCTCTCTCTCTCTCTCTCTCTCTCTCTCTCTCTCTCTCTCTCTCTCTGCAAGAGGAGGGTGGTGGAGGGTGGAAGCGGGGGTAACCAAAAGGAGCCCGAGACTAGGAGAGCACAGCGAGGAGTTACGGTATACTAAACTCCAACGCGTAACTACAGGAGCCAGGCTGGATGATCTGCTCCTTCCCGGGACAACGTTAACTTGACGGGTTCCATCCCACCCCGGACGCCTCCAGACGACAAACAAACAAACAAACAAACAAAAAACTTCGATAAGCTGCGCTACACGTCTTACAGTAGCGTTGGTGAGGTGGTGGAGGTGTGGTGGAGGTGTGGTGATGGAGGGGAGGGGGTTGTGGGAAGGGGGGGTGGTGGTTTGGGTGCGTTGTCGTGTGGCGAATGGCAGAAGGGTGCGGGGGTAGGGGTAAGAGGGCAAAAGTGGTGTGGTATGTGTGGTAGGATGGAGGGAAGTTTTGGTAGGGTGTCGGATTTGTGGTGGGGTACGTATGTATTACTGGAGAGGTGTGTGTGTGTGTGTGTGTGTGTGTGTGTGTGTGTGTGTGTGTGTGTGTGTGTGTGTGTGGCAGAGCGGCAGATGTGTGGTTCAATGCTGTGAGATGGGGGGCTGATGTAGTTTTGGGTTGAGAGAGAGAGAGAGAGAGAGAGAGAGAGAGAGAGAGAGAGAGAGAGAGAGAGAGAGAGAGAGAGAGAGAGAGAGGAATGTCTCTACCACAATCGTCTACGTCAAAAGCAACTTCCCTTCACGACAGTAACCCGACCCCACTCCAAGCCAAAGCCTCTCGACAGGGCGAATGGCTTCCACGGGTTTCCATACTACGTGTCGGTCAGGTCGGTTCCCTTCTCGTCTCCATGCCTGCACGACCGACCGCCCGCCCCGCCTCGAATCCACCAGTAGTCATAAAATGGAGCATTACACTTGTAATTATCATAAATGATGGACTATCGGCAACCTATAATCATGAATGAGATCAATAATCCATCTCTCGGAGAGGAGGGAGAGAAGGAGAGAGAGGCAGCGAAGATTCTCTGGATTGAGACGGTGTTCGGTGGTAGTTGAGGAAGGACCCACCCAGTCACTTGTATGATGAACACGAACAAGGGTAACTAGCTAGGCAGCTGGTCAGTTGGTCCCACTAACTGCTGGTGACTGGAATAATGTCCATGGCACTGCGCCATCTACAGTGTCCCTCAAAATCTATATAAAAAAAAAAAGAAATATCAAAATCTCTCCACTCTAAACGCAAGATGATTTCTGACACGAGTGTCCATTCTTCGCGAACGTGTAACTTGGATGAAAAATCCTTGGTTTAAAAAATATAATTTACCATATGCACTGACTGCAGAAGAGCCATGGGAATATATATATATATATATATATATATATATATATATATATATATATATATATATATATATATATATATATATATACATATATATATATATAATATATATATATATATAATATATATATAATATATATATAAATATATATATATATATATATATATATATATATATATATATATATATATATATATATATATATATATATATATACCTTGCAAGACAGGTTGGAGGGCTGTGTTGGGACTCCACAATAATAACTGGCAAACTCCATTTACGCAATAATTGGACCGCTAGAGAAACATTTATGAGCCATGAGAACCTCGTCCAGGCTGTGTGCTCTTCGACGATTAGGGGAGTCAGTGACTCTAATGAAAGTGTTATTAGTTTTAATGACGAGTATGTAAACGTTGCCTCCGCCTTGGACAAGCAATTACTACGGGGCCCCCACCACACTCCTTCGGGGGCTCGATCACCCGACCACCCTCCTCAAGGAGACAGCAGCAGCAGCAGCAGACGGGGTGTATTTAGTAACCTCTTAATCAGCCCCACTGATAATACCATCAAGAAAAGGGAGGAGAGAGAGAGAGAGAGAGAGAGAGAGAGAGAGAGAGAGAGAGAGAGAGAGAGAGAGAGAGAGAGAGAGAGAGAGAGAGAGAGAGAGAGAGAGAAGGATGTGGAGCAGGGTACTTCCTAGCCACATGAAGTCTACCGAAGTCGTCCATATGTACACCTAAGGTGCCCCAGTCGGAAGCGAGAGGTCTGAGACGCTGCACGGTGGACAGGAGGAGAAGCACTCCGAAGTGATGGGAGAGAGGAGCGACCGTATGTCTGGTGGTGGATGTCGAGACTCACGGGTTGGTTGTGGGGCTTTGAGGCTGGAGTAATGACACGGGTGAATCGTCGATACAACACCGTAGTGAGGTGCTGTAAACACACGATCGTCTCGGGAACGCAATGCGTCAACCGTTCCCAAACCAAAGCCGCCTCGTGTTACGCCCTAATCACTGCTGAAGAAATCGCGAGCCAGATCACTCGTCTACACAATGTACACACCATCGCGTATCGACCCCTCCTTCCTCTCCTGTACCTTCCACACGCAACACATATTTACTCCACCTCCTCTAAAGTTTTCGTGAGGGAAACCCTGGTAACACATCAGACGTCGCCACACCACTACGCGCCAGACAGACGCTCGCCAACTACCAAGACAAAACATCAAGCTGAAGCGGAACAAAAATACACCACCATAAACTCTCCATATAACCCATAGCTAACGAGGCAGGCACGCCCTTCCTCTTACCGTCATCCTCACTGAAAAGGGTCGTGGCGGGGCGCCCTTATCCCGAGGGACGTGGCAAGGGGCCATAATTATGGGGGAGGAGGGGATAGGAGGAGAGCCCTCACCCTGAAGGACGTGTTGAGGATGTCTTTGCAACTCCTTAAGACTGTAGGACAGGCGCCCCTCTCTTACGAGGCGTGACTGGGGCGACCTTCTTACCGAAGAGTTGCTCAAAGGCGCCTCTACTCCCAAGTAGGAGACACAAAAGCCCAAGTTCCCTCAGGCGATGACACTAGTGTTCCAAGACCTCCAATAGGGGGGGGGGGGGGTTTTGACTTCGCGACGCCCTTCTCCCACGAATCTCCCTCTCCGTCCACAACAGAGGCGTCCTTACTGTCATGGACGTGACGACACCCACTCCCGCCCCCCTGTCACGCGGCAGGACGTCCCTCCCCACGAACGCCAGGTACGTAACATGCGTGCGTCCGTGCGTGAGTGGCGTCTCTCCAGGCGGTAGGAGGACGCCGCCGCCGCCACTACTCCCGCACCCGAGGGAGGTGACACCCACGCCTGCGACAGGAAGTCCTTCTCCACGCTGAAGGTGACGTGAAAAAAAAAAAAAAATCCCTTCCACCACAGCCCTCTGGGAGAGCCCCCTCCGCCCCCCTGAGTCTGCCTCCGGCACCGCCAGCATCCCTCCCGACTCCTCACATCCTACTCAATTTTCCCCGGAAATGACGCGGCGCTTATGCATCGTCAGGCGGCAGGTCCACCTCCTGCTGCAGGAGATTGAGATATGGTATATGTTGGGTCGGTGTTACAGGTGGGAAGAGAAGGGGAACACACACACGGGGCTGGAAAGGAGGGCAATGGGTCCAAAGTTCAGGCGTGTAAGAGAGAGAGAGAGAGAGAGAGAGAGAGAGAGAGAGAGAGAGAGAGAGAGAGAGAGAGAGAGAGAGAGAGAGAGAGAGAGAGAAGAGAAGAGAAGAGAAGAGAAGAGAAGAGAAGAGAAGAGAAGAGAAGAGAAGAGGAGAGGAGAGGAGAGGAGAGGAGAGAGAGGACGTAAGACGGTAGCAAGGGGAGGGAAGAGATTGATGCTGAGAACAGTTGAGAACGGGACGTGCAAGACGGCGGGAGGAGGGACAGGTCAGTACGAACCTATGCGAGTTTGATATCACGCCGGCCCATGCAGTTGTGACGGTCAGTAAAGCAGACCACTACACCACGGAGGTCCCTGTGTGTGTGTGTGTGTGTGTGTGTGTGTGTGTGTGTGTGTGTGTGTGTGGTTAGAATAAACTATTCATACAATAATCTCTTGATTAACTGTCCCTAAACCATGGATTCTGGCCCACACCCATGTGTCCTTGCTCGTTTTTATCATCGGAAATTAAAACGGATATTGAGAATGAAAAAATATTCCAATACACACCAGGTTTGCCACACACAGAAAAACAAAAACAAAAATGACAGAAAACGTATACCTTGCACGTACACTAAAGAAAAAGGCATGTCCCTTCAGCACGACCCATCAGCACGAACGGTACGACCCTTGAGCAAGACGAAACGACCTTTTGAACACACGGCGGTACGACTCGAGCACGATGGCACGACTCTTGACCTCACACACATAAATAAAAAGGTCGAGAGCCTTTGACCTGAGACGTGAGACTCATGTCCTTGACCAAGGCCGTCATTCCAAAGGTGTCGAACCCTCTGTGTTTCAAGGTTCTTAGGAGCAGGAAATGTCGAGCAACTCCCGCCACGAATCCCAGACGTCCGGTGGCTCCATCATGCGAGGGACGGAGCAAATGGCGGCCGGCCGGACGCGTAGACGACGACCCAACCCATCCCCCCCTCCAACATCGAGCTAAACCCCATCTTTCCACCCTGGATCAAACCCACCCGTCAAAACCCTACGAGAAGTGCGAGAACCGTCATGACAGACGGAGGGACGAATGAGGAGGAGGCACAAGAGGCGGAACCTGCGCTCCCTGGGCGGAGGGCACATCTCCCTCTGTAATGCCCAATGCATCTACGACGGTGAGGTTGAAGGGCACATCTCCCTCTGTAATGCCCAATGCATCTACGACGGTGAGGTTGAAGGGCACATCTCCCTCTGTAATGCCCAATGCATCTACGACGGTGAGGTTGAAGGGCACATCTCCCTCTGTAATGCCCAATGCATCTACGACGGTGAGGTTGAAGGGCACATCTCCCTCTGTAGGCCCAATGCATCTACGACGGTGAGGCTGAAGGGCGCATCTCCCTCGGTTGGCCCAATGCATCTACGATATGGGCGAGGGGCACATCTCCCTCAATAATGCCCCCTTCCCAATCCTATTATAAACGTGATTTGGTTGTGTAAGCGGTGTCACGACCATGCAAATTACCATATATATACCCATCGGTATCTCACTGCATGCTATGTATTCACTGAGCACCGTGCAATTGACGTACCTAATGTAACCCCCCCCTGAACCTCCACTATATCATCACCAGTCCAACTTCACCCCTTGTGCAATTGGACACCCAGTACGCGTTGTGTTCCCGCTCCCCGCTGTAATGTTTGCACTCCTAACAAAGTCAACATCTTGTACGTTTAGACGAAACCCCGTAACCCTGTGTGAGCACTCTCTACTATGTCGCCAATGCGTTGCATCATACCACTATTATCGACGCTGTGTTTACTCCTTATCTGACGGGCCGTGGGGGGCGCTCCCCCATCTGGGATCACTATGCCCACCTTTCACCACCAAAGTTCACGTATTGTGCTTACCTACTTCCCTCCACCTACCCCAAGCCATGTACCTTTCAACAACGCGCTCATTAAAGGCTTTATCTATGTGCAGTCAAACAACAACAGCAAAAATATTAAAACACACACACACACACACACACACACACACACACACACACACACACACACACACACACACAAAGTATTTTGCTTCAGTTATCGTTCATACACACACACACACTCACACACAAGGCTCTACATTTATCAACATTTTTTTTTTCCTTTTCTTCCTTCCAGAATTAATCTCCTTGATAGTGGCAGGTACGCTTTCACTTTAACATTCTAATTTTTTACCTGAGTTATTTTTTCTCCCCTCTCTCGTGATCAAAGATATTTCCACCTTGATCTTAACAATTTTCTCTCTGATACCTTCATTTCCTCTCTGATAAGCTGACTCTCTTTTTTTTTTCTCCCCCTCGCTGTTTTTCTTCCCGTGTCATTTTTTCACTTCACCCGTAACATTTCTACATCAGCTAACACAAGGGAAAAAAAAATCTTCGCTTGAGATATAACATTTTCACATCACACACTCGTCATCACACCAGACGCAGTAATTAGACTTCCAGGAATACTCATCTTCCTCCTCAGAATATCTTCCGTCTTCAGAGGATATTCAGAAGATATTCGGAGACTTGTCTCTCTTCTCCGCTCAGCGCAGCCTTCAGCCAAACTCCTCTGAGCAACACTTAGGTTACTGGTGATCATTCTACATAATCAGTACTTGAGAGACATGACACTTGGGCCGGTTAGGCACAAATTACGATTCTTATCACTGTTATCACATCGCAGGATCCCCCAGCGCATCCCATTATGTGAGTCTTCAGCGTTCTTTAGACGGAACCTTACAAACACTGCATGACTTCACCATGATCACCGCCAGCCTCAACATTCCCTTGGTGCTGATCTGTGACCCATACCATGCGCTACAAAGGTTTTGCATCTCCCCTAACTGGGTCTGGGACCTTACCTTACGTATACCTTACGATGGTCTCGGATGTCTTCTACCCCCCACAGCTGGGTCTGGGACCTTACCTTACCTTACGTATACCTTACGATGGTTTCGGAGGTCTACCCCCCACAGCTGGGTCTGGGACCTTACCTTACCTTACGTATACCATACGATGGTTTCGGAGGTCTTCTACCCCCCACAGCTGGGTCTGGGCCCTTACCTTACCTTACGTATACCTTACGATGGTTTCGGAGGTCTTCTACCCCCTCCCCCCCTCCACATAGCTCGGTCTGGGACCTAACCTTACCTCACGCATACCTCGAAATGGTTTGGGAGGTCTTCCACCTCCAAAGATCGGTCCGAGACCTCACCTTCCCATACGCAGACCTCACGGTTCGGTGTGGGACCAATGGATACGAGGTGATGGCACCCTTTCTTCTGGTCTCTCATCCTCCTCCCTCAAAGCCACAGTGTAACATGCCTCCGTCAGTGGGGAGCTTCCTCACCGGCCCCGGGACCATAAGGCCAA
This sequence comes from Panulirus ornatus, assembly GCF_036320965.1. Classification (NCBI taxonomy): domain Eukaryota; kingdom Metazoa; phylum Arthropoda; class Malacostraca; order Decapoda; family Palinuridae; genus Panulirus; species Panulirus ornatus. Next base: position 19,276,215 of record NC_092279.1, read on the forward strand.
ACCTGATGCCGATGGCCGAGATAAAGACACACCTACGTCGCGTCGCGCGCACCCGTTCGTCATCGGCCGACGAAACTCACCGGGATGGCTATCCACAGTCCCTCCCACAGTGGCTTAAAGCCCCACACCCTGGGTCACATGGTCCGAGGTTAATACGGTCAATGTAGATAACCAGCTACAAGCACACTACACCGCCGGACTGCGTGTTACGATTCTCCTGAAGCGTTTTTTTTCAATTTTCCTCCCTCGTTACCTCGTTAACACGAGTGCTGGCTGCCGATGTAGCAGCGGGTTCGTATATTCCCCAGGGGCTCCGATGTGATGTGTGCTGCTCCCTACCCTACCCTACCCTACCCTACCCCTCCTCCCTCAAATGCATTCCCAGCAGCTCCAATTCTGGGGGGAGGCCCCCCACCCCCCCCGACATTCCCAGGGCAGCACTCCGATGTGGAACCCTCATTCCTAAAACTTGTGACACACACACACACACACACACACACACAGAGTCCCAGAACCTTCAACGTGGGGCTCCTACAATCCCAAGAACCTGCTAAATGGGTCCCACTCCCACTCCCTCCTTCCAACATTCCAAGCGGCTTAGATCACTGGAATGAAAAATCTCGGCCGTTCCCGAAACCCGACACATTAAATTAATCCCCGCACGCTGCACTTGAGGCTCTAAAGATGCTAATGAACTAATCCCCCCAACCGCCTAAGCCACCTATCCACCCCCCCCCCACCCCCGCCCGTTCCAGGCGCCCGAGCCCGCCTATCCATGCTCTCTCTCTCTCTCTCTCTCTCTCTCTCTCTCTCTCTCTCTCTCTCTCTCTCTCTCTCTCTCTCTCTCTCTCCCTATCCCGCACTTCTTACAACTTATCCTCCTCTTCCTCTCCTCCTCCTCCTGATATCTACATCCATCCCACATCCCTCCCTCCCACCTTTCTATCCACCCAGGTAAACCCTCATACCACCTCCCCACTTCCCCCATTCCTAGTCTCTCTATTTTCCCCCATTACAAGTCCCTGCCCAGTGACGGCATGTCTGTTTTCAGACATCACGGACCACCAGGTCTTTTATCAAGTGTAACAGACAACACCATCACAGACCATCAGGTCTTGTATTACCTGTCCTTCCCATGTGCTCCCAAGTACTGCCCTACAGCATATACATACCACTCACCGACGACCAGGTTCTCTGCTACCTCTCTTTCCCATGTACTGCCCTCCGGCAAATAACGCCATCACAGACAATCAGGCCCGCCCCCCGTATGTGTCTTTCCCGTGTATTCCCATCTATTCAGGGCTACAAAAATCTTGTATTCTCTGGCTAAGGGCTAAATGTTCTCATCCTCATTACTTGGACACTCAACGACCTTTTCTACTTCGGTACGCTGTCCCCATTTACCATATATTACACATAATGACATGTATCCTCCACTCATACAACAAAATATGAATACGTTTTTTTTGTTTGCTTTTTTACATGTTTAACAAGATGCTCCCATAACTTCATATAAAGTCCTCTCGTTGACCTGCATTTCTCGAAGAACTGCTCGCTGCCTAAGTCATCACTCTGGTTTAGAAAGAAAAAATCAAGTGGTTGTGATCAGATCATCCCTAACTCTTCTCTCCTCCAAGACGGATAAGTTTAAGACCTCTTAACTCAACTCTCTTAAAGTCCGGTACCGCCTTTGTTGCCCTCCTTTGGACCTTCTCTATCAGCTCTACCTTTCCTCAAACTGCGGTGACCAAACGCGAGAAGCATATTCAAGTTTTGGCCTTACGTCGGATGTGAATACAGCCTTCCTGATCCACGTACTGAATGGCAATTCTAACACATGCCAGCCAGGCAGGCAGTTCGTCCTCTTTACTCTTAACGTGAAATAGATTATGGGCGATGTCAACTCCCTAGTGTGTGTGAGTGGTGTGTGTGTGTGGTGTGTGTGTGTGTGTGTGTGTGTGTGTGTGTGTGTGTGTGTGTGTGTGTGTGTGTGTGTGTGTGGTGTGTGTGGTGTGTGTGTGTGTGTGGCGTGTGTGTGCGTTTGTGTGAGTGTGTCGCATCCATTAAACCACAGCTCTTTTTATCAAACTAGAAAAGTTGGTCTTTGTATCTAGAACCGTCCATCCTCACTGAAGGACATGAATTATGGAAATAAAAAAAACTATCAAAAATATGGTATAAATCAGAAAAATAAATCATAGACACAGCAGGTTCGTGGGATGATGAGGAGAAAAAGACGAAGGTCACTAGACCTTTATGGGGTCACTAAGCCCTCTGCCTCCCTCCCTCCATCCTCACAACCTGCCTGAAGGCTGGGACTGGCTCGTCCCCATCGAGTGGGTCTCACCTGTGCACGAGGTGGGAGTCCCCGGGTATCACAAAGCCATCCACAGCGAATCATGGAGTGGACGATGCAAATTCCCGGAGAGCGTTGGTTGCCTCGCTCCTCGAGCGACCTCACCAAGGTATTCACAAGAGAGACGGCAAAAAACAGCAGTGAGTCGCTGGAAGCAGCAACCACCAGCCAGCCTACTGCACCATAAACCACGGGAGAGAAAGAGAGAGAGAGATATTACCATAATCTCTCCCATGACCCCATGATATAGAACCCTCCCCCATCTGCTTATTCTCCCCGTCTCCGCACCATCTGGTGATACCATCGTTGAAAAAAAAAAGTGTTCGAAGCGCCGGAAAAAAAAGAGAAACGAACGAAGATAAGTGGGAAGTAGAGCATCTACTTGTAACCCTCCCACCGATGTCTGCATCAGACAACCAAATGGCTCCTAAGAACAATAATGCTGAGAGGGAGAGGGGAAAAATTAGTTTCCCAGGAAGCGTCTCCGAGGAGAGAAGGTAAGACCTTTCTTCCTCACACCCATGAGGCCGGCCCGACGCCAGGGACAGACAAACCAGGTACGTACAAGAGACCCCCTGGCCTGGCCTTTTTTTGTCCCTTCCTCCTTTCCTTCCCTCACACTCACACACATGAACCCGACCCACTACCATTCAACCTACACAAATCACTTCTTGCCGCCTCGCGCCATACCATACTATGAACCAGTATGGAACCGTGTCCTAAAAGCCTTACTTACTACCCAGTCACGACAAGGCATGAACCAAAGTTTAAACGACAACGAACCAGCTCTTCGTGGTGTCCCTCGCTCGTAGACCCGTCCTGGATCTCATGCTTCGAGGAACCCTTACTAACCCAGAGCACCTCCGCCTGCAGAGAGTGCCATATCCAACAACACCTCCCCTCCTTCCCCTCGCTGCAGGTGGCAGTCCAATCCACCACGCTCTAGGGCGACAGACGAGGTAGGCAGCGCGCTACATTCCTATATTATACTACGACTCCTGCTACTACCACTGCGATTCAATCCACATTAAAAAAAACTATCTATATCTATCTATCTATCTATCTATAATGCAATACAATTTTATATATTCAAACACACAAAAAAAATTACATATCGTCAAACGTGCAATGATCACAAACCTACGTTAACAACCGTACCCTCGCTTTAAATAAACATGAATGATTATCATGACCACCACACGCAGTTCTGGCGGCCACTAACAACCAAATACAAAATTTACATCCCAAAAAAAAGAAAAGAAAAAAAAATTCATCCCTCGTCACTTTTGATCAAAAACATACAGTATTCACGTACCGTGGACGAAGTCCGAGAACCTGCAAGCAAGAGCCTCTTCGCCAACCACTTCCGAGAACAAGTATTTACCTCAGTAAACAGCAAAAGAAAGATTCCGGGAACAACGACCACATCTAAGACTCCAGAACCTGGCGTCTGGAAGGGCCACAGTGAGACCCGTGTAATGGTCTTCCATACGAGGGCCCGGCTAAGAGTGTAGCGATCTTTGACTCACCCTCAGGTGTAGGGCCTGGCTAAGAGTGTAGCGGTCTTTGACTCACCCTCAGGTGTAGGGCCTGGCTAAGAGTGTAGCAGTCTTTGACCCACCCTCAGGTGTAGGGCCTGGCTAAGAGTGTAGCGGTCTCTGACCCACCCTCAGGTGTAGGGCCTGGCTAAGAGTGTAGCGGTCTTTGACTCACCCTCAGGTGTAGGGCCTGGCTAAGAGTGTAGCAGTCTTTGACCCACCCTCAGGTGTAGGGCCTGGCTAAGAGTGTAGCGGTCTTTGACCCACCCTCAGGTGTAGGGCCTGGCTAAGAGTGCAGCGGTCTTTGACCCACCCTCAGGTGTAGGGCCTGGCTAAGAGTGTAGCGGTCTTTGACCCACCCTCAGGTGTAGGGCCTGTCTAAGAGTGTAGCGGTCTTTGACCCACCCTCAGGTGTAGGGCCTGGCTAAGAGTGCAGCGGTCTTTGACCCACCCTCAAAGATTTCTCTCTCTTGGTGCTGATGGTTCTTCGTGGCTCTTGTAGTGACGGGGTTCTAAACACCGACACCTGGCAGCAGATACGCCTGGAGCCTGAACAACCCAACCTCCGCTGTGCTGAAACTGCCACTTGGAACACGTCCCTAGCAACCTGCTCTCTCACTAGTGAATTCAGTCTCCTTGTATCATTTCTAGTTTACACCCGCCCACCAGCTACCCACTCCGCCCATCCTCTGACCACCAGCAACCCACTACTTGTACGTCCGTGCCTCTCCCCCTCCCCCCTCAGGTCATTGTGGGCAGCGGCGGTTCCCCCCCCCCCTCACCCACGCCCACCCCCCACCACATACCGCCACACCGATAAATTTCTTAACGTAGTGGTACATCGGCGTGTCACGGGCGATCTTGAGCTCACGGTTCGAGCCCCCCCCCCACCACCACCACCATCCTGGGCTTGACCTCTGACCTGCAACCCACGTCGTTCCCACGCTGATTCTAAAACCTCTAGTCCACGTCTTCTTCTCTTACCTTAAATGCTTTGCACAATTCCAAAATATTCCACAGGGTGAAAGGAACACAGGGACTCAAACGGTATTTCTCCTTCACGACACAAGAGCCACCGTATTATGTACCTCAAGGATGATATATAGGCCCGGGGTCGGGTGGACCTCACACTCAAGACTGAGTGACTCAAGACTTCTTGAGGTAAGTCCTGGGAAGAAAAAAAAAATAAGCCATAACACCAAACATACCTCTCTCTCTCTCTCTCTCTCTCTCTCTCTCTCTCTCTCTCTCTCTCTCTCTCTCTCTCTCTCTCTCTCTCTCACGCGCGCAATAAAAAGAGGGGGGGAGTAAAATCCAAAAATGATATTCTCCCGTGACGTGGAGTCCAGAACATCAGATGGCCTCTGCACACACACACGACACGAGCCTCACACACAAACCACGCAATGCTCACTGCCAATTAAGGTCGCTTCTTGACGATATGCCCACAAACAAGCATGGCCGATCCCCTCAAATTAACAGACCCCAGCCATCATGCCGGGTCAACGGCCATTTGAACAACCTATTTTTTGTACCGTTTTATACATAGAAAAAAAAAGAAATGTCATAAAAAAGTCATGCTGAGTCAGTTAGACGATACAGCTGTTCAAATAAAAAAAAAAATAAAAAAAAATAATAATACACTGCATAGATACAGAACACAGGCACTGTATGCATACAGTACAACTATGTATTAGCACACATACGAACATATTCGCTCTGTATATCATGCATGTTATTACAGTGATGAACGCCCATGATGAGGTACGTTTACAGGACAATGGTCAAGATCTATTACTGTAACGTCAGAAACAACACTACAGCACACAGCATGACCTGGTCCCTGAATGAAGTATATACCCACTCAGTAAGGAAAATAGCGTCCGTCTCTTGTCGTGTATTCATTATACAACGTAAAACACACACACACACACACACACACACACACACACACACACACACACCACTCGATTTCAACTCGCAATACGCAGTTTCAACTTGAAAATGCTTCCCTCACACTGAGGAACACATGGATGGATTATCTGGTGGTGCAGCGACAGTGTCAGATGTGGGCTAAGTACCGACTGATTTGCGGGTCTGCAACACGCGTGTATTTCAGAGAGCATCATGGAAGGGGGGCGAGTTAGGGGCGAAGGAAGCAGAGGCTGCTGCCATCTACTCTCCCTGCTCCCACCTACTCTCCCTGCGTAGCCTTATCCTCCCGTCCTCTCTTCTCCCCATCACCGTCTCTATCTCTCTTCCCCTTTTCGCCGGCGGCCCTGCCCCTTTCGGCTAGATCTCGACGTTAAGTACCCAAAAGTAGATAAGTACGTACGTATGTACTACTACTACTACTACTACTACTACTACTACTACTACCACTACTACTACTACTATTACTACTACCACTACTACTACTACTACTACTACTACTATTACTACTACCACTACTACTACTACTACTACTACTACTACTACTATTACTACTACCACTACTACTACTACTACTACTATTACTACTACCACTACTACTACTACTACTACTACTACTACTACTACTACCACTACTACTACTATTACTACTACCACTACTACTACTATTCTCTCTCTCCCTCTCTCTCTCTCTCTCTCTCTCTCTCTCTCTCTCTCTCTCTCTCTCCCTCTCTCTCTCTCTCTCCAGAGCCTTCCCTACGAACAAAGTCCACAGAGCTGGGCTGCCGCAGCCATTGCCGGCTCAAAATAAACATCACTAACGTAACAAACGCCGATTACCAAGACGGACGTTGGGGTGGGGAGGCGACCTGCAACATAACTTCTCATAATAATCCAGACTCCCCGCCAGTGCCCCCCCCACACACAAAAAAAGACCTCACACACCACATTAGAAGCACGTTATGTCCGCTGTCGTACGAGGATTTACAGACAAACACGAAAAAAAACCCTCGGGTTATAAGGGAAGCGAGGGAGCGGGGAGGTGTGGTGGTGTTGTGGGCGATAAATGTACACTGGACGGTACACAAGTGGGAGTACGTCATCATGGATATTACAGGATCGCGGCAACCCAACACAGATTACAGGTACAGATGGTGTAGTCAGCGTCCCTCCTCCCCCACACAATAATGTGATCTTACACACGATACGACTGTGTCGTTTCCCTGACTAAATTACTTCCAAGCTGAAGGTCACGTCACGTGAGAGAGAGAGAAAGAGAGAGAGACAGAGGAGAGGTCCGTGTTTCGTACGCCGGGAGACCATGGTTCAAGCTGCGTCTTCAAGCGTCCTTTAAAAGGACCAGTTTAGCCGTGGCTCATCTGCGGGCAAGGCGGGAGCAGGAGCCGAAGGGTCATATCTGAAGCAGCTGCCTCCTATGTGGTGACCTGTCGAGCAGCAGGGATGGGAAGAAGTGACGAAGGTAGGCTACATGTGAAGGGAGGGATGGAGGAGCAGGAGGAGGACCTGATATTTCCTTGATGTTTTACCTCGTGAGGTGTTCGGGGGGGTCTGTCGTCTAACCTTCAGCCCGTGTTAGGCCCAGGTGCTGCTGGGTAGGGTCGTGGTTCGATCAAGCTCTTGGAAGCCGCAGCCAGCAGGCCATCGCAACAGACCCCCCCCGGGCCAGGCTGGTCTGGTAAACTTTGCAGGAGTTGGGTAGTAGTGGGCAGGAGACGGATGGAAGAGGTTAAGGAAGCGAAGACTCAATGGAGAGATGTAGGGTAAAGGAAGGTGGAGGGGGAAGGGGAAAAGATTAAGGGGGTGAGGCAGGGAGGGTCAGCAAGGCTGGAGCAGGTGAAACCGGGGGGTCAGAGGGGGTGAGAACAGACCAGGGCCAAGCACCAGGAGGCGGGAAGGTTAGGACAGGAGGAACACACAAAGGGATTCGATCAAAAGGCGACGGATTAACCTACCATATAAACCCCTTCCCAGACCCCTTTCGAAGCCCTACGGCCATGCCCCCCACGGCTTCGCTAACACTACCCACCCACACCCCCATGGCTTCGCTACACACGTACCCCTTCGCCCACCTCCCATCTACACCCCCATGGCTTCGCTATACCCCCTACCCACTCACACACCCCCAATGGCTTCCCCGGCACCTACCACCACTACCAAACCCATCCAGGACCAGCGTGTTGGACGACCCTAGTCACCAAACCTACCTCACCTCTCCAAGCCACGAAGGGCGCGGCGCAAAAACTCAGGGGGTTCCTCCGTTAAGTACAGACACCTCCGGAGAGGGGGGGGGAAAGATATATACACGCGTACGTACAGATGGTACGCATCCGCGGAGCATCTGACCCCTCCAACATCTCTACGTTCTGTGGGTTTCGCTATGGCGATAATCCAACACACAAACATTTCGAAAGTAAGAGGGAAATTTTGATTTCTCTCCTCGCGCCTGTCGCCCCGTCTGCATCCACACTAACAGGGCGCTGACACAAGACAGAGTCAAAAGCCCAAGTTTAGCACTCCCTCAACGCAAGGCGACTACCCCATCCCACCCTCACCCCTAAACAAAAAGAAAGAAAAAAAATGTGTCTCAAATGTAAGCTGGGGAAAAAAATGGAAATGTCCAATTCGCAATTCGCAGTAAGGGAAGAAAATTTTGCTCGTGTCTGACATGTGATGACGTGGGGAGGTGGGGGGGGGGGGGGTCCTCGCAACCCCCCATCCCCTGACCCAGCCGCTGTTAGATGCTATAGTCTCCCCCCCCCCCGGCCACCCCTCCTTCATGGGGAGTGAGGAGAGGCTTGGGGAAGGGAGTAAAGGGAGAGTGGGAAGGGAAAGACATAATGAGAATGAATAGGGAGCGAATGGGGGGGGGGGAGGATAGTGAAGGGCAACAAGAACGATGGGGATAATAAGGTGGGGAGATGAGAGAGGGGAGAGGGGAAAAAGGGAAGAGGAAGGGAGAGTGAAGCGGGAGGTGTGAGGGTTTTGGGAGAGAGAGGATGCGAGAGAACGGTGAAGGGGGAGAGAGAGAGAGAGAGAGAGAGAGAGAGAGAGAGAGAGAGAGAGAGAGAGAGAGAGAGAGAGAGAGAGAGAGAGAGAGAGAGAAAGTACCCAAGAGACTGCAGAACATAAACCCAACAGTGTATATATATATATATATATATATATATATATATATATATATATATATATATATATATATATATATATATATATGAAACCTCTGTCACCCACCGAAACCCCCTAAAGTACATCTTCGTACCTCCCTCCCCAACTACACCTTCCCCGTAAATCATTTTATCTTGGACTCACACTCGTAACATCTAAAGCAAAGCCATTTATATATATGGAAAAAACAAAAAAAACATCCACCCTCCGGACCTTGTAAAATGGGCCAAAAAAGACTTTAATTAATACTTCATAATGTCTCCCCCTTCCCCAAGGGGGATAATCTGTGGATCCCAACGTGACAATAACAAGGGGAGGAGGAGGAGGAAAAGAGGGGAAGATGGGGAGGAAGGTGGGGAACGACGGGTCGTCATTGTGTTACTCTCATTTTCCACCTTACGGCTTCGGCGCGAGACAGGGTCCTCACCGAACCTAACTCCCCTCCCAGCAGGGGCTGTTTTGGCATAGCTGGCACGTACTAATTACGGCCGCGAGTGTTTGCAGGCTGTGTTGATCCAAGTAGGGGGGGCGGCGGAGGGGAAGATTGGGTGAGGGGGGGGCAGGGGGGGGCGCATGGGTGAGAGAGGGGTCAGGGGGGGGACGCAGGAGTGAGAAAGGGGGCAGGGAGGGAAGGGGGCAGGGAGGGAAGGAGGCAGGGAGGGATGGAGGTTGAGAAGCGCCGCCGATGAAGACGTAATTAACCCCCGTCGAACACTGCGGCGCGGACGGGCCCCAAACTGCGCCAAAATGGTACGTGCGATTGTCTGAGCCAGACGGTGGGGGTGCGACGACTCGCCCTCCTTCTGGATCACGACGGCGCGGTCATCCAGCGAGGCGGTGCGACCCTTAGGGGCACGACTGTACGACCCTTGAGCTCGTAGGCAAGGGCCCTTTGAGCTGAACGGTACGACCCTTTGATTACCCACGGTGGGATCATCCAGCGAGGGCGTACGACTCTTGGACGCACGACTTGTACGACCCTTGAGCACGACGGGAAGAGGAGAGCATGCACTACGACCTGACCCTTACAGACTCAGGTCAAGGACCAGGCCATCACACAGCCAAGGGTCGTACCGTCGTGCTCTATGTATATACCACCATACCGCCGTGTTCAAGGGTCGTACTACCGTATTCAAGGGTCGTACCACGGTGGTCGAGCCGTACCACCGTGTTCAAGGGTCGTACCGTCGCTCTCAGAGGGTCGTACCGTCTGGCAGCAGCGTACCTGAAGAATGAACGCGCAGGTCACATTTCTTTTTACATCATAGTGTGTGTGTGTTTGCACCACCCGAGGTAATATGAAATATAATTATATTCTTTTCAGGCAACATACAATGGCAGGTATGGGAAAGCATTAATTAAATACGGCCAACCAGCCTCATGCTAAGAGTCGATAACTATTTTGTATTCTATTCATTAAACATATGCAAATAATGGGTAAATAATGTTCAAGTACAAATACTGCAATTCTAAACATTTGTGTGCAAGCATGTAAATAGGTTTCGTGTGTGAATATATATATATATATATATATATATATATATATATATATATATATATATATATATATATATATATATATTTCAAACTCAAACTATTCGCCATTTCCCGCGTTAGCGAGGTAGCGTTAAGAACAGAGAACTGGGCCACTGAGGGAATATCCTCACCTGGCCCCCTTCTCTGTTCCTTCTTTTGGAAAATTAAAAAAAAACTGAGAGGGGAGGATTTCCAGCCCCCCGCTCCCCTCCCCTTTTAGTCGCCTTCTACGACACGCAGGGAATACGTGGGAAGTATTCTTTCTCCCCTATCCCCAGGGATAATATATATATATATATATATATATATATATATATATATATATATATATATATATATATATATATATATATATATATATAAACCTTTCCTTCCATCCCCAGGAGTCTCTTTAATCCGTATGAGCTTCCTGCAGCACTCAGAAAGTAGGCCATGCCCACCGGTCGTAAAGTGGTGTGTTGTTGTGTGTGCGTTAATGTGCAGACAGAGCACGGCGCTGAAGGGTCTACCTAAGTATCAGAACACAGCCGGCAAGAAGTGGCTACAACACTTGCCGTACCTTCGTCAGGAAACGAGGTAGAGAGTACCAGTGTGGTTGAGGGCCTTCCTGCCCCTGCCAAAAAGGAACCCCCACCTTACCCTGCTCCAGCGCAAAGCCACAATAGACCCCTTAAAAAGGTCCTGGATCCATATAACTAATATACAATTATACATAACCACATCTAGTACTGACCACCACTGTACACACACACACACACACACACACACACACACACACACACACACCGACCGGTGTTGTTGTGTGTGTGTGACCCATCGCTGGGGAACAGCCAGTTCGTGTCGGCAGTTTTGCATAGAACTCGCCCGTCAAAAACCTTATCTCCGGAACAGCGTTTGAAAAAAACCTTTCTGTGTGTGTCTGTGTGTGTGTGTGTGTGTGTGTGTGTGTGTTTCGCGGGACCAAATGAAGCCAAGGCAGCGATACTCACACGCCTATTCGACCACGAACACGGGATGATGGCAGGATACCGGGGAGTGAACAACGAGACGTAAAACACGGGGACGTGAACACGGTTGTGCGCACCGACCCGCTAATATCCACACACCCCCACCTCCCACATCACCCTTATCAGCGACGGGCGGCGCCGCAAACGCCGTGTATCACCCTCGTCATCCGGACTGGCTAAAATACCGGTTCACGAGGAGACAGACGTCTGTCCCTGCCCACGGAACGTCATCAGACTGGCCTAGTTAACCGGACGTGATGTCATGCCGTTTCCACTCACGTGATGAACCTGGCCGGTTCATGACACATTTCTGCACCGCTCTACTACATCACGTAACCCACAGAGAGAAACGTTTATATACACTACATTCAGGTGGTGTGACCCTACCTGATGGAGGGGTCTTCGGGGGAGTCTTCTGTCTCCCATAGACCAGGTTTGGACCAGGATGCTGAGTTGGGTCTTTGGTCGACGGAGCTGTTGGGATCCCCGCAGACCACCACAGTACTCGCTGGGTTCGAGGCACACCAGGCCATATTACGGATACCAAAGTACCAAGTCCTTCTACGCAACGACTTTGCGACCAGTCATAAGAAGCGTTCCGAACCAGTCACGACCAGTCACGACCAATCACGATCAATAACGATCAGTCACGACCAGTTACGATCAGTCACGATCGCAAGTCTTCCCCAGTCACCCAGCCTACCCATGACTGGGAAGGATTCAACTTACCTTACGTATACCCTTACCTCACGTGTATACCCTGCCTTCCCTTATATATACACTTACCCTTACGAGTACTTGACCTTTCGTATACCTTTATTTCTCCCCTACCTCACGTATGGCTTACCTTAAGCACATACTTTACCTTCACCATTAGTCGACACAGAAGGGCCACTACCCTGCACCACTTGCCGTAGCCACCACCCACCGCCACCACCACCATCACGCCATGACAGTCACATGTGCACAAGGTAGAGATATAATGTGCCATACATATCGGGCGACCGAAATATGAAGCCCTTGGGCCTTAGCTCCTATAATATTTTACTCTAGTAGACTAATGATCTTATAACCCTTTAATCATAAGGCCTAAAGGCCCTATGATCCTTTAGAGACAGCAACGGTAGTCATCTACGACAGTCCACCCCACCCTCAAGTACGACGGTACGACCCTTGAGCACGACGGTACGACCTTTCAGAGTATGATGGCCCGGCCTTTTTCTTTTAGGCCTGACTATTAAGGGTCAAGTGAAAGGCTAAGGCTATCACACTCAAGGGTCGTGCCGTCGTGCTCAAAAGGACGTACCGTCGTGCTCAAGGGGTTTCCAGACACGTCTAAATGGAAATGGTCGTCCGACATACACTAATCCAGCACTTGGGACGCCTCGCGCTGATAATCCCACGACTGGGCTCTTCACTGTACATGAAGGACGGCCAAAGACAATGGTAAGCCCCTAAAGCAGCTAGAGGATGAATTCTAAATGAACTCCGGACGAAAATAGAACTTGTGGACCAACACAAAGAATGAGCAGCGTAGGCTAAAAATGGGTGTTGAAAAAAAGGGACAAAATAACGCACATATATATATATATATATATATATATATATATATATATATATATATATATATATATATATATATATATATATATATATATATAAATGTGTGTGTGTGGGTGTGTGTAAGTACCTACCTTATATACATACATAGTCCAGCATCTCTCTCTCTCTCTCTCTCTCTCTCTCTCTCTCTCTCTCTCTCTCTCTCTCTCTCTCTCTCTCTCTCTCTCCAGGTGAGTATCACAGCCCCGGTGTCGTCGCTCCCACACATTTGCAGGTTGCAGGAGGGGGGGATGATTCAGCCGCAGAGTGCCTGGGGAATACGTAGCGCGGGTGCTAACGGGGCAGAAGAAGGGAGGCGAGGATGAAACGATGATGCAGTAACGAAGGACGTGATGGAGGAGGAGGAGGAGGAGAAACAGGTGAGAGACGAAGCAACCATATTACGAGAATGGCAGACGTGTGCGCGCGTGCGTACATTCACATGTTTACAGACGTAAATGTGTAAATACGTACAATCTCTTCTTAAACAATTTAAAGTATATAAATATATATATATATATATATATATATATATATATATATATATATATATATATATATATGTGTGTGTGTGTGTGTGTGTGTGTGTGTGTGTGTGTGTGTGTGCAATACTTTATGTAATGAATGCAGGACTCTACATATGAAAGAAGAAGAAAGAACCGCCTCTCGAGAAGTCAATATTCCCCAGTGCGGCGCACCGGAGCCAACACTCGAGGGAGGGATATTAGCCTGGTGGTCAACATGGGGGAGGAGGCCACCACCTCCGCCCACGGAGCACTACCTACCGCACCCCCACCACAGAGTCGATGACGTGGGGGGGGATATTGCTCCTACACAAGTGACCACTGCAAGTGTACTGTCCTCCCTCGGCCTCCCTCCCTCCCTTTCTTCTCCCTAAGTTCTCAGCTGTTACTGACCACTGCACACGTGTACTTCCCTCTCCCTCAGCCTCCCTTCTTTATTCTCCCTTAGTTCTCCTGTCCCCTTCCCTCCCATCTACTCTCCACATCGCTTCACAGTCCACTCAACGCGCGTACTCCCTCGTCCCTCGGTCTTCCTTCCTTATCCTCCGCTTAATTCACACATCTTGTCACGTTCTCCTCCTCCTATAGTCTCTCCCTGTTCTGTCCACCCTACCATCTACTTTTTTGATCACCTTTCCTCCATCTATACGAATCAGGGAATGGAGTTCCGTATCACTCTCCTCCTGTAGGTACCTCCCTTTATGATAGCGCCACCAAGCCTACCTCACTTATCTGGCCCACCCGAGGTCCCTCCCTCACCATGTTACCTCAGCTCTCCGTACCTTGCGTCCGTCAGTGTAGCTCGCGTCTTCTTAACCTCTCACACTACGCTCTGGGGATCTGTTCACCTAGGCTGTTTACGGCCGCGATACGCGTAGGCATGTGTATTCATGATAACCTAAGTTATTGGGTACAAATCGCACACACCTGTCTACTGCGTTCTTCAACGTTTCCAATTTTGTTTACAATCACAGTTGTTTACAACCAGTTATCAACAATTCCGTCAACACTCTTGCCATCTTCTCTCTTCAGCAATTAGAGTTCTATCCTCTGCATCAACTCTATTCTTCGCTTTTCCTATCTTTCTCATGAAAGACTAAGTAACATATGTAATACCCTTATCCTTTCTCTCTCTATGTATCTCTATCTCTCTCTCCCTCTCTTTACTCCTCTCTCTTCCCATCTCCTCCCTCCACCGATCCGTCCCACCGGCAATCGTTATCCTTACCCTATTCCTTGACCCTCCCTCCTCTCCCGCTCTCCTCTAAACCGTCTCTCCCTCAACACAAATCTCCTCCACACGCACCCTCACTGTATCAGTCTCAACACATCCACTGAACCTTCATCTTTTCTCTCCTCCTCTTCCTTATTTATATATATATATATATATATATATATATATATATATATATATATATATATATATATATATATATATATATGTATATATATTCTCGCCCTCACTCGTCTCCCATTCTGTACCTCACACACTTCCCAGTAATTCCTACTCGTCCCTCCACACCTTCACTCGCATCTCCAGTCTTCTTTTTTTCCCCATTTCCTTTCCGCGTCATTCCACAGTCCATTCAACAACCTTGCTTACGCCTGCGGTTTCCTCTCTCTCTCTCTCTCTCTCTCTCTCTCTCTCTCTCTCTCTCTCTCTCTCTCTCTCTCTCTCTCTCTCTATCTCTTGTGTACACATTCAATACGCATCCATATTTCCTTTTACGTCCCCCTTTCATCCACGCTTATCTTCTTTTTTTTCTTTTTCCTCTTTTTTTATCTCTCCTCTCCATTACCTTACCCCTCCTCTCCTCTTACCTCTCCCTACGCCACTTGCAATCATCGTTCTCTCACTCTATCTCTCTCCCTCCCCACCTCCTCACCTCGTCGTCTCTCTTCATCCCCCAACCTACCCCTCACACACCAGTTTCCAACGCCTGCCCACCACCACCACCTACCTCTTCAGCCCTCATCCCCAGCGCCGGCCGTCATCGCCTCCTTCACCGTAGCATTAAGTCAACAATCTCCGTCACAAATCTCGGGTCCTCCGTCTCTCAAACCCGCCCTTACATATGATCCATGGCCGGGGGTGATTACAGGCTATGGCCGCTGGCGGCGTGCCGGGACACGGGTCCAAGACTGCTGCTCCCCCAGGAGGACGACGACGAGGAGGAGGACGAGGAGGAGGAGGAGGAAGGAAGAGAACAGGAGGTGGAACTCATCTCTCTCTCTCTCTCTCTCTCTCTCTCTCTCTCTCTCTCTCTCTCTCTCTCTCTCTCCTGAATATCCTTCCCTCGGAATTTCGACGAACAAATGACGGTCAGCAACGCTCATTTTGAAAATCATAACAGTCATAAGACAGACGACACCGTAAATGAACATATTCTACAAACACTGTATAATAATAATAATAATAATAATAATAATAATAATAATAATAATAATAATAATAATAATAATAATAATAACAATAATAATAATAATAATAATAATAATAATAATAATAATAATAATAATAATAAAGCCACAATGTATTCTAAAACACACACATCACATTAACCCAGTGAAACCAACTGAAAACGAAGGACTCTCCCCTACCCCACACCCTCCGAGACAAACCGTGATTGTATAACGCTTTATTCGACGCAGAAAACGGCACTACAACTTTAATAACTTAAGAGACCCGGCTGGAACAAGGTCAAGGGTAAGGAAGGTCGAGGTGCTTACTTCCCCCAGCACGTGACTAACCCCTCTTATGGTCAGCTGTTGCTCAACAGGTTCTTGACGCCAGAGCTGCCAATGAGGACACCGGGTGAGAGGCTTGGTTGGGGGGGGGGGGGGGGGATTGCGGAGGCTTCACCGCTAACCACACAGCTGTTCAGTCTGGGTCGTTCAAACCGAGTGAGTGTGTATCTCACAACCACCAGCGAGGGCACGGCGTGCGCGCGTTCGGTCAAGGAGAAATAACCTCGAAAACCCTTCAGGATTCTTCATATGTGGTTATGAAGTGAGTCTTCCCCCAGGACTTGATGACCCCCTGGCAGTGTCGAGGGGCCTCGAGCCCGATCACTTTCGAACTGTGGTTATAACAACTTGACTCTCCAGGACTTAATAACCTTCCCCCACCCCCCACCCCACCACTCCCCGGCAATCGATAGGCCTAGAGCCCAATTAACCAATCAACACTACCAAACACACCTCGAGGCCCTTGTATAAGCAATAAGAGCGCGTATACGATGGTCCCGGAATCATCTTTAAACACCTGAAGAGAGAAAGAGGCGTCCGGGTCTTTTCTGACATGAAAGGTCACAGCATCTTGGGAGCTGACGGTCTTAATTACCGTGGTTGTCCAAAGGGCCTGCATCCCAAATGACAGTCATCCAACCAACCCATCGACCGACCGACCGACCAACCAACCAACCATCATCATCGACCAGTTTCCTCTGTCTACCATGACTGAACACAGAGGTGCGACCTGGTTGAAAGTCTGAGGGGACGGGGTGGTGGGTGTGGGTGTTCGACCCTTATTCTAAAGTCTTAGGGCGGTGCCAGGCCCCATGGGTTTCTAGGACGGCATAGCCACCGGCCTGGCCATCATGCCCAAGGATCGTACCGTCTGCCGTGCTCCAGGAACGAACCGTCGTGCTCAAGGATCGTACCGTCATGCTCAAGGATCGTACCGTCATGCTCAAGGATCGTACCGTCGTGCTCAAGGATCGTGCCGTCGTGCTCAGGGATCGTACCGTTGTGCTCAAGGATCGTGCCGTCGTGCTCAAGGATCGTGTCGTCGTGCTCAAGGATCGTACCGTCGTGCTCAAGGAAGGTACCATCGTGCTCACAGGGTTTGTAACGGGCTTAAAAACACACCGTCGTGCTCAAGCGGCTATGCGGAGAGTCTCTTGCCTTATCTGAGTAAAAGGATTAAGTCCCTGAATACTGACGAGTATGAGGGGTGTCAGCTGGCACGTCATGTTGGGAGGGCGGGAGGGTGGGGACGGAGGGGAAATCTGTGAATGGCTCTCTGTTGTTCTCTTATTCCACACACACACACACACACACACACACACACACACACACACACACACACACACACACACAAGAGTAAAGATATGGCCCCTATACATGGTTCAGCGAAGGGGCAGCACGAGCATAAAACTCTATATCCCAAACACACACACACACACACACACACAAAGCGAAAAACCTTTCTAAATGTATTTTAACCCCACTCTCCTCAACCATCACCACAATAGAACTAAAACAAGACTTCCTCCACAATAGCACGGCTAAAAATATCACCACACGACACACACACACAAAAAAAAAAAGGAGGAAGGGGGAAGGGTGTGGGGAGGGGGGGGGACCCTCAGCCAAGAGCGAGCTCAAGCACCTTAAAAAGATTTGTGTATATTTTATGTGGCTGGCGAGGTAGGCAGCCAGCCACATTCCTGTGGACGATGCCATGACCTAAAGCACTGGACAAGAGACTATGAATGCATGCGAGTGAGGGAAGGAGGAGGAGGAGGAGGTGGTGGCGGAGGTGGTTGTTGCGGAGGAGGAGGAGGAGGAGGAGGAGGTGGTTGTTGCGGAGGAGGAGGAGGAGGTGGTTGTTGTTGTTGTGGTGGTGGTGGTGGTGTTGTCATGCATGCAGAAGTTGCTGCCGCCACACAGCGTGGGGGCTCCCCCTCATGTCTTTATGTTCTTACCGATAAGAGATCGGCGCTCCAAGTATGATCTGCTGGGATTGCGTAAGTGCCGAGAATATATACATATCCCGCGAAATCCATGACTTTTGAGGGGAGGAGAGAACAGTTGTGTTCTCAATTGCTATCGACTGTTTGACGAAGGCGATATTTACGGGAAGCGTCTCTGGGGCGCCGGGTCGGCTATGGCAGTCGCCAAGCATCCTGGAGCTGGTGCTCCATAAACCACGACGGGAAGACTCTTGAATACGACGGTACGACCCTTCATTACGAAGGTACGACTCTTGGGTATGATTGGTCTGGCTATTGGACGTGCGGTTCCGCCCCTTCAACGCGACGGTGCGACCCCTTGAGTACGACGGTACGACCCCCTTGGGTGTATGTATGATGGCATGGTAAGGTGGAGGTTGGGTCAACCAGTTGTACTCAAGGTGCCTTATCGTTGCGCTGGAGGGGAGTCGTACAATCGTATTCGAGGGTCGTCCAATCGCACTGCAGGGTCGTGCAACCGTGCTCAAAAGAGATACAGCGGAGTCTGTGATCATTCACTACACGGATAAAATATAATCCTCTTTTTTTCTTCTCTTCTTACACGAAACTTTTTCAACTAAGTCGGATTTAAGATGTGATTTAAGACGTACTAATTGTTCTCCTCCTCCTCCCCCTTTTTGGCAAGTTCATAGTAACAAGTTTTTGAGGAACAAGCACACTGACTGTGTTACCCCAGGAGAACAGACACGTTATTCACACTACTGACCCACAATGGGATGGAAAGCTTTACCTTTGATATCTTCCATTAAGTTTATAAGGCTGTGGTTGGAGAGGGTCACAACCATCCTCCCCTCACCTCACCACACAGTTAACTGATCTGTTCAGGGCCGTGTGTCTTCCTGCATCTCCGAGATGCTGCGATCCGAGTGTGTGTGTGTGTGTTGGGGAGAGTATGTGTGTATGTGTGTGTGTATGTGGGTGTGGTGGAGTGGTCTACTGCTGGTCATGTTACGAACAGATTCCCAGACGTCTTACGTACAGGAGTCCTCCCTCGCTCCTCTCCCTCGAATTCATGTTTTCTTTTTCCCCCGTTCATTATTTGGATAGCAAAGAAAGAGGAACCTCTCTCTCTCTCTCTCTCTCTCTCTCTCTCTCTCTCTCTCTCTCAAGTGACAGTATATCTAGACTGTTATCTGCTCACTTCACGGAGGCCGTTTTAAAATGATCTCCCCAAGCCACCTTGCGCCTCAGATGTGGTAGAATTGAGGTCTTCTCCAAAAGCAGACTACTTTCCAGCTTCGATTTTCCAGGCCCTCACAACACCACATCTTCCAGCGCCTCACAACACATCTTCCAGGCCCTCACAACACCACATCTTCCAGCGCCTCACAACACCACATCTTCCAGGCCCTCACAACACCACATCTTCCAGCACCTCACAACACATCTTCCAGGCCCTCACAACACATCTTCCAGCGCCTCACAACACATCTTCCAGGCCCTCACAACACCACATCTTCCAGCGCCTAACAACATATCTTCCAGGCACTCACAATACACCTTATAGCCCCTCACAACACATCTTCCAGCGCCTCACAACACACCTTCCAGGCACTCACAATATGCCTTATAGCCCCTCACAACACATCTTCCAGGCCCTCACAACACATCTTTCAGCCCCTCACAACACATCTTCCAGACACTCACAACACAAGTTTCAACATTTCCTTTCACTGCTCCGTTAATTCTTGCTGCCTAGCATCTGGTGGCGGGTTTGAAACATCAAGGCATTTCGCTAATTACATTTCGGCTGTCAATATTAACGAGGAACACCTCACACACACACACACACACACACACACACACACACACACACACACACACACACACACACACCATCGTCTGGGGAGCTCGGCAGGCCGGTGCAATTGGGCGAAAGTATTTCACACGCAGCGTTCCAGCAACACCGCGAGTCGTCGTCGCCCCCCCCCCACCCCGTTTTCTACGTGGGTTCTTCCTGTTCTCTCTCTCTCTCTCTCTCTCTCTCTCTCTCTCTCTCTCTCTCTCTCTCTCTCTCTATCTATCTATCTATCTATCTATCTATCTATCTATCTATCTCTTCTTCTTGTTCTCTAACCTCCTGGAGAGAGAGAGAGAGAGAGAGAGAGAGAGAGAGAGAAAATATATATATTTATATCCAGCCTAATCTCTGCCTCACTGCCACTGTACAGCGATAACACTCCATCACCAAATGTTTATAAAAAAGAAAACCAGACAAAAAAAAAAAAAATGGTTTTCAACACCAATTCTCTTCTGCATCTGTCAGGTGGTTGTCCTTAAACAACCCCCCCCCCCGACGGTAACGACGACCACCTTCGGAAGGACGACCTCCGGCCCCTGACGTAAGACCGCCGGCGTGACCTTCGACCTTTTTTTTTTCCCTTTGACGGTCGAGCTTTTATTAAAGCCCCCACACTTCCACCTCCTCCCCGGGGGATGTCATATCCAACATGCTCAAGGGACACATGAGACACTCCACCGTAACTTTTGTGGAGAAAGTCTTCGAAGTTCACAGTCTTCGAAGTTCACAGTCTTCGACGTTCACAGTTTCCACAATAAACCAATATGGCGGCCCTTCAGCTCTGGACGACCCAAGGAGAGAGAAAGAAAGGAAAGGAAAGAAGTAAAAAAAAAATTTGTGTCCTGGGTAAAAATCGTGTCGCGTGGTTTAAGGTGACCTTCGTCGTCTCCTCCTCCTCCTCACCAGGCAAGTCTCTGGGAGAAGGACTCGAACCCAAGCCTCGCAATCTCCCATCGACGTACCCGAACCCCCATTTTGCAACGTAGTGGGAAGAGAGAAAATGAAAGAAATAATTGAAGAGAAAAAGGAAAAAAAAAAAATATTGGGGGAGGGAGGGAAGAAAAGAAAGTCTCTCACGAAGAAAACATTACTTTGTCTCTAATCTCGTCCACTTAAAAGTTTAAATTGCCTTTAATACCGTCAGCCTCCTTGTCTTCGACTCGACTGTCTTAAGAATTCATAAGCAACTTATTAGAACGGCTTTTCGGGGGGTGGGGGTGTGGGTGTGGATGGAAGGAGGGGGGGAAGGGGGAGGGGAAGGAGGGGGGGAGGAGGGGGGGAAGGGGGAGAAGAGAGGGGCAGGGGGTTGTAGTGATGGTGGCACACACTCCTCCTCCCCCACCGCAACCCTTCCATCGTGCACCAAGCGACTATCGCCCCTCTCGCCGCGTACGCTGGCAGCAGCGTCCTCATCCCTCGCGCCGAACCCCCCGGCTATCAAGCCTCTATTGGCAGCTTCAACCCCTCGCACCCCTCACCCAGCCCCCGCACGCTGATCTGAGTGCGATAACAATTTAATTTTCCAACGCGCGAAATGCGGACGAGGCTCTCACCGACGGAGCGCGGGAGCGGCGACCGAAAGGGAGGTGGGGGGCGCATGGGGCGCTCTCCGGGGTTGGCACTACCTTAGACCGACGGGCAGGGCAGGCGGCCGCCCGCCGGCGAGATAACTCCTTCGGAGATACCGACTGCCTCCTTATCGCTGCCTGGGAAGCTCTAGTTCCCTCAGTGTAAGGGCCGGGCCAGGCACTACCATCCCTAACTACCTACCTACCTACCTACCACATGACCACCCAACCACCTTCTCCTCCTCCTCCTCCCCTCTCTCCGTGCATCGTCTCCTCCCAAAGCCATAACAACACGAGAGCCGAGAGGGACGGGGGGCGCGGGGGCAGAGGGAGATGGGGAAAGCACTCGACGCTAAACAAACGAAGGCATACGAGTACAAGAAGAGGCACTGGGAGACCCAAGAAGCACCTTCAACACACGCGATCATGCACTCAAAATCGCTTCTTCATTCACACACACACACACACACACATACACACACACACACACATACACACACACACACACACACACAAACACATCACCGCACAATATCCCATCATGCAAACGAATCACTCCAATGAGGAAAAAAAAAGAGAGAGAATGATGTATGATAATCAAAGATCCGGCCAAAAATTCCTCTCGCATCACAGCCAAGAGGCGCCTGGGTTGGATAGGTGCAAAGTTCTGATTCTGGTTCATGCAGCAGAGTCCTGACATTACTGTATGCATAGTCTGCATGCTGATGTATGCAAAGTCCCAATGATGCTTGTCCTCGCAAAGTTTGGACCCAGGTATATGCAACAAAACTTGGATACGGCGATATGCAAAGTTCAAATATTGGGTTAGGTGAAGCTTTGATGCCGAATGATGGGGTGGGGGGGTTCGTCACTGAGGAGAAGCTATACGAAAAAAAAAAAGAAAAAAGATTATAAAAGGCTTCTGGCCTTTGGCAAATGGTCATCGCGTCGAGGTGCCTTAAATCCTGGCGTATTTGAGAGGTCTTTCAGCGAGCCAAGGCCCCCCTTTTTTTTTCTTAAATCCCGGTGGTTCTTGTGGGTGTCCGTGTTACCGCAGCTTCTGACGCCGTCGGTCGTCGGGTGTAACGCCGTTACCAGGCCGTCACGCGGGGTCGTAACACCACCCTCGTGAGCCCCACCTAAGGGGAACGGTGGGTGGGTAACTCTTGGGTTACTTTTTTTGGAACACCGGTGGGTATTTCATCAAGGGGGGGGATGGAATCATGCCTACTTAAAGCCAATCACTTTCGAGGTAATCGCAATTACATTTGCATACGGAGGGAGGAGGGAGGGAGGGAGGGAGGGAGGGGGAGGGAGGGAGGGAGGGAGAGGGAGGGAGGGAGGAAGGAGGGAAGAGGGAATTACATTGGTAAAACTGATGTTTACTGACACGTTACACACATGTGACATGGTTGATGCTCTCACAACGCGACGCGCTGAAACGCGCCCGGCTGAAATGGTCGACTCGGTCAAATGCGTTATTTGTGGAAATGGAAACTAACATTTATTTCGCCCATGTGTTATTAACATCCATCCAACAAGCCTTCCAGTGGACCGGTGAAATTAACATGTTGTTTAACGGCCGAACGGAGACAGAGTTTAACTACATCGTTACTGGGGGGAAAATAAATAAATGGACTCAAACGAGCACACACACACACACACACACACACACACACACACACACACACACACACACAAACTCTCATATCTTGGACAAAATGTGTAAAAGACCTTGGATTAATAATGTCTGATGTCCTACACTTCAGCAAACAATTATACTAATCAATTAATTTATAATAATAATAATAATAATAATAATAATAATAATAATAATAATAATAATAATAATAATAACAATAATAATAATAATAATAATAAATATTTATAATAATAATAATAATAATAATAATAATAATAATAATAATAACAATAATAATAATAATAATAATAATAATAATAATAATAATAAATATTTATAATAATAATAATAATAATAATAATAATAATAATAATAATAATAATAATAAATATTTATAATAATAATAATAATAATAATAATAATAATAATAATAATAATAATAATAATAATAATTTCCATCGGGATAACTCTGCAAAATATCACAATACGATAAAAATAAATCAATCAATACGATATGACAACAATGTCCTAAATCCAGATGAAAAAAAAACAGTTAAAAAAAAAACAACACTATGACGAGCAGCGACAAAGTGTGCCTCACATTTTCGTCTTAGAACTTCTCACTCGAAAGGAGTCTGTATTTTCCTGCTGCTGGAAGTAGCGCAATCTTGGCCTGCAAGGAGCCTCTGCAAAAAAGACGTCCTGGGTAAAAAAAAAAAAAAAAAAAAAAAAGATGAAGAAGAACAAATACAAAAACATAAAAAGGCACGACCCTCTATTAGAAAGAGATACTGAGGCAACTGTATATATAGATAAGACATAATTAAATACTCCGTACGTGAATCTAAAATATCATCAAACACACTCAAAGTAGCTGACAGTTCAGTGAACCAAGAAGTTAATACATCGTTACAGTGCTTCTCAAGATCACTGCATTAACTCATACCAGTTAGGGACCAATTCGTGCGGACGGGCGAAGTTTAGCAACGGTCGGACCAAAATTCCTGAGATCTCCATGTCAAGGTAATGTTCACGACAAGCCACCACACCCAGGGGCTCAAGTCGAACCACACCTGGAAGTCAGCGGTGGAACACAGGTAATGCATAGAGCGAAAACGTACCATCGTATCGTAAGCATCTGCATATGTCAATACACATTATAAGCGCGAGCACACACACACACACACACACTCACGGGCGAACCACAGTCGTATCCACAAACGTACGAACGTTTTTGTATACGAACGTTTTTTCCGCGGGTGATCCTGTGCGTCCGGCAAAATCGCTGTTTGTGGTAGTTAATGACCGAGGGAGACGTAAGGAGAGGAGAACGGTAGCACACAATGCTCTCCAGGGAAGTACAGATGTGGCGTGTTGATCGGGGTCGAGCAACTGCTGCTGCTGCTGATGGTGCAGGATTAGGTAAGAAGGGCGAGGGTGAGGTGGGGAAACAGACGTCTCGTGGTGGCAGCGGAGGAGGTGTCCCGCGGGGATAGTGCAGGAAGTAAGGGTCTCTCTCCCCTCTATACGAGAGGCCGAGTTCTCTGCATGGTTTCGTTGGAGAACCTGCAGAAGTGAGGTGCTGAGCGTGAGGTCCCCAGGTTGTGGTGGAGCAGGAGGGAGGACGTGTTATCGATGCCCCGTGGCAGGAGAGAGAGAGAGAGAGAGAGAGAGAGAGAGAGAGAGAGAAGGGACTGCCGAGGTTGCATAAGCCGAGAGGAGGGAGGCGGGGTGCCTCAGACGAGCTGTGCTGCAGGAGGGTGATGGCGTGGCCCAGTTACTGTAGCTGATGCAGGAGACGCGCGTCGTCGGAGTCCCACGGGGTTTTTAAAAGTCGGCGGAAGAGGCAGTCGGGGCACCTGGTGCTAATCGTGGAGGAAGGGGCTCTACAGAAGGGTCGGGGGGGAAAGGACAAGCCCGAGTCGCGGCCCAGAGGCGTGCGCCTTCAGCGAATGCTCTTGCGTCTGAGAAAAAGTTATCGCTCGCCTTGCTAAAGGCAGCACCCGCCGCACGGGTATTTACGAACCAGTCCGGTCGGCCACACTAGCAGCGTTAATTGTGTGGGCGTGTCCGCCAAGTCAACGACGGCTGGGCCACCCCTTGTGAACAGAAGAGCGTTGGTTGGCGGAATTCTCAAAGCCTACCTGCTTGGGTACTTAACTTTACCCTGGGTCACAAGAGATCACTTGAGTTCTTTCGTAAAACACCGGGGTAGCTGCCTGGGCTGGATTGAGTCAGAGAGGTTATCTAAGTCATACGTAAAGAACCAATGGGGAATGACATCAAAGATACAAGCGCACAAGAGACAGAAGCAACCGATCGCCATTTCCTGCGTGAGCAAGTTAGCGCTAAACGGACGAAAAAGGGCAGGATTTACTCGCATCCATTCTCTAATTGATACTTTCCATGGTTTCCCCCCGACCGCTTCATATTTCCTGTTTCAGTCCCCTGACAGCATATCGTTCTCAGTTCTCGGTGTCCCGTGCACGCCTTTCACCTTCCTGCATGTTCAGGCCACGATCACTCAAAATCTTTTTCACTCAATCTTGCCATCTCCAATCCAGTCTTCCCTTTATTTTATATATATATATATATATATATATATATATATATATATATATATATATATATATATATATATATATATATAAAGTCCGCCCGTATGCATTACGAACACAAGAACGTATAAGAACGCCTAACTGCCCAGGAAGTATACACACTGTCGTAGGCATCACGAACACACGGTCGTACGTGGAGAGACCCCCTCCACACCACCCAAGGTGGGAAGCACCGCACTTCCTCCCGGAGCAATAGTCTGCTAAACTGCGTCTCGCTGTAAATACCAGGATTCCCTAAATTCAACCCCCCCAAATATCCAATATAAATTCAGAGCCCAGCCGGGCGCTCAGACCATTCTTTGAAAACCACCGATAAAATTCTGAATTAAATCACATATAAATTCACTTGGGATTCGGCCCCGTTTACCAAAGTAAATTAATTAAATGCTCCAATACATATATATATATATATACATATATATATATATTATATATATATATATATATATATATATATATATATATATATATATATATATATATATATATCAACAGGTCTTCACAAGTAACTAAAATGAAATGAATCGACAACAGAAATTACATCATCGGAAGGGAGGGTTGAACCCTCTGTCTGCCTCTCTCCCTCTCTCACTCCTGCCCATTATCTAAGGACTCAAAAGTGATAACTGTCATTCGAAAAAAAAAAGAAAGAAAGTATATTTTTCCCCCCTCCTCTAAAACGCAATTACTTCTAAATCTAAAACATTCTGAATATATATATTCGAAAGAAAAGCGGAACAGCACTCCAAAATGTTTTGTATACAGTCACCCATTTCAAAAACATGAAAAAAATAAAAACACATACACAAATATTGCGCGCCGAATGAGGCCTGACACTCCGAGAAAGAAGTCAGGAAACACGTTAATGCGCAATTGTCTTATTAGATGAGTGAAAGGTGACGTAGGTCACGGCGAAGTGCTACAAGCGGGTCAGGATCAGAATTACGGCGGGCGGAGGTTCCGTAGCACTGGTGCTGGTGCAAGAGATGGGGCTTTAAGGCGCTGGCGATGTATGGGAAATGAGAGGTGTAGCAGGTAGGCAGGCGTTCTTAACCGGATCTCGTGGAGCTTCTGTAGGAGGAAGGCGGCTAACCAAGGTCCCGAGTCAGTGGGGAGGCTGCTATGGTGCCCCTAAGAGTGTTGGGACGTAGAACTCCTTCCCTATATCGTACAAAAACAGACAATCAATCACGTAATTGAACTCAACAGAGACAAATGCCATTACTTCCCTCAAGGGCAAGAAATCTAAGCTGTGCAGGACTGACACGATCACCTCCCACAATTACTCCCAACTACCTTGGCATCTCAATGAGAATGATCAAAACCTGGCATGTAGCACAGTTCGGGTTGTGTGTGTGTGTGTGTGTGTGTGTGTGTGTGTGTGTGTGTGTGTGTGTGTGTGTGTGTGTACATCATGAGGGAAGTGTAATCTAGTCTCACGTTCGAGCCCCACACTGGCGACTGACAGTTTGCTTCATCTCTTTAAGACTTGATCATGACAATAAACAAGAAAACTAATTTCTAACAATTGAATGTTAGTATTTACGGGAGAATGCAACACCTCGCACCCATCCTATGTGGACGGGAGTTACATGTTAATGCCCCTTTTATACAGTCAAAAATTACACTATATTCCCCCTCTATATGAACAGAAGTGACGCTATATCCACCTCTATATGGTCGTTTACACTATCGCCTCTCTATATGCGTGGGGGTAACATTATATACCTACTATATACAGTCAAAGGGCACAGTATATTTCCCCCTATATAGACGGGGGTAACACTAAATCCCCCCCTATATATATGTACAGTAACAACACTTACTCCCCCATTATATCCACGATGGTTACCCTATACTCCCCTTATATGGAAAGGATCAGCACTATATCCTCCTCCCTCTATAAGGACAAGGGGAGGGGATAACACTTTCTCTCCCCCTGTCTATGGCATTAGAGAGAGAGGGAGAGGGAGAGGGTGGTTGGGGAGGAGGGACGAAAGCACGTGTACAGTGTATCGTCTTCAGTATCCCCAAGTCAATATGTCGGGAGGCGACATTGATGTCCCGTCTCTGGAGGTGACAAGGCACGCGCGCCTCCTCCTCCCCCTCCATGGGGGTAATTCATCACCGCTGCCGATGGGGCACGGGGAAACATTTTCGTTATCGTCGCGGCCGAACTCTCAACCATTTCACGATTCCTGGGATGGTGACGTCCAGGTGGGGTGATTCAATCAGCAAGCACTGTCTCCACTGCTTGACTTCACGTCAACGGACGATTTGCATCCCCAGAAATCGAATTACCTCCGGTGCGAACGCATGTGACAAATGGCCATTTCCATCCTCATCCAATACAGTTTTGGTTCGAGCAACAGATAGCGCGCAAGCAAGATTAATCCGGCGCGCGCGCCTCTGCAAACCAGAGGATAAACCGCCGTAACATTACGTGTATACACATGTATACACACCGGCGTTACCGGATTCCGCCTTGAGTTTGGCCACGACGCGAGTGAGAGGCCACATTCGTCAAGGCGGTGCCCCTGTCAATGTACGATAAAGGAGTAAAAAAAAAACCTCAGTCCAGAGGAGTTCCCTCATTACACTGCTACTTTGAACCCTAGAAGTTCCCAAGAAGTTTCCTCTTCCTGTACTTAATACACCTTTCGCTTTCAGTGAGCAGATTTCAGTCTTCCGTGTCTCTCGCGCCAACGGAGGGGACCGTCTTCGGCAAAAGTGCTCCTTGTTGCTGCGGCAGACGCTGCTCTCTCCGCTCCTGTGCTCACCGGATGCTGCAAATGTTGACGTATGACTCTTGATGCTGTTGCAGGTTCCACTGAGCCCGGGCTGGGGAAGGGGGTGTAGAAGACCCCATCCTCCCACCTAAAGACTTCACCAGGTAATCCTCTTGCCAGAAAGAGGCATCAAGGCTGCTTCTGCTGTTTCCTCTGTGCTTCTTGACGGAAAAATTCTACTGTTGCCAGTGGTGTTGATGCTGCTCCACATGGTGCTGGAGTACGGCTGTTTCTGTAGCTGCTGGTGTCCTTCACGTTCTAGTTCATGACGCTTTTGCGAGCCGTCTCGAAGCCCCCTTACAGACAGGGGTCTTCGAAGTACCCTAAGAGACCACAGGAGCAGCACGGCGCCTCGGTTATCGCAGACCCAGCCACTTATGAAACCCCAGTCAAAACATCCCAAAGCCAAGATAAGATGAAGGTAAGGTATACTACCTTCTTCCGTCTTCTACCATCTCTGTTCCTGCCTACTATTATCATCCACCTTCCCTGCTGTCTTCTTCTTCTGCTTCTGCTGTCTTCAAACCCTATTATTACCATATACAAATACTTGATGCTATCATCTCTACAAGCACCAACTGTGTTCCACTGGGGGAGGAAAAAAAAGGTGCCTTATCTACTGGTTGGTTTAAAATACTGAAAAGAAAAAGAGGCAAAATTAAGGAAGGTACAAAACATTTTTCTAAAAGACCTGTGAAAGAAAAAAAAAAAAAAAGAAAGATATTTAACTCATGGAGCGTATACTGCCTTTTTACACCCACTTCGAGTAGGGCAACGAAGCCAATATTTCCACATCACCGTAAAAACTAGCTCTCTCTCTCTCTCTCTCTCTCTCTCTCTCTCTCTCTCTCTCTCTCTCTCTCTCTCTCTCTCTCTCTCTTTAACCATTGTGCACACAGCTTATACATCATCATCCCCCCTCTGGGGAGGTAATATGCATAATTAGATTATGCTTCCAGTAAAACACATCTATTAAACCGAAAATTAATGGGTTGATAGATGCTATTATAATTTCTTCCCTCCTCCTCCCACACTCCCTGGGCCACCCCATGATACATTACGGGTAATGTATAAAAGTTTTCCCTCCTTGCTATAAACACCAATTAAGGCGAGTCTGCCCGGGGCCTTAATAATGGCACTCCCCTCTGCAGACGCTACACCCGCGTCCGCCGACAGGGCCACTGACGTTCCCCACCCCCTCCCTCCCTAACCTCCAACTCCCTCCTCCTGACTCCAATAAATGGCTGCGGGTAACAAGGCTGTTTTTGGGAGCTGCGGTGCGGGGTGGTGGGTGGGTGGAAACCGGCCAATACCTAATCGCCTACCTACCACTACCAACCCCCCACCACCACCGTTATGAGCCAACAAGCCATTAGGGTCATTAGGGCGTCATTAATCTTGCCCGGCCCGGCCCGCTGTTGCAAATTGCATATTCAACTTCTCGTCAGTCGCATCTCTCATACATCCTCAATTCTTTCTTTTTTTTCCTTCTTCTTCTTCTTCTTCCTTCGGCATCTCTCATACATCCTCAATTCTTTCTTTTTTTTTTCCTTCTTCTTCTTTCGGCATCTCTCATACATCATCAACTCTTTCTTTTTTCCTTCTTCTTCTTCTTCTTCCTTCGGCATCTCTCATACATCCTCAATTCTTTCTTTTTTTTCCCTTCTTCTTCTTCCTTCGGCACCTCTCATACATCCTCAATTCTTTCTTTTTTCCTTCTTCTTCTTCTTCTTCTTCTTCTTCTTCTTCTTCTTCCTTCAGCATCTCTCATACATCCTCATTTCTTTCTTTTTCCTTCTTATTCTTCCTCTTCCTTCGGCATCTCTCATACATCCTCAATTCTTTCTTTTTTCCTTCTTCTTCTTCTTCTTCTTCCTTCAGCATCTCTCATACATCCTCATTTCTTTCTTTTTTCCTTCTTATTCTTCCTCTTCCTTCGGCATCTCTCATACATCCTCAATGTTTTCGTTTTTCCTTCTTCCTTCTTTTTATTCTTCTTCATTTTCTGCAAAAGCATCAGGAGTGGTTATTCCTTCCCGACCTCTGCCTTCTCCCCTCTCCACCCCGTTTTTTTTTTCCCCCTCTCACTTATCGTCTCCCCAACTTGTTATCTCCCTGGTCCGGTCAATTCCCTCCCCCGACCCCTCATCTCTCACCCTACATCGTAAGATGTTCCTAGTTCACACGTCACTGTTTTCTCAACTCTCCCTCCATCCAAAAGGCTCTCTCTCTCTCTCTCTCTCTCTCTCTCTCTCTCTCTCTCTCTCTCTCTCTCTCTCTCTCTCTCTCTCTCTCTCTCTCCCTGGCTATCCATCCCATCAATCTTGCACTTTTCTCCCATCCACCCACCCGCCGCATCCTTCCCTCGTCCTCCTGCCTCTCCCTCCATCACTCTCACTCTCACTGCGGCAGCCTTCTCCATTCCACTCTCACATCACCTCACACTCCTCACTCCGTCACTCTCACGGTTCTCCTCCTAACCTCCTCTCCCTATTTGAGTGCTTATTCCATCATTCTCCCAACTCTCACTCCATCCCCATTCCTCTCCAAAACACTCACCCCCCCCCCCCCCACTCCATCACCGTACCTTATTTCAACCATCTCAACAAGTCTCTCTCTCTCTCTCCCTCTCTCTCTCTCTCTCTCTCTCTCTCTCTCTCTCTCTCTCTCTCTCTCTCTCTCTCCCTCCCAACACACTCTCTGCCTCTCACCCCCACCCACCCACCCCTGCATCTCCCTCCCTACCTCTCCCACTCGCCATGCTTATCCTCTCCCTGATTAATTAATTAACATTCTCGTGAGCGGTCCTCACGCCACAACGTTCCCTCCTGCTCCAGCAGGACAATTCACGTCGACAAATTAATTACTCTTTGGTTTCTTAATAGGCAGTTTGCGCCCCCAGATCTCAAAGCCCACCCCACATCTCCACTCCCCATCCCCGCTCTCCTGCGCCACAAACCCACAAGAACAGCCTCCAATCTCCAAGGCTCCACCCCCAACACAGACCCACAAGTACCAACAACATATCCACCACCCCCACACCATCAAAACAGGCAATAAAACGCGCATCCCCCCAGCATCTCCCTCCCTCTTTCCCTCCCTCCGCAAGGCCAACTAGGCAGTACTCATCAGGCACACACAGCGCCTGCCAGCTCCCTTTCCCTTCAAGCTCCCACTTGCCTCCAGGAACACGTAAATAATCTATTCCCCCCCAAGCTCCACCTCCCACATACTTTTACACACACTGTGGAACGAATTTACACCGAGGACTTGGCCGGGGAGACAGGCCATAAAACGCGCATCCCCCCAGCATCTCCCTCCCTCTTTCCCTCCTTCCCCAAGGCCAACTAGGCAGTACTCATCAGGCACACACAGCGCCTGCCAGCTCCTTTTCCCTTCAAGCTCCCACTTGCCTCCAGGAACACGTAAATAATCTATTCCCCCCCCAAGCTCCACCTCCCACATACTTTTACACACACTGTGGAACGAATTTACACCGAGGACTTGGCCGGGGAGCTGAAATCTTATTTTAGTTTCCTGGGTGAAAATTAAAACATTTTCGCCTTCTCGTCACCACACATGAATAAACATTAGTGGGGGGGGAGGGGGGGGGGGGCGTCCCAGACGTCCCCAAGAATGGCGCCAGTTGGCAACACACACACACACCCCCACCCCCCCCTCAAAATTGAAATAATCCCGAGAAAAGACGAAGGAAACAAAAAAAAAAAAAAGGAAAATGGTACGGTGGATGGCGAAGGCCACTGGATATTATTGTTCCGTGCGTATAACGCAAGACCATCTTGGCGAAAAGGACGACGTGCGAGATCCGGGGGGGGGTAGTAGTCTTCCGTGACCTTGACCTGACCTAATGTGACCTGACTTGACCTGACCTACACTGGAACTGACCTACTGTGGCCCTCTACGTGACCTACACCCGCACTACCGTGGTCTGATCTGATCTAGCCTATTCAATCTCTCCTGCTAATCTTACGTATTCTGACGTAACGTGACCTTACGTGACCTTACGTGACCTGACGTGACCTGACGTGACCTTACGGATCAGACTGCCGGAAGTGACTGCCAAATCCGACTCCATATGACATCATTA
This sequence comes from Panulirus ornatus, assembly GCF_036320965.1. Lineage (NCBI taxonomy): Eukaryota > Metazoa > Arthropoda > Malacostraca > Decapoda > Palinuridae > Panulirus > Panulirus ornatus. Next base: position 19,309,179 of record NC_092279.1, read on the forward strand.
TCATCCGGCGTGACCTGACCTTACGGATCAGACGGCCGGAAGTGACTGCCACATCCGACTCCATATGACATCATTATCATCCGGGTCCTTTTAACATCATAACCCAGGCAAAATGTTCATCGTCTTCTTTCACATATTCACAACTAACAAGTGAACCATCTCACACAATGAAGAGCAAAGCGTAATACAAAACATGATTTTCTCTTATTTCCAAAGAAAAAGGTTCGTTTCCTCCCCTCACACGTTTCCATTTTCCTCCACAGGTTCAATATTTCCCATATATGTTCACTTTTCCCCTCATACGTTCACTTTTCCCCTGATCCGTTAACCTTTTCCCTTCATACGTTCACTTTCTCATACGTTCACTATTTCCCTTCACTCTTCCCCCTCAGAGGTTCCTCTCTCTCTCTCTCTCTCTCTCTCTCTCTCTCTCTCTCTCTCTCTCTCTCTCTCTCTCTGTGTGTGTGTGTGTGTGTGTGTGTGTGTGTGTGTGTGTGTGTGTGTGTGTGTGTGTGTGTCGGACCGTTAAACCCAATCTACCCCAAACTTCGGCGCCTGTGTCTTCTTGCAAAACATCAAACCACTCTTTTTCCCCAGTTTTAATCCGTGTTATATTTCTGTCTCTTTTTTTGGGGGGGAAAAAATTAATTAAGCCCTGCAATACGTTTTCTATTATTCTTTCTTTTTTTTCCTCCCTTTTTCTTTTTTTCTTCCTTGCATGAAAGCAAGGGTTCGTTCACACCTCGTTCAAGGGAATGCTCTGTCGTATCATCTTCATTCACTGTCAGCACTCTCTTAGTGAAGTGCGTGTGTGTGTGTGTGTGTGTGTGTGTGTGTGTGTGTGTGTATGTGTGTGAGGGGGGGGGGAGTGCTACTGGCCCTTCTTCATTCACTGCAATCACTCTGTGTGTTATCAGCTGTAACCTTCATTCACTGCAATCAATACTGTTCTAGTTAACAGCTGACGGCTGTTCTTCATTCACTGCTATCACTCTTGTTAGTGACGAGGAAGTGCTGCAAGCAGTTCCTTCACTCACTGCTATCACTCAGTTCGTTAGGGGGAAGTGCCACTCGCTGTTTTTTTCATTCACTGCTATCACTCTATTAGCTACAAGTGCTGTCTGGTGTTCCTTCCTTCTCCACCATATGGCGTCATTCGATGCACTGCATCTTTTCAATCTTTCAAATATATTCTGACTTTCTATCTCGCGTTCTTTCCTACGCCTTCTCCTCTTCTACCACCACCAAGGGGTAAATGTTTCCTCCATACAATATACCCCCTAAGAAAATGGTTTGTTTACTAACTGTCATTTTCCATAGCAATCTGTAAATCATCTGTATTCTTTTTTTTTCATGGCAATCTGTAAATCTAAAGCGATCCACATACCTAAAACGATTTTACAAACCTAGCCCAACTTACAAGTTCAAGAGGCTTTTTCCAAATTCGCAAAATTACATAAAAAATCTCACGACGTTACACATCTACGGAAGTTTTGTTTATCATTTACAAAGTAATTTGTTTGTCTATCGCTATCTGAAAAATTTCGCTCGAGACCACAAGGATATGAAATAGATTTTTTGCCCCCGAGGAAAACCCCGTCTCACCTTGCCAATCCCTTGTGCACTGCCCCTCTTTGCCTCCTCTCTAACCCCACTTCACGGTCTGGGAACCCCGAGGTACACCGATGCTACCTTACCCCTGGTTAGTCAGGCTGTTCGATCCTGCGGCCGGCGGGCATCGAACCCACAGAAGCCATTGGTTGTTCGGGTACACTGGACAGATATCTTTTTAATCTATTCCCGCGGGGTCTCCTATATATATTTTTTCCCCATGTGCTGGATGGTTTAAACTGTTTCTACCTGCATGCAGAGCGCTGACCAATTAACACACGGTTCTCGAGAGCGATACACAGCCAACACACGGTTCTCTAAAACCATACACGATCAACAAACGATTCTAGAACCATACACAATCAACAAACGGTTCTAGAACCATACACTGCCAACACACGGTTCTAGAACCATACACAACCAACCCAATACATGGCTCCAGAACCAAACAAGCAAACACATGGTACCAGAACCGTACAAGCACATTTGCTTCCAGAACCATGAACAGTCAATACATGGCACTACGACCATACACAGTAAACAGAGGGTGCGAATACCATACACAGCACACGTATGGTATATCAAAACCCCACAAAGCATGCACACACAGCTGCAATGAACCATGCAAAACACGTACACAGAATACCAAGACCAAACACAGCAAACCTATGGTATACTAGAACCATACAAAGAATATATGCAATGGGTATACACAATATAAAGATGCATGCAAAGACACAATACACGGACGTCACATGTTCAAAGCCATACAAAGTTTATGCACAGAGGGGCTGTGATTACAAAACACACACACACACACACACGCACACACACACACACACACACACACACACACGCAGTACGCGAGAACCAAACACATCAAACACCTGGTAAGGTATGGCTTATACCAAACAATCAAAGCACTAAAAACATACACAAACATTAACTCCTAGAACCCTTCACCGGATACACCCAATGTGCTCCAACCACACAGAGAAAGCCCACACCCGATACAAACAATGCGGGGAAAGAAGATAAACACTAAGGCAAACAAACACCTGATGTGCTAGAACCAAACAGGGCAAACATCTGGCGTTAGATTCAAACAGAGCAACCATCCGGTGCTCTACATGCAAACAGAGCAACCATCCGGTGCTCTACTGCAAACAGAGCAACCATCCGGTGCTCTACATGCAAACAGAGCAAACATATGACGTGCGTGACCAGCCATAACAGAGCAAACACCATGATGAGCTTGACTAACTCAACACCGCAAACACTTGGCGTTCTAGACCCACACAGAGCAACATGAGATGCGCTACGGCCAAACAATGCAAACAGCTGGTGGTGTTCTAGATCCGAAACAGAGCAAACACATGATGTGCTCGACGACCCAAACAAGGCAAACACTTAATATCTCGGATCCAAACGGGCCAAAATCCCTTATAGTGTCCCAAAACCATACGGGAGGGGGAAGAGAGTCAAACACCGGTGTGCTTAAAAATCAAACACGCCACACAATTGGCGAGATAAAAAGCACACACGGGATATACCCTTGTCATATCTATACACGGCAGGCACTGCAAGCCTACAGTGAAAGCCATACACGCTCAAATATTTGCAGTGCCGACAACATAGCGGGGGGCAAGTCCCCCGAACGTGTAAAACTGGACAGAGCAAATATTGAGCAAACCTAGCCAGAGCCTGCAAATATTTATTGTACGAAATCATACATGTCAAACGACAAAAAAAAACGGATATTATATATATATATATATATATATATATATATATATATATATATATATATATATATAAACACTGCTATTGAAGAGTCGTCTTCAGCGAGGCTGTATCATCATCGCCAACGGAGGGAAAGGAGTACAAGTCTCGCAGAATGAGTTTTTACTTCCCTGCTCCTGACTGGAGCGTAGCTTCGAAGCTGCAAGGGGCCCCATAAAAGGTCTGGTCGACAAATGGGTACCTGGCTTAGGCTTGATGTGTGTGTGTGTGTGTGTGTGTGTGTGTGTGTGTGTGTGTGTGTGTGTGTGTGTGTGTGTGTGTGTGTGTGTGTGTGTGTGCGTGCGTGCGTGCGTGCGTGCGTGCGTGCGTGTTCTGTACCATACTGACCAACATACTGGGAGGTCATGCAGAGAAAAAGATTAAAATATATACTCTTCCGTTAATCATTTAACAACCCATTGCAACGAAAAGTGTTTTAAGACGCGTGCGCAAGAAGGAGGAGGAGGAGAAGGAGGAGGCGGGGGGGGGGGGGGGGGAAAGCAAGAGAAGGAGAGGGACGAGTATCAAGAGGATGGGACAGGAAGAGAGGAGAAAGAAAGGAAGGAAATAAGGAAAGTCAAGAGACATACATAATGGAGAAAAGAGGTGGAGGAGCAGACGATGACACAAGACGTCAGACGTCTTGAAGTGGTGGTGGTGGTTGGTGGAGGTGATGGTGGTGGTAGTAGGTGGTGGTGGTGGTGACGGTGGTGGTGAAGGTGGTGGTGGTGGTTGGAGGTGGTTGGTGGCGGCTCCTCAGCCGATAGAAGACGAGCCCACAGGATCGGTGCCAAGGATCAACATGTGGTCGAAGCATCAGAGAGAGAGAGAGAGAGAGAGAGAGAGAGAGAGAGAGAGAGAGTCCCAGTCTCCCACTGGGACGATGCCACGGGGCGAACGTGCACCCAGGACCGTAGACGGGAGAGTCACGTGAGGGACCCCACAGGGGGACACTGCCAGGCACGTTAGGATTAGAGGAGGAGGAGGAGGAGGAGGAGGAGGAGGAGGAGGTGGAGGAGGAGGAGGAGGAGGAGGAGGAGGAGGAGGAGGCGGAGGAGGAGGTGGGAGAGCGAACCACAGGACCAATGCTAAGGATCAAGATGCAGTTCAAGCACCTAAGACCGGAGAAGGGGATCACTCACACGGCCCAGGGCCTGATAAAGAGGCGGGAACTCGAGCTGACAAACACACCCACACACAAGTACTCTCTCTCTCTCTCTCTCTCTCTCTCTCTCTCTCTCTCTCTCTCTCTCTCTCTCTCTCTAGGACGCACGTTCACCAGCTCCTCAGCCACACACACACACACACACACACACACACACACACACACACGTATACGTATATCCGCACACAAACTCTCTATCGTGAATGACGCCTCTCCCCCTGTAACCCCACTCGCACACACCACAACCATTATATCCCACCTCCTCTCTCCTCCTTCCCCTTAACACCTGCTATCCTTCGTATCTACTCACTCTCCTCTCTCCCACTCACTCTACTCCTTTCCCTCCCTCCCTCCCTTCCATCCGTCTCTTCCAATCTCCCTCACACTACTCCTCGACAAACCTCTTCCTCCCCAGACTCACCTCCTCCCCCCTTACAATTTCTTCCATCATACTCCCCTCATCACTTCACCTCTCCCTTACTCCCACTAAGGTCTGAGCGACCCTTACGCCTCTCCCATTTTCTCTCCCCCTTCCCTAACTCCCCTTTTCGTCCCCTCCCTTCATCCCCCACCGTGACGGCCTCCCCTTCCTCTCGTTTCCCCTCGGCAGCGCGTCGAGTGTCCTGCCGTACGTGGACAAGAGGTGCCTGTCGCCTGCACGACCCTGGTGATTTGGGGGGAGGGAGGGGGTAGGAGGAGGAGGCAGCGGGATGGGAGGAAGTCACGACGATTGAGAGAGAGAGAGAGAGAGAGAGAGAGAGAGAGAGAGAGAGAGAGAGAGAGAGAGAGAGAGAGAGAGAGAGAGAGAGAGAGAGAGAGAGAGAGAGAGCACTGAAAATCCTCGAGCCGTGCCAGTTAACGCGCTCTGCCGGCACAAGACCAAGAGGAGCTAACGGAGGCAAACACGGACATACAGAAGGTTCCCTGAATTCAAGAGTAATTATCGTCCATGTGAAGCCTTTTTATGCAACATGGCAGTCATCAATACGGGCTCATCATTATCATTTGGTGAGGTGGCAGGGGGGGGGGGAAGATAGAGGAAGTACGAGGCCAAATAGAGAGTAGAGAGAGAGAGAGAGAGAGAGAGAGAGAGAGAGAGAGAGAGAGAGAGAGAGAGAGAGAGAGAGAGAGAGAGAGAGAGAGAGAGAGAGAAACTGGAACCACACAGGACACGGAGGACCACTCCTTCAACCACCTATTTATACGGGTGGAGCCTGGGGTGGAACACCCTCCCTGAGCTTCCTGTGTTTGTTCCTCCGCTCGCTCGGGTCGGTGGTGGTGGTGGTTGGGAGGGATCGAGGCGTCTCGGAGTCCCACGTCAACCTTAACCTAACCATGCCTCGCTGGCTGGCTGGCCTGGTCTGGTGGCCCCTCGATGATCACTCGCCCTGGGACACCCACCTTCGTATACATCCTCCAGGTGCACGCAAACCCGGTAGTGCTTCCCAGTCAGTGGCTGCAAGGGACGTGTTACACAGCCCCGTCCGTGCGCGCTGCTCGCCGCCCCCCCACCTGGGTGTTTAAAGAGCACTTGATCGTACCTTGATTCACTGCACCATCTGACCTCGGTGGCCATATTTTACAGAGACGTTCATACCTGCCCAGCCAACTGGGCCAGTATTTCTTAGAATGTAAGCTCGCAAACATTCCCTCCAGGGTCTCTTATTTTTCTTCTTTTTTTTTCTTTTCTTTACCCAAGCGTAATTTACGATCCGCCTCTCCCGTCTGCGGCCTACGTACAGTACAGGCCCTGTTGTTTGGCAATCTTTTTTTCCAGTACTTCACATCCCTGACGGTGTTCTCGTCCCTCCCACAGGAAGGTGATGGCAGGAGATGGCAGTGTTCTAATCGAGCGAGCCCCTATAGTGTCTTGAAGGTGGTGGTGGCGATGGTCACTGATCATTCCTCTTCTGTCTTGAGGATCCGTGAAATCCACTGTGTCGTCTTTACGGAAGAGGCAACAACTGCTACCTTGCTGCTGTGCTCGCTGACGGTGTGGAAGGGGTCGTCATCAGGCATCATCACTTCGAGTGACTTTCACACTGTCTTCCGGAAGGTGGTGGTGGTAGTGGTAGTGGTAGTGGTGGTGGTAGTGGTGGCGGTGATGGCGGTGGTGGTGGTGGCGTTGGTGTTCGCGTTTGTCAAGTATTTTTGTAGTTTTATTGTAGTTTTAATGCTCTAACCCCCTTCACTTCTCCCTATAACTTCTTTTCTTTTTTCAAAGTTGATGGTCAATATCGTTCAATTTCACATTTCTGCTTCTCATGACTGATCGGGCCCTGGTCTGCCATTCGTCTCCGCCTAGAAGACTGGGAGCGCCGTACTCCAATATAGTTAAGTTAACTCCAAGACCCACAATAGAACGAGAAAGACTTTCCCCTTCTACAGGAGACGCGGTTTTGCAAACCAGAAAAGCTCTGGCACTTCTTTTCTTTCCTCACGTCGGTTCTTATTTCGAGTTCTTCCGGAACCAAACGCTCCACACACTCCTCTGGTATTCCGCCAGTGAGAAGTATTTCACTTAACACAGCAGACAGCTCACTCATTACGTCTTTTGATACACGATCAGTAGCAAAATACCTGAGGTACGACCCACTTTCTCCATGCATCCTTCCAGTCCTGTCGTCTCAGTGTAAACTGTAAATTGGGATCCAATCCTAATTCTTCGTATAATTTTCGATGCGAGTCTCTGTGATGGCTACAAAAATTTGGTTTTCGCTGGCGGTAAACTTGTTATGAAAGGAATTCTGCCAGTTTTCTGTCACTGCATTTCTTGTTGCCGAATTTTGATGGGATTCTCCCTAGAAATATTTGCACTAGTCACACGACAGTACACGGGAAGGACAGATAACAGGTGCCCTGATGGCCCATGACGAGGTTATCTGCTCTGGGGGACCAGTATACGGGAAGGACAGATAACAGGAAGGCCTGATGGTCCACGACCTGCCGTGTCGTACCGCTGGGGAAGCAAGGGTTTTTCAGACCCTTTTATCATTTTGTACAGGGCAGCGAGGGGGCGTCATTTGTCCCTCTGGCACTTCTCATCTGTCTTCGTTTCGTCCCCGTGTATGAAACTGAAAAAAAAAAGAGAGAGAAAAAAAAAAACACTCGGACGGTGTTTGTCTGGTCTTTTCTAAGCTGGCTGGAGCGTCTCTTGTTTACCTGGAAGTGCCACGTCGTAACGGACGTATAACCTGATCTTCCACACAGATCTGGTGGAGGCAACGACTTCTTCCTCCCGGGGTATACAAGAGGGACCTGCACACCTTTCGACTTCTTCCTCCGGGGTATAAACCCCCAAAAAGCGACATTTGTCTTCACTAAACATGAACCATTTCATGTGCTGGCATCTACACTACAGGAGAGAGCCAACCTCCTTACATTCACACTGATCTCCCTTCCATTTTGTGATATGATGAAGACATAAAGAAATCAACGTCACAATACTTTCGTACAGGAACTGTGATCTTTATGGTGGCGTCGTGTCACCACACACACTCTCGCGTTGCCACTCATCTCTTTTTCTTTTTCATATGACGTATATCTCTACCAAGGTAGCTCGCACGATAGGATCAACACACTGTGGGTTCTCCAGGCCGACAACGTCTCTCGCACCCACACACCAGCGCGCTTGGGACGGAACCCTATGTGTTAGGGAAGGAGTTTCCTGTGATGCTTCAACCGAAACATCATAGCATCATTTCTCCCACTTGATGGAGGGGTTTAGTCTTGAGGGGCGCACCGTACTGGCACTGGGGAGAGAGTCGCTCATATTTCAGCGTTCAGGACAGGAGGAGGGAGATACAACACCGGTGATGCCACAGGGGTGAGCGGTTCAGTTCATATTACCACTGACGCGCCACAAGTATAATAACAGTTCAATTGACAGGGGTAGAGGAGGAGGAGGAGGAGGAGGAGGAGGAGGAGGAGGAGGAGGAGGAGGAGGAGGAATCCACGCGTATTGGAGTAAATGGCCAACACAGGTACTAGTTATGACGGACGGTTATGGCCAGGCAGACGAAGACTTATCTATAATGAGAAGTTGTAACTGATCACATAAGGGGATGTGGAAGGACATAATGGATCACACATAGGGTTGTGGAGGGTCATAATGGATCACACATAGGGTTGTGGAGGGTCATAATGGATCACACATAGGGTTGTGGAGGGACATAATGGATCACACATAGGGTTGTGGAGGGACATAATGGATCACACATAGGGTTGTGGAGGGACATAATGGATCACACATAGGGTTGTGGAGGGACATAATGGATCACACAGAGGGTTGTGGAGGGACATAATGGATCACACATAGGGTTGTGGAGGGACATAATGGATCACACAGAGGGTTGTGGAGGGACACAATGGATCACACATGAGGTTGTGGAGGGACATAATGGATCACACATAGGGTTGTGGAGGGACATAATGGATCACACATAGGGTTGTGGGGGGTCATAATGGATCACACATAGGGTTGTGGAGGGACATAATGGATCACACATAGGGTTGTGGAGGGACATAATGGATCACACATAGGGTTGTGGAGGGACATAATGGATCACACATAGGGTTGTGGAGGGACATAATGGATCACACATAGGGTTGTGGGGGGTCATAATGGATCACACATAGGGTTGTGGAGGGACATAATGGATCACACATAGGGTTGTGGAGGGACATAATGGATCACACAGAGGGTTGTGGAGGGACATAATGGATCACACATAGGGTTGTAGAGGGACATAATGGATCACACACAGGGTTGTGGAGGGACATAATGGATCACACAGAGGGTTGTGGAGAGACATAATGGATCACACATAGGGTTGTGGAGAGACATAATGGATCACACATAGGGTTGTGGAGGGGCATAATGGATCACACAGAGGGTTGTGGAGGGACATAATGGATCACACATAGGGTTGTGGAGGGACATAATGGATCACACATGAGGTTGTGGGAGGTCACAGTCGATCACACAATGGGGAGGATGCGGGTTTACGATGGATGATGCCATGAGAAGCTGTGATGGGTGAATGGTCATAATACGTCACCAACACACACACACATCACCCTTTACAAGGCATTCCAACACAACACAACGAAACTATAACATTACGTTGTGTATGGTCGCCAAAAATTCGGGAATAATCAAGTCATGAACAAACAAAGAACACATGTGCTACAGTTACTGCAAACTCAATTTTTTATTTTTTTTTTGTCCAGCTTACAAAAAAAAAAAAAGTAACAGGTCCAGTTGTATTCACAAAAGCATGTTCTATTGCCAATGCACGACACGTTTATACATCATAAATATCCCAGTGTTTAGTGGAAAACCATTCTTATCCAATCTATTTACTTATCTCTCTCTCTCTCTCTCTCTCTCTCTCTCTCTCTCTCTCTCTCTCTCTCTATATATATATATATATATATATATATATATATATATATATATATATGTGTGTGTGTGTGTGTGTGTGTGTGTGTGTGTGTGTGTGTGTGTATTTTTCCCAAATAGCCAGACAGCCGCGAAGTAGACACCAGTGCATAAATATATATCATGGGGTGGGGGAGGGGGGCCCCCCGCCGTGTGCAAAATACCGGGGAGGAGGAGGGGGAGGGGTGGGGTCCCCGTGGGGTGGGGGGGGGCTAACTAAATGCCACCATCGTCAACATTAACTACCAATTCGGGAGGGGTCAGGGGGAGGAGTCATTAATGGGTCATCTGATTACCCGACGCAGCGCCAAATGTAAAACAATTACAATCTATACCCCGATCTTTCGGTCATGATTGTCAAAATATATATATGTACTTTTTTTTTTTCATGGCTCTGTGGGATTAAACCCGGCCCCCCCTCCACCTCCCCCCTCTCTCCCCCCGCCGGGTGCTCAAACACCTACACACACAACACTGACGAGGCCATGGACACCTACACACAGACACACACACACACACACACACACACACACACACATACACACACCCCACTGCCAGAACTGCATCTCCCCCGGGGCAAAAGGGGATTGTATGGGGGGTGGTGTGGAGGGTGGGGGATTGTGTGGGGGGAGGTGGTTAAATCCGGACTGAAGCAGATAACGCTGGCGTGTGGCAGTGATGGAGATAATGATCAATTGAACATCCACCCCCCCTCCTCCTCCCCACCCATCCCCCCCTCCCCTCCCCCCCTGGCAGATGACCATCCCCCCCCACGGGACCATTCAGCCAGGATCATCGTTACCAACACCATTTTTTTCTTTTTTTTAAACTCCCATCGCCTCATCCCCTAACACTCCCCCACCCGGCAAACCCCCTGGGTTCAGTTCGGTTCGGTTCCATCCGGGGTCGTGTGTTGTTTGGGGGGGGGGGGGAATGCATGATAAAAAAAATTACCCCATATGTGAAGCGAGTCCTTTATGAGTTAACACACACACACACACACACACACACACACACACACACACACACACACACACACACACACACTACACCCCGGCACTTCACAGCTACACACACATCTATTACTGCTTCAGTTGTTCTCATATCAGCATGTGGCATGCATGCATGTATTTTCTGCGTGCGTGCTTGTGTGTTTTGAGTGTGTGTGTGTGTGTGTGTGTGTGTGTGTGTGTGTGTGTGTGTGTGTGTGAGTGTGTGTGTGTGTGTGAAGAGCCTTGGGTAGTGTTCTACCCAGTCTTCCAGGCTTTTCGTGCCGGAAAGATGTTATTTCGGGATGTGAATGTCCCAGCATCCCGTCTACCCACCCCCAGCGGCGTCCCAGCACCCAATCCCAGTGGTGTCCTAAAATCTCCCTATCCCATCAGTATCCCATCATCCCAATTCCACACCCCATCAGTGTAACCGCATCTCATCTTCCCCGCCCGGGTAATGCCCTAATGTCCCATCTCCTCACACCCATCAGTGTCCCAACATCCCATCTCCCCACCCCAGTAGTGTCCCAATATCTCATCTCTCCACCCCCCCCAGCAATGTCCCTACATCCCATCTCTTCCCTCCCCCCCCTAACAATGTCCCAGCATCCTATCTCCCCAACCTATCAGTGTACCAGCATCCAATCTCCCCACCTCAGCAGTGTCTCACCGAAGCACCTCACCTCCCCACCACCCCTGCAGACTCCAAGCACACCGTCTCCTCAAATCCGGCAGCCCAGCGCCCCACCCCTGCCCCGCCATCTCCCCACCCCAGCACCCTCCCTCTCCCCTCTCTACCTGTCTCCTTTGAAGCAATAAATTGAAGGGTTGGACATGTCAAGCCAAAGGAACGCCCCCCTGATTGCTACTTCTGTTGGCAGAATTAAGCCGCCCTTGCATGCGGGACGGCTAGGGTCAGAAGCCCTGAGGTATGACGGGGGACCAGGGTCCTGAGCAATCACATCTCTCGCCGAGTTAGGTCCACGACGTCCCTAAGGCACGAGCATCAACAACGCTGCCGCCCACACACACACCCCCCTTAAACGCCGTTCTCAACTTGCACACGCGGGCGAATCTCCACCAGTCTGGCATTGCGGAATCATCTTTCATTACCAGCCACAACGAGGTGAGACGCATTCGTTTTTCGAGGAAATAATCGTGGTCACGCCACTCGAGGCGAGACTGCTGCTGTAGGATGTAGGTTAGGGGGGGAAAAAAAAGAATCTATTATAGTGTTTGTGGTGTCGTGAGGCCAAAGCAAGCACGGAGGAGACTGCCCGCCCTCCCTCTCTCAAGCGCGTCCAACAACCCGACGACGAACGAGTCTGTGGAGGGGTCGAGCTCGAAGAGTGGATGAGTTAGCTTCGACGCGTCCTCGCAGGCCGAGGGGCCTGGCTCCACCGACAGCTCACAGAACTGAAGGGCTTCGCTCTACTTCAAAAGCTCAAAGACTAGAGGGGAAGGGTCTACTGAAAGCCCTGCAGACTGAAGGGCATTGGTTTCTACTGAAAGCCCTGCAGACTGAAGGGCATCGGTTTCTACTGAAAGCCCTGCAGACTGAAGGGGTTGGATCAACTGAAGCTCACAGACGTGAGGGCTTTTAGCTCTCCTGAAGACTCACAGACTTGGGTCGTGTCGTCTCCACCTCGAAATCTGCAGTGAAGCCAGACGAGAATTTGGAGTGTCGTCAGCTTACAAGAGCGGGTTGGTTGGGGATGTTGGACTGTCGTAACGCCAAGTCTATATATCCTCACAGCGCCCCTGGAACCCACTACTTAATGGGTGACTCTCCTCCTCCTCCTCCTCCTCCTCCTATTTAGTCATCAGGAGTCTTCGCTGCTACCGGATCCATCAGGCTGTTTAAGTATGCACACGACTGAGGCACACACACACACACACACACACACACACACACACACACACACACAAGACACATACCCAATGCAACGCGGATGCTCTGGCTTACAAAGAGATTTACCAACTCACCTCACGAACGAGGGATGGAATTGGTGTTGTCTCTGTTCACCTGCAGTTTCGTAACACTGTGACGACGCGTTGCGAATATACCCAAAAAAAAGGAAGAAGAAAACGAATGAGGCGTCCTCACTGAAGTCATCCTCCCCACCTCAAAAGGAGGAGGAGGAGGAGGAGGAGGAGGAGGAGGAGGAGGAGGAGGAGCGACGTCACATGACAACGGCGGAGGAGGTGATGACGAACCAAACCAGGAATCACCAGAGATATTGGTATCACGGGGTAAAACCAGAGGGGAGGGGAGGGGACGACCTCCTCCTCCACTACCACCCCTGCGGAACCACAGCGGACTCGGGAGGAGCCCTTGCCTGAACCCCCAGAGAACCCCCTCAACCTCAACTCCATCACAGGCACCCGCCTCACGTTGCCTCACCGTCTGATTCAATTTGCCGCAATGCAACACTCCTTTTGGCCTATTAAACGGCCAGATAATACCATTAACATGCGCGAACGGCCAGCTGCTGCGCTCCCACTATAGAATAACAACATTCGCCTTCGTAATTACCAGAGATTAATTAGTGCTAACGACCCACAGCCACAACGGGGAGACAGCTGGGGGGGGGGGGGGGGGGGGGGGGGGGGGGGAGTTTGCCTTGTGAAGCGCGGTGCTGGCAGCAGCAACACAAGACTCGTTCGCCTCGATCGGGTCCATCTATCCCAATAGCCTTATCCAACCACTCATACACCTAACGATGGTGTCGGAGGTCTTCTACCCCCCACAGCTGGGTCTGGGACCTTACCTTACCTTACGTATACCTTACGATGGTGTCGGAGATCTTCTACTCCCACAGCTGGGTCTGGGACCTTACCTTATCTTACGTACACCTTACAATGGTTTCGGAGGTCTTGTATACGGGATTACAGTGTCATGCTGCCCCCTACGTCTCACCTAAACAGCCCTAAACTATCCAGCCACGTCCTTACCCGACCAGCCTTGCCCTCCCTCACCAGGCTATCTCTATCCACTCATCCATCCCCATGAGCTCTCTGTCCGACCTGCGCCGACCAGCTGGCTGGCTCTATCCGGTCAATCCTAGACGGCGAGCGGGGGGTGGAGGGGGATCCAAATCCCCAGTTATCTGGGACACAGGGAAGCTTGCCAGACGCGAACAGCTGAATTGATCAATTACTCGTGTAATCCTCGTCATGAGAGGAGCGGAAAGGGAACCTCTGTGTGTGTGTGTGTGTGTGTGTGTGTGTGTGTGTGTGTGTGTGTGTGTGTGTGTGTGTGTGATGCTTCACCAAACTCCAGTCAGGAACATTACATGCTAACGCATAAGCCTTCTTCAAAATCTAAGGTCAACTCAAGCTTACCTCATCACGTATAAACTTGTGTCAACAAAATACAAAACACACACACACACACACACACACACACACACACACACACACACACACACACACAGAAAAAAAAATGCGAAAGTAAGTCACCGATCAAAATCTATTTCGTATAGAACGTCCTGCCAATTAAAGAAAACGGAAGGCACACCAAGCACAGAAAATGGGAGGGCATCCTAGGTGAACATCTGTTATCCTGCAGGTCACAGAAAATGGGAGGGCTTCCTAGGTAAACATCTGTTATCCTGCAGGTCTATCTCGGATTCCAGACTAGATAAACCCCGGCCAAACCTCAGTCAACAAGGTTCAAGGCAAATGAGCTGGTGCTGGAGGTCAGAGAGAGAGAGAGAGAGAGAGAGAGAGAGAGAGAGAGAGAGAGAGAGAGAGAGAGAGAGAGAGAGAGAGAGAGAGAGAGAGAGAGAGACGTGATGGTCCCTATATCCAGGTCAAATACTTATGCACCATTTTTGTTACTTTCCTCCCCCCCCCCCCAAAAAAAAAAAAAAATATCTATCGCCTACAAATGAATGTCAATAGATACTTTAGTCTCACGAACATAAACATCAAAAGAAGGAAATCTAAATCAAACGCCATCTTCCCGTTTTCTTTCCCTTCCATTACCCCCGCCACAAACTTCTTTCGCGCAAGGAGCGCGCCATTTCCATATCGAAATTGTGCTTGGCGTCGCATCTCCACAAGCCCCGCGAGGGACGGTCCTCGCCGAATGCAACTCTGTAATGAAAATAATAAGAAAATCTGGACAGAATTTTAATGTCTTTCTAGTGGCGAAGAGGAGGAGGTTGGGAGGGGGTCGGGGTGGGAGGAGGGGGGATGTCTGTCCAGCGGTGATGGGGGAGGAATGTGATGTCTGTCTAGTGGTGACGGGGAGGAGTGTGGTGTCTGTCTAGTGGTGATGGGGAGGAGGACGGTGTCTGTCTAGTGGTGACGGGGAGGAGTGTGGTGCCTGTCTAGTGGTGACGGGGAGGAGGACGGTGTCTGTCTAGTGGTGATGGGGGAGGGATGTGATGTCTGTCTAGTGGTGATGGGGGAGGGATGTGGTGTCTGTCTAGTGGTGACGTGGAGGAGGACGGTGTCTGTCTAGTGGTGATGGGGGAGGGATGTGGTGTCTGTCTAGTGGTGACGGGGAGGAGTGTGGTGCCTGTCTAGTGGTGATGGGGGAGGGATGTGGTGCCTGTCTAGTGGTGACGGGGAGGAGTGTGGTGCCTGTCTAGTGGTGACGTGGAGGAGGACGGTGTCTGTCTAGTGGTGACGGGGAGGAGTGTGGTGCCTGTCTAGTGGTGACGGGGAGGAGGACGGTGTCTGTCTAGTGGTGACGGGGAGGAGGACGGTGTCTGTCTAGTGGTGACGGGGAGGAGTGTGGTGCCTGTCTAGTGGTGACGGGGAGGAGGACGGTGTCTGTCTAGTGGTGACGGGGAGGAGGACGGTGTCTGTCTAGTGGTGACGGGGAGGAGTGTGGTGCCTGTCTAGTGGTGACGGGGAGGAGTGTGGTGCCTGTCTAGTGGTGACGGGGAGGAGTGTGGTGCCTGTCTAGTGGTGACGGGGAGGAGTGTGGTGCCTGTCTAGTGGTGACGGGGAGGAGGACGGTGTCTGTCTAGTGGTGACGGGGAGGAGGACGGTGTCTGTCTAGTGGTGACGGGGAGGAGGACGGTGTCTGTCTAGTGGTGACGGGGAGGAGGACGGTGTCTGTCTAGTGGTGATGGGGGAGGGATGTGGTGTCTGTCTAGTGGTGACGGGGAGGAGTGTGGTGCCTGTCTAGTGGTGATCGGGGAGGAGTGTGGTGCCTGTCTAGTGGTGACGGGGAGGAGGACGGTGTCTGTCTAGTGGTGACGGGGAGGAGTGTGGTGCCTGTCTAGTGGTGACGGGGAGGAGTGTGGTGCCTGTCTAGTGGTGACGGGGAGGAGGACGGTGTCTGTCTAGTGGTGATGGGGGAGGGATGTGGTGTCTGTCTAGTGGTGACGGGGAGGAGGACGGTGTCTGTCTAGTGGTGACGGGGAGGAGTGTGGTGCCTGTCTAGTGGTGACGGGGAGGAGGACGGTGTCTGTCTAGTGGTGACGGGGAGGAGTGTGGTGCCTGTCTAGTGGTGACGGGGAGGAGGACGGTGTCTGTCTAGTGGTGACGGGGAGGAGTGTGGTGCCTGTCTAGTGGTGACGGGGAGGAGGACGGTGTCTGTCTAGTGGTGACGGGGAGGAGTGTGGTGCCTGTCTAGTGGTGACGGGGAGGAGGACGGTGTCTGTCTAGTGGTGACGGGGAGGAGTGTGGTGCCTGTCTAGTGGTGACGGGGAGGAGGACGGTGTCTGTCTAGTGGTGACGGGGAGGAGTGTGGTGCCTGTCTAGTGGTGACGGGGAGGAGGACGGTGTCTGTCTAGTGGTGACGGGGAGGAGTGTGGTGCCTGTCTAGTGGTGACGGGGAGGAGTGTGGTGCCTGTCTAGTGGTGACGGGGAGGAGGACGGTGTCTGTCTAGTGGTGACGGGGAGGAGTGTGGTGCCTGTCTAGTGGTGACGGGGAGGAGTGTGGTGCCTGTCTAGTGGTGACGGGGAGGAGTGTGGTGCCTGTCTAGTGGTGACGGGGAGGAGTGTGGTGCCTGTCTAGTGGTGACGGGGAGGAGGACGGTGTCTGTCTAGTGGTGACGGGGAGGAGGACGGTGTCTGTCTAGTGGTGACGGGGAGGAGTGTGGTGCCTGTCTAGTGGTGACGGGGAGGAGTGTGGTGCCTGTCTAGTGGTGACGGGGAGGAGTGTGGTGCCTGTCTAGTGGTGACGGGGAGGAGTGTGGTGCCTGTCTCTCTCCAGGCTTGGTTAGGTACTGTTAAGCTGGGTCAGGTGATGGGTATGAACCTAACCTAGTAGTATAAGCCTATCCTACCCTATCCTACCCTAGCCTTCCCTATCTTATCCTCGCCTAGTAAAGCGTTGGGGGGAGGGGGGCAAGGGTGAGCGGAATGGGGATGGGAGCGAATATCTATGTATTCTAAAAAGGTTCAACACGTATCCCTCTTTCTCCTTAACCCCCCACCTCTCCCCACCCCTTTAATTAAGCACGACGGGTAAGGCGCTCCCTGCGCAGGAAGGCTGTACGCCCTTGAGGATCAAAGGTCTAAGGCCAAAGGGCCACGCCCATCTATGCCAAGGGCTGGAGCCACAGGGCTCAAGGTTCGGGCGTTACCGGAGTGCTGCTCAAGTGAGGTAGAAAGAAAATGGTAATTGCCACCAAGAGCCTTGTGCCAGCCAACGATTCAATTACGGCGGGATGATTTAAGTGGTAATTAACCGCCATGGACCCAGCGCCCTCCGGATAATTCCCTTTACGAACAACGGTAAACGGAGGTCATCCGTTAATACCCCCCCCCCCCCCCCTTAGCAAGACCTGCTCCTCCTTCCTCCTCCCGGCCAACGGCAAGGCAGCCTTAACTGTTTACCTGGCCTCTTCTGACACCTGTCTTAACCTAATAAACCTGTCATTAATCTCCGGCAACCACCACGCTGGATTTCGATGACGTACGACCAAGGGAAATGAGTTTCACCAATCACCATAAAGGATTTCTATGACGTACACCACCCCCCCGGGGAAATGAGCCTCACCAATCACCATAAAGGATTTCTATGACGTACAGCCATGGGAAATGAGCTCCAATCACCATAAAGAATTTTTATGACGTACAATCACGAGCTAAAAATCACCAATCACCACACAGGACCTCTATGACGTAAAACTACGAGACAACGCCTCTACCAATCACAATACAAGGCCTTCGTGACGTTCTAACTCAAGGGACCAATTAGAAGGAACGGTATCCACTATCCTATTCAGCCCCACTCCCCTTTTGAAAACAAAATCCTATCATTTCATTACACACACACACACACACACACACACATATATATATCTTTCTTTCTTTCATACTATTCGCCATTTCCCGCATTAGCGAGGTAGCGTTGAGAACAGAGGACTGGGCCCTTGAGGGAATATCCTCACCTGGGCCCCTTCTCTGTTCCCTCTTTTGGAAAATTAAAAAAAAAAGTGAGAGGGGAGGATTTCCAGCCCCCCGCTCCCTCCCCTTTTAGTCGCCTTCTACGACACGCAGGGAATACGTGGGAAGTATTCTTTCTCCCCTATCCCCAGGGATATACATATATATATATATATATATATATATATATATATATATATATATATATATATATATATATATATATATATATATTCCGACAATCGCTTCGTCTTCAACAGCTCCCAAGTGATGTCTGGTTACTCCAGCCAGATGGCGGTAAAGACCCAACGCTCAGTGTCTGGATACAGTAATTGTTCGTAATACGTTCACATGTTCCTTAAAGCAAGACACTAGAGGTCGAATTTACCCGATATCTTATTTTCTTCTCTTACCTGCCGTTTTTTTTTTCGCATTTTCATTGATGCGTTCCCCTAGGGGTTTTACAAGATGGCTTCCCGAACACACATTGCACGCTGAATATTCTCACCATCCATCATTTCGTAGTGTATATACATATATACATTCACCACTAGATCAAAAAAGACGTTAAGCCCCTTAACCACATTCCACTCAAAAAAAAAAAAAAACACTTTTTTCTTCCTTTTTGTACAAAAAATTTCAACATTTCACTTCGTTGGCAAACTGGCCAGTGTGAAAACTAGGACGAAATTTGCCGGTTTTCAGACACAATTGACACCGGCTGATCGGAGCGAGACTTTAACATTCAATCACTTTTTTTTTCTCTTTTTTTTTGAACTCTTAAACTGGATCGACAGGTTGGTCGTCTGCTGTCGGGCCCGGCCAATCATAGGCAATCTTCTCTCCTGCGCGATGTTGTTGTACCGCCACCATGCGTCTCCTGACCTTTCTTAGGTCCTTGGCCTCAAGGTCTAGAACATACCTAATGTTCGAGTGTGTGTGTGTGTGTGTGTGTGTGTGTGTGTGTGTGTGTGTGTGTGTGTGGGACCAAAGGCTACTCGACCAATCCACTACACTGTACAATTAGGTCTTCATCGTTCGCCATAAATAAAGCCACAAACGATCTGCTTTCAGGTGCTAACAAAAACAAAACAAAAAAAAAATCCCTCCTTCCCACCTACCTACCTCCCTACCATCTCCTCCTCCTCCTCCTCCTCCTTTTTTTTTGACCCATCCTCTTCCAGATCTTCTTATCTTCTACATCTACTCCCTCCAACACTATCATCTTCAGCTGGGTCGGTTCGACAGGAGGGCATCTCCGACGACCTCTCCCACCACCACCACCACCACCTCTCCAACAACCCCCGGGCATAACCATCACCAGTACCTCTTCAGGTCCTACGCCATCGACGGTCTCCTCCCAGCCCTCTTCCTTGCTTGCTACCCCACCATCACCACCACCATCACCACTACTATCACCATCATACACACACACACACCATCACCATCGACCATCCCCAATATCATTATCCTCTAATCACCACCACCGACACGCCACCCATACCCCCAATTCGCCCCGGGTCCATCACTTCCCATATCGGCATCTCTCCCCACCGACTTGCCCATCACCACCACGACAAAAACACCGGCAGTGCACCGCCTCGCCTCCTGGGCACCCTAACCCTCACCACAACCAGGTATACCACACCCAGTGTAGCTAACCTAAGGCTGCCCCAGAGGACAGGTAACTCAGTCCCTCCCACACCTCACCACGAAAGCGACCTCACTCGTACCCCTTCCTCCCCATCTTCCTCATCACCCACCCATTACCCTCACAAGTTTACACCCCCTACCACCCTATCTCTCTACACCCTACGTACCCATACACAAAGACCCGCTACACTTATATCCACTAATGCATACAACTCCAGTCTGCCTACATCTCCTTTCCTCCTTCTTCTCTCCATAAAGGAAAGTCTCTACCCTCCACATTTTCCTATACCCTCCTCTTCCTCTTATCATTCCCTCCTTCCTCTGCTTCTCAGTCTCTTCCTCTGAGCCTCCCACTCCAGTCTCTTTCCACATCTCCCTCCTTTCCTTCACTCCCTCCCTCCCCTACCGCGCCGGCAGACCATGAGAGGCCCAGAGGTGGAGGAGGCAGGTGTGTTTGTGTCCGTCAGCACACCAGGCTCCCACACCTGTCCTAGAACATGTGTAATGCCGTGTGATAAGGTTACCCACCTGGCTGGGGAGGGAAAGGGGAAGTGGGGTCACCAATGTGTTGGGGGAGGAGAGGCTGGGGGAGAGTAGCTGGGGTTGCACTGAGAGATCATGCACGGGGGGGAGGTGTATATCCTCTCACGGTCACCGCGTCCTACCACGCACTCCTGACCCACTCACCTGAAACAGAGAATAAATGAGTCAATAATCAAACAGCCAAAAGTAAAGAAATACATAAAACAATAGATAAACAGGTCAATAATTAAATCATCCCGCCCGCGCCCCCTCCTCCTCCTCCTCCTCTTCAATCTTAAAAAAAATGGGAAAAGGAAAAAAAAACATTGGATCAATAAATTACCCCACAACATAAACAGAATACAAAAGACACGGTTAAAGGGCGAATATCACACGAAAGAAATGAACGAGGTGATGATGCTCGAAGTAAACAGCCATTCAACACTTAAAAAAAAACACACGAGTCCCACTCTTTCAAAATACAAATCAGGTGGAGGGCTGGAGAGACGAATCTATATAAACCATATAAACTTACGGATTCAAAATATAAATCAGGTGGAGGACTGGAGAGACGAATTTATATTAACCATATAAACTTAACGGATTCAAAATATAAATCAGGTGGAGGACTGGAGACGAATTTATATTAACCATATAAACTTACGGATTCAAAATATAAATCAGGTGGAGGACTGGAAAGACGAATTTATATAAACCATATAAACTTACGGATTCAAAATATAAATCAGGTGGAGGACTGGAGAGACGAATCTATATAAACCATATAAACTTACGGATCCAAAATATAAATCAGGTGGAGGACTGGAGAGACGAATTTATATAAACCGTATAAACTTGGGGATCCGTCTCAGCCCGTCACCCCTCAGCATAGAAACATTCACCCTCCCTCCTACACTCCTCATATGGGACAGAGACCACAGTGTAAGTAGGCCATTACAACCTTATGTTTACCGAGATTCATGCCCCTTTTTTCAGACCAGGCACCTGCAGGGTACAGCGTTACAGGGGCGAGAGAAGCGAGGGTACAGCGTTACAGGGGCGAGAGGAACGAGGGTATACAGCGTTACAGCGGCGGGCGAGAGAAACGAGGGTACAGCGTTACAGGGGCGAGAGAAACGAGGGTATACAGCGTTACAGAGGCGGGCGAGAGTAACGATGGGGCAATACTACAGCCAGGACGTACTGATAAGAACACACTAACTCACTCGGTCATGTCACACTTAACTATCATAAGTCTTTCCAGATAGGACACACTAGCGCCCAGGTTATCAAATAAGTGAATCAGGAATGCTGCCTTACTGGATAAGACCCGTGTGAAGGACAGGAAAAAAAAAGTTACTTGACGAGTAAGCCAGTGTGAAGTTAAAGAAAAATAAATACCCTCACACACTCTTACATTCTGAGCCAGTGTGAGGTAATAACTACCCTCACACACTCTTACATTTTGAGCCAGTGTGAGGTAATAACTACCCCCACATACTCATACATTTTGAGCCAGTGTGAGGTAATAAATACCCTCACACACTCTCACATTTTGAGCCAGTGTGAGGTAATAACTACCCCCACACACTCTCACATTTTGAGCCAGTGTGAGGTAATAACTACTCCCCCCCACTTACATTTTGAGCCAGTGTGAGATAAAAAAAAATAAATATATCCCAATACACTCCCACATTCTGTCACGCAAGATAACATTTATATGAGT
>NC_092279.1:19336428-19431428 GCF_036320965.1 Panulirus ornatus
CTGTCTTTCTCTCGAAATAAAAAGCAATTTACAAATATACTTGATAAATATACATATATATATATATATATATATATATATATATATATATATATATATATATATATATATATTTTTTTTTTTTTTTTCATACTATTCGCCATTTCCCGCGATAGCGAGGTAGCGTTAAGAACAGAGGACTGGGCCTTTGAGGGAATATCCTCACCTGACCCCCTTCTCTCTTCCTTCTTTTGGAAAAAAAAACAAAAGAAAAACGAGAGGGGAGGATTTCCAGCCCCCCGCTCCCTTCCCTTTTAGTCGCCTTCTACGACACGCAGGGAATACGTGGGAAGTATTCTTTCTCCCCTATCCCCAGGGATATATATATATATATATATATATATATATATATATATATATATATATATATATATATATACGCGTGTTACCGGGCTCCGCCTGCATGTAGACATCTTCGATGAGGTTGTATCGCCATCAATGGACGAACAGGAGTACAAAATTATCAGTGAAAAGCTTCTCGCACCTAAGGAGTCCATCCTTTCCCTGCTACTGACCGCAGAGCAGGCTTGAAGCTGCAGGAGCCTGGCAAGAGGGTTCGCGGAGGCCAGAGTACACACACACACACACACACACACACAAACACACACACACACACACACACACACACACACACAGTACAGTACAACCCGGTTCTGTGGGAGTCAGCAATAACAGTATTGATACCGGTAATATGCACAAATTACTTTTAATGTTATTCTTTTTTTTTTTTTTGGTCGGTATATTGGTTAGCGCTGGCTGAACCTGAGCGGGGGTTCCATGCGTGATCCTACACTTTGTGGAATACATATGATTGGATGGATGCTCTCTGTAGGGGGGAAAGAGGTGGGGGGAAAGGGTTAGTTAACTATACACGTTATCTTTATTTCATTTTTTTTACGTCTGTTCTCTCTGGGAAGGTTGGCCTAGACAACGTGTATCTTTACTCTTTATTACGTCTTCTCTCTGGGGCTTGGATGGCGAATCCCTGGTTGAAGTCTCCAGGGAAGGGTGGAAGGGGGGTATTTTCAACCCTTCAACAGCATCGATGGGGTGTTGGGTTGGGTCGTGAAGTCAACCAAGCTGTTGGAAGCCGAAGCCCCTCACTGAGGCCCACGTAGCTCCCTCATCCACACAGGCCTGGCTGGTCTGGTTACACTCTTCTGTAGGTACTTGTCCAGTGCACTCGTGAACTGCTCTACCGTCCAACCTAGGCTGTTACTGATGATGATGACAGCAGGCAAGGTGGTGGGGTGAGGTAGAGTCTTGGGTTTCCGATGTTTAAGATGTTCTCTCTGCAGATATCACATCCTTCGGTTCCAGGGATAGTATTTTACAGGGTGCTTCCTACACCTATCGTGTCAGTAGGATTTTATTTCCAGATGTGAGTGGGGGGAGCCATAGCTGTATTCTTTGTTTACGTCTGAGGTCCATACGAGACATGCCAGACACCCTGGGTACGACGAGTACGACCTTAAGGCACGATTCCTAAGCATGACGAGTACGACCTTAAGATACGACTCCTAAGCACGACCTGGGGACGACGAGTACGACCTTAAGGCACGACTCCTAAGCACGACGAGTACGACCTTAAGGCACGACTCCGAAGCACGACCTGGGGACGACGAGTACGACCTTAAGGCACGACTCCTAAGCACGACGAGTACGACCTTAAGATACGACTCCTAAGCACGACGGTACGACCTTAAGGTACGACTCCTAATCACGACGAGTACGACCTTAAGGTACGACTCCTAAGCACGACGCGGTACGACCTTAAGGTACCACTCCTAAGCACGACGGTACGACCTTATGACTTTGCTTCCGTCAGCTTCGGAAGCACTGTCTAACCTCTGAAGTGACCACGCGTCCGAGGCATCAACGCCGAGGCGTGCCTAGCACAAGTCGCCGTGCATGCAGCAGCAGATCTGCAGGCTACCGTGGAGAACAGCAGTCTGCTTGTTCACAGGGGTCTAATGTGCCCCAGCCTGTGTGGTATAACTATCACCTCACCTTACCTGACCTTACCATACCATACCATACCTTACCATACCATACCTTACCTTACCTTACCATATCATACCATACCATACCTTACCATACCTTACCTTACCTTAGTGGGTAAATGATCGATAATTCTCATACTTCACACCTGCACCATATCATCACTATGATAGCATATTTACGGTGGGGGAGGAGGGGGAAATTCTTTTAATGCAATCCAATCTTTTGGCAAAACTCCTAAATATTACATTCCATTAGAAAAAAAAAAAGAGTAAATCCAGTTAATTTGCATACGAAATTACAGCGTCAGAAGCATTCATTAAATGTCACAAAAAAGGCTTTTATGTAAAGCTTTTTAAACGGGCAGCAGGCAAACAGGGAGAGAGAGAGAGAGAGACACCAACAGGAGGTACCAGGCTGCCAACGGGACGGAGCAAAACAGGACGAACCAGACGACCAACAGGGCGAACCAGACGACCAACAGGACGAACAAGACGTCCAACAGGGCGAAACAGACGACCAACAGGACGAACCAGACGACCAACAGGGCGAACCAGACGACCAACAGGACGAACCAGACGACCACCAGGACGAACCAGACGACCAACAGGACATAAACAAAATGCCAACAGGATGTACCAACAGAACGTCACAAAAGACCAACAGGACATAGAATACCAACAGTACGTACCAACGGACGACCAACAGAACGCCACAAAGGGCCAATGGGACGCACCAGAGGACCAGCAGGGTACCCTCGGTGGCCAGGCATACGAACACCCCCCCACCCCCCTTCCCCCGGGCGATCAACACCCAAACATTCCCACGACCCGCGAGATCTTCCCACGCCTCCTCTCCAGCCCCCCAAGTCCCTCTTCCGTCCTCTCCTCAACCAACGGTTATCACCACCTCTCCCTTCTCTCTCTCTCTCTCTCTCTCTCTCTCTCTCTCTCTCTCTCTCTCTCTCTCTCTGGAGGAGTCACAAACAGAAGGGACGAGTCACAGCAACGAGAAGAGATGCAGGGAAAGGGAAAAGGGGGAAACCTAACCCCCCCCTTCTCACTTCCTCTCCCTTTGATTCATACATATTTCTTGCCGGGCACTGTCCTGTGCCATCAACCCGGCCCGCTCTTCCCCCTCCTTCCCGTCACCGACTCTCATCCCTTTCCCACCCCTCCCGCTACAGACGCTGCTCCCATATTACCACGAACACCTCTTACACACACACACACACACACACACACACACACACACACACACACACACACACACAAACCCATCTCACATCACCACAACCACCATCGCCTTGTACACAACCACCATCACTAAACACACACTACCACCATCTACTCTCTCTACCACCACTACCAACTTACACATAACCACTATCACCACGTACACACACACACACACACACACACACACACACACAAACCCACCTCATATCACCACAACCACCATCGCCTTGTACACAACCACCATCACTAAACACACACTACCACCATCTACTCTCTCTACCACCACTACCAACTTACGCATAACCACTATCACCACGTACACACACACACACACACACACACACACACACACAATCACCATTTCCTCTCTCAACCAACCATCACATGTGATGACCCTCATTCCTCAGCCCACTAAGCCACCAGTCTCACCCCTCTCGTCTTCTTCCTAGCATCACCCTCACCTCCCCTGCTGCCAGCAACGCCTCCGTACGACCGCCTCACCCTTGCTCCTCACTTCCACCCTGACTCCACGCCCTCACTGGTCCACCCTTCCCATCTTCTCCCTCGTCTCAAGACCTGAGAACCTCCTCCTATAACTCCAGCTCTGAACATGTCCCCGTCCCTCTCGCCTCTCCCTCTACTCCTTCCCAGCGAACACGTCTCCCTCTCACCCCCTATTCCCTTCTCTCCATCACTCCCCCCCTCTCACCCCCACACATTCCTCATCCCACACTCCCCTCTCACCCCACTCCCCCCTCTCCAGCACCCATCACCCGGCCTCAGCTATGGTTGGTTTCTTTCCCTTCCCTGTGCTGGCACCAATCACTGCCCCCCCCCCTTCCTCAGCCTTTATCCCATAACTTGACTTTTCTCCCCTTTATCTCCCCTCCTTCCTCTCCTCCGCCGAGCCTTATGTCCCCGCCAGAGAGAGAGAGAGAGAGAGAGAGAGAGAGAGAGAGAGAGAGAGAGAGAGAGAGAGAGAGAGAGAGAGAGAGAGAGAGAGAGAGAGAGTAATGACCTACCTGTGCCATACGGGGAGAGGGTTTTACACTGATGGAGGACCTAACACATAAACGTTCTCCACTATGGCACAACTTTTCAAGCCACTCTATCTATGTTTCGCCCACACACTGACTGCTTCCTCGTTCAGTCTGTCCCGTCCCGCCACCACCCTTGTACTACAAATGGAGTTCTTTCCATTGCTTTAGAACAAGTGTCTTCTTTTGATTTCATTTCACTGGCATCGGGTTACCCTATTCCGGCCTCTGTCGAAGAACTGTTTCCTACCTCCGTCATCATCAAGGCTGTGATCAGATCCCCTCCACCTCACGTTTCTCTCCTTCATGGTGGGCAAATCTAAGGCCTCATGCCCTTCCCTGGTAACTCAGCTCTCTTAATTCCGGTTCTATCTTTGTCTCCATCCTCTGGACCTCCTCTATTAGTTCTTTAGCTGAAAATGTCCTTATCCATATACGTAAATGTTATTCTAATATTTGCCAGCACACAGTTGGTCCCCCTTTACTAATTCTTCTATTAGGGGACCCTGGCAATAGGCTAGGGACAATGTCAACTCCCAAGTCCCCCACCTTCCCATCTCACACACAAAAAAAAATTCCAGCGGTTTATTTTCTACTGGAGGACAACCATAACGAGGCCTGCTTTCGCTATGTCCCATCCTCAGTATTTTGTTCCCTTCCACTAAGATAATCTTAAGATTATCTAAGATAACCAAGCTTCTTCATCAGCCTCCCATGAGGTACGGTGTCAAAAACCTGTCACAGATCTCAAGGCATAAACAAGGCATCCATCTTTCTCTACTGTCTCAAACAGGAGCTCACTCTCTCGTGGAAATCTAGAGGAGATTTTCATGAAATTTCTCCTCTGTAGAAAGTCACCAGTGTGCACCCTGATCATCTTTCCCCAATACCTGACAGACACCACACATACTCGTCAGGGAGACCCCCGGCCCGTAGATCAGATAGACAGACATGACGCTGTCTGTCTATCTTCCCCCCGCCCCACTCCCTGGGCACTTCGCATTTCCCCCAGCGACAACATTGAAAGGCACCCTCAAGTGGTTTATCGTGTGTGTTAGGAGGGTCACCAAGGCTGGTGTCCGGACCTCAATCAGGAGAGGTCAGAAGGCACCCAGGCAGGCTCCCCCGACCCAGGAGATCTCGGACCACGGTGGGAGGAAAGACACACAATGGCAGGTTAAAAAGAAGAAGAAGAAGAAGAAGAAGAAGAAGAAGAAGAAGAAGAAGAAGAAGAAGAAGAAGGAGAAGAAGAAGAAGGAGAAGAAGAAGGAGAAGAAGAAGAAGAAGAAGAAGAAGAAGAAGGAGAAGAAGAAGAAGAAGAAGAAGAAGAAGAAGAAGAAAGAAAAAATAACGTAGGGAGGGAAAGTCCAAGAGGAATGGACTTAAAGAAAGCCAAAAAAAAGTAAAGAAAAATACGAAAATCATCATACACGTTTCTATACACTCGTTCATACCCATACACCAAATAACATACTTCCAACATAAAAATGACAAGAACGACCAGAACCTATTACAATATATATATATATATATATATATATATATATATATATATATATATATATATATATATATATATAATCACACACCGTCCAAAACAATGGTACTGGAATACATGTTAAAAAACAAACAAGGGGAGGGAGGGAGGGAGGGAGTCGGTGGGTCATGGAAACGCAATCCACATCTATTGTGATGATGAGACAAAAATGAACAAACAACAGCCGCGGGTATAATGCTGCTGACCACAGCCAACAAAAGCTCCGGCAAATGAAAAAAAAAAAAAGAGAAAAAAAGAAGCATATCGCCAAAAGTAATTCAATCGCGGTCATGCGGGCGTACGTGTGTGTGTGTGTGTGTGTGTGTGTGTGTGTGTGTGTGTGTGTGTGTGAGTGGACACACACAGCCGTGCGTACCGCCAGACATACCCCCTCTCTCTCCCCCTTCCCGCACACACACACACACACACACACACACACACACACAGACAATAATAGGCAGGTCAGACATCGGATGGAAGAGCTACTGCTACGCGAAAGCGACTCTCTCTCTCTCTCTCTCTCTCTCTCTCTCTCTCTCTCTCTCTCTCTCTCTCTATATATATATATATATATATATATATATATATATATATATATATATATATATATATATATATATATCCCTCTTACCTGCACACTTAAAGTCAGAGAACGGCAGAATGACATTTCTCAGTGGCACAACCACTCTCCCCCACCATTTTTTCCTCTTCATACCAATATCGTTGCCACAACTTCCCACTCACCATTTAAAATATCTTCCCACAAAAAAAGAGAAAAAAAAAGAACGCTAACGTTTTCCTTTTCATAATCTCCCATACCGCCGACACAACTTTGCCGCTTACAAATAACGTATTTCCCCCGAAATTACGTTACCCCCAACATCCAGCAATTTCTCTCCTGCCGAGGAAGCAGATGAATCATTGGCAGATGTGTAATTGGGGGGCGAGGAGGGAGGGTGGGGGGGTCAGTCATCGTGCGCCCGGCAGCTCACTCGGCGTGTTACGCAGACAGGGGGTACGGACAGAAACGCCTTTTTATATAGTGCAAATATTTCATTATCACCATCATCAATATCATTATCATTATCCGGACAGAGTACAAGGTTGAACCTCTGTAAGAGAGAGAGAGAGAGAGAGAGAGAGAGAGAGAGAGAGAGAGAGAGAGAGAGAGAGAGAGATCCCGGGCGAACCATTGCCGTGAATCAGGGCAACAAATTTGCCAATTAAATCAGACGGGAGAGGAAAATAATGTCCCCCGATCAGCGACTGGTTTAATCAAATGACAACGATAATAACAGAACTGATAAGCCTTGAGTATAATAGATTCTGCTGGGTTAGAATTTATCTCTGACCTGATTCTGTCAGTGGATATTACATGAGTGTATAAAGCAATCGGCTTCATCAGCACAGTGAGCGATAATGCTATATCCTTTTTGTAATATATATATATATCTTTTTTCTTTCAAACTATTCGCCATTTCCCGCATTAGCGAGGTAGCGTTAAGAACAGAGGACTGGGCCTTTGAGGGAATACCCTCACCTGGCCCAATTCTCTGTTCCTTCTTTTGGAAAAAAAAAAAAAAAAAAAAAAAACGAGAGGGGAGGATTTCCAGCCCCCCGCTCCCTCCCCTTTTAGTCGCCTTCTACGACACGCAGGGAATACGTGGGAAGTATTCTTAATCCCCTATCCCCAGGGATATATATATATATATATATATATATATATATATATATATATATATATATATATATATATATATATATATATATATATATTCTTTTTCTTTTCTTTCATACTATTCGCCATTTCCCGCCTCAGTGAGGTAGCATTAAGAACAGAGGCCTGGGCCTGTGAGGGAATATCCTCACCTGGCCCCCTTCTCTGTTCCTTCTTTTGGAAAACTGAAGAAAAAAAGAAAACGAGTGGGGAGGATTTCCAGCCTCCCGCTCCCTTCCCTTTTAGTCGCCTTTTACGACACGTAGGGAAGACGTGGGAAGTATTCTTTCTCCCCTATCCCCAGGGATAATACATATATAAATATATATATATATATATATATATATATATATATATATATATATATATATATATTTTTTTTTTTTTTTTTTTCATACTATTCGCCATTTCCCGCGATAGCGAGGTAGCGTTAAGAACAGAGGACTGGGCCTTTTTTGGAATATCCTCACCTGGCCCCCTCTGTTCCTTCTTTTGGAAAATTAAAAAAAAAATATAAACTTGCTTTGTGATTCAGTGCTTTTGAATTCAGTTACCAGTATTCTACATTAGAGAAAAATAAATTATATTAATTGTTTGTCTTTTTCTGGTCTACATATAAAGAAAAAAAATTATATTAATCGTGTGTCTTTTTCTGGTAACTATAAAAACATATGAATAGATTTTTTTTTCAGTAAAAGATGACCTAGATACTCTAACAATCACAAAGGAAACAATTACTTCGTGCGTATGCAAATCAACAACAGCAAACGCAGTTTGAAATGGATGAAAATATATAAGTAATTCAGGGGGGACAAAAATATCAAACGAATGCCTAGTAAAGTCTTAGGGGTGTCTTCTACCCCCCCCCCCAGAGGCCGGGCTGAAGCCCAGGCTAGCATCAGGTTGGATCACTGGTCGACCAAGCTGTTGTTCGAAGCCGTAGCCTACAGGCTCAGGGCATCACCCACGTCCACCAGTGGGCAAGACGACAGACAGATCACGAAAGGACGGCGGTGCGTTGATGTCTTCGCGTGGTGAGCGCAGCACGGCGAAGTCTTCATCGAAGTCTACCAATACATCTTACCACTGATAATAGCATGATATCACTGGGCTACGTTGATCACCACACACACACACACACACACCGGAACACCAGAAAGATACACAGACAGACAAAGACAGAGAAGACAGGGACAGCCAGATGAATATACAGACGGACCCCCAAGTGAGAGGCCAGGTTATAAAAAAAAAAAGTAAAAAAAAAAAAAAACGGCGAATTGTTGAAGAAGTCAATCTTGCTAATGAATACATAAACAGCCCTGTAACCTCTCTAACAATGTTGACCTCATTTCACATGCAGCCGACCCCTGTAATTCAGTCTCAGGGGAGTAATTAGCCCGTCGAACATGGCTGAACGACCCTTGCCTGAGTATGAAGGCTTGAGCATATTTTATTTCCCCGCCCGGAGGGTCAGGTCCAAAGGTCGAGCCATCATATATACATATATACCCGAGGTTGGCGGTCAAAGGTCAAAACCGTCATGCTAAAGGGTCGTTACCGTGGTGCCTAAAGGGTCGCTACGGTCGTGGTCGAGAGTCATAACGTCGTGTTCAAGGGTCAAACCGTCGTGTTCAGTGGGCTGCATCGTCGTGTTTATAGGGGTGTCGTCGCTACCGTCCTGCTCAAGGGTCATTACCGTCGTATACACTCCGTGAACGCGTCATCGTGTTCAAGGCGTCATAATGTCATACAAACCACGCAACGACGGTGGTCGTCGAAGTACAGGTCGCCTACTGTGGTCGTCCAACTACGGGTCGTCTATATTTTTACCACGACCACCACCAACCACCAATTCTCCCCACCCCCCAACATTCCCTCTTCCCCACCAGTCCTTCACTCAAAGCTCGCCTCCTCCCCCACCGCCGCCACCCCTCCTCCACTCCTCCCATACAAGACAACCATAATACCACAAGTACAGTTCGACCTGTCGTGGCTTCGACGACCTGGTGGCGTCTGGCGTGATGAACCTGGCTCCTCACGGATTAGGTAGGGCGCTGCCTGACCGACCCCCGTGATCCACCAGGCTATTCCTATCCTCGGTGAGCAGTGCCCACCTCCCACAATAGTTCCTTGAATTCGCCTCCCATACATTAAAACACCAGATACGTTTTATACCTTATCCGACTTTTTTTTGTGTATCAATGTCGGTGATGCGTCGCAGTCCCCTAGAGATGCGACGATGTGATGATCCTTGAGCGCGAGAGTACGACCCCTTGAGCACGACGGTGCGCCCCTTGAGCACGACGGTACGACCATTGAGCACGACGGTACGACCATTGAATACGAGGGTACGACCCTTAAACACGTGAGTACAACCCTTGAGCACGACGGTACGACCCTTGAGCACGACGGTACGACCCTTAAACACGTGAGTACAACCTTGAGCACGACGGTACGACCCTTGAGCACGACGGTATGACCCTTGAACACGACGGTACGACCCTTCAGCACGACGGTACGACCCTTAAACACGTGAGTACAACCCTTGAGCACGACGGTACGACCCCTTGAGCACGACGGTGCGGCCCTTGAGCACGAGGGTACGACCCTTGAGCACGACGGTACGACTCTTGCGCACGAAGACCCCGGACTTTAAAATCACTCTCTCTCTCTTTTCAAACTCAGTGAGTTTAAACTACACACAAGTTAACTACTCCTCCACTTGAAGCCAACGCCCGTTCCTCCCCGCCACAGCGGAGTTGGAACTTACTTCTTTCAAAGGGCTTTAAGTTCTATAAATACACCACCCAAAGTTCTAATAAGAACGCCCTTCCCCAGCGCACGGAAGGCTGCTGCGACGTTCACACCTTAAAAACCAGACAGAAGGGAAAAGGAGAATGTTTACACAGCGGTGTGGATACGTGTGGTCTCTGTGACTGGTTCCATCCGCAAGGTCGGGACTCGAGCAGGTTTCGGGTAACAGGATGACCCTTAAGAGGACCTAATCGTATAGCCCCCCCCCCCCCCCCCCCCCCGGGGGGGGGGGGGGGGGCTTTTCTGACCCCTTCCACACACACACACACACACACACCTTAATTTTTCAGACCCCCCCCCCTCACCCATATCTTTTGTTTGTTTCTTTAAAAAGCATCAGGGGGTTTAAAGGATGAGAGGGAGGGAAAAAAATATGGGGAGGTATGGAGTGGGTGGTGGTTGTGAGGAAAGGGTTAAGCTGATTATGACGTATAAAACACCCTAATTACACGAGAGGGAAAACTAGGGGGGTGATTGGCCGTTGTTTGTCCACAGATAATGGGGTTCCGTTGATAATTACCCCCGGGGATCTGAACGAAATCCACATCCTGGCCAGGGGATGGGATGGGATGGTGGGATGGGATGGGATCTACGTAGTCTGTTTGGTCTATATCATCTGCTTGTGTGTGTACCTCTCTCTCTCTCTCTCTCTCTCTCTCTCTCTCTCTCTCTCTCTCTCTCTCTCTCTCTCTCTCTCTCTCTCGAACATCACAATCAGAACTCGCTATTTTCCCTCCTGGAGAGCCATTCCTCCTGTCTTCTCCGTAACCTGATTGGCACAGGTTCAAGAAATGTCCCGACATCCTGAATTGCCGTGTGTGTGTGTGTGTGTGTGTGTGTGTATGTGTGTGTGTGTGTGTGTCATGCATACGACCAATTACGGACATCCTCTAAGTTCCGACACGTGCGCTGACGTCATCGCGCCCCCTGCTGAGGTGGACGCCGGCCCGTGTTTGCTTGCACGCTGAGGTGCACGTCAGCCCGTGTTTGCTTGCACACGTGTGTGGACGTCAGCCCGTGTTTGCCTGACGGCTGGAGCGGCCTGGCGATCAGCTGATCCTATCAACAAACGTGGGCCACCCTTCCCTCCCACAAGACCCACCTACCAGTCCACCCCTCCCCTCCGATACTCCGCCCTCTTTCTCCCTTAACGACCCCTTCTCCCTGCATCCTCCACCCCTTAAACTCCTCCCTTAATCCCGCATCACAGCCTCTGGGTATGATCGCTCTCCCCCCCAACTGAGACAAAGCCATCATATATACAAGACTAAAGCCGGGTTTTTAAGTACATCAACACTTCCCACGGTATCCAGCACTTCATCTATCATCTAAGCATAAGTACTTCACTTACAATTCAAGTAAAAAGTGCTGCTCTGCAAGTCACCTGAGGAAAGAGGACCTACTTAAGTCAAGCGCGTCTTCGACAACGTGTGTGTGTCTGACGCATACAAACCCATCTAAACTGGACGCTGCTCGGTGAACGAATGACACTGAGACAGACAATTATTTTGCAAACTTACGAACTACACTGGAAATCCTCTGACGTCTTAGCCCACCAAGTGCCAATGAAGGCGATGATATTTTCCTTTTTTCCAGCCTCGGGGAAAAAAAACGCCACGAATTTCGTATCAGACACTGCAAATCATGCCTCAAAACTCCACTGTAAACAGAAATCCTTCCAGACCTTACAAAATGTCAGTGGTGCTGTATATGTACCTTACGTACATACATATACTTTCTAGTTATCCTAATTACTATCATGATCATTATCGTTATCATTAAATATACCATTATCGTTAAAATTATCATCATCATTACTCAACCCAAAGACCCCTCTTAAGGAAGGCCACTCAGGAGCAGGGAAATGATGGACTCTTTTGGAGCGAGAAGGTCCTTGACGAGACTTATCATATAAGAAGATTACACCACAGATCCCTCAGACGATTGTCTCATACTTTCTTTCAATGAAGAATGATTCATGTTGTTTCTCTAACAACAGCACTCACCAGCGTAAGTGCATTCCTTTGTTGTCAGAGGAACAACGGAGCATTTCCGTCCCCTGAACTGAATATCAACTGGGCCATCCATCCGTCCATATCATCCTCCTCCTCTGCACAGCCAGAAGCGAAACAAAACGAAAAACGAAAAACAAGTTCTTATCTTCAAAGTTGGTGAGGTTTTACATATAGCCCCTGGTATTGGAGGAATAACAGGGGTGGGGCTACACACACGGTAATAGCCGTATACTCTGCACGCACACACACACACACACACACACACACACACACACACACACATACACACACACACACACACACACACACAGGCCCCCCTCTCCCCGTCGGAGACACGCATGAAGGTCCTGGTTGGAAACTTAACTCACCTTCCTTACAACTTCCTCAGGGTCTTGTTAGAGCTAAACTTTGCAGCAAAGTCGCTGAAGAATATATATATATATATATATATATATATATATATATATATATATATATATATATATATATATATATATATATATATTGGTAAACAGGTTGTACCAACTGATATACCAACTGTATATCAACTGACATATTTCTCTCTTGTATCTCCCCTGATGATGTGATTATTACACGAAAGTGCACTTGGGAACTTATCGTGTTTCACTTTCCCCGTGGACTCATAGGAATATATATATATATATATATATATATATATATATATATATATATATATATATATATATATATATATATATATATATATATATATATTCTCGATATTCTCATCAAATATCAGAAGAGACTACACTAATGACTTTAAGAACGACGTATGAATCTATTGAAGGTTGACAATTCCAATTAGCACGTCTTAATCATTCTCTTTCTCTCTCCCCCCCCCCCCTGTGCACGACAACGGTACGACCCTGAAGTACGACGACATGACCAATGTCCCACGACGTTACGACCCTTAAGAACGACAGTACGACCACCGCCCATCACGGTACGACCCTAGAGGACGGCTGAATGATCCAAGCTACGATAGCCTGACCTTTGACCTAGCCTCCAGGGGTCAAAGGCAGAGGGGGTCGTTTTGACGTGGTCAATGGTCAGAGAGGCACTAAATGAATTGGACTATGATTCCAGGCGAATCCTCACTTCTAACAACAGTACTGGATGAGCGATTCCAATCACCGGAAGTCATTGACCCGATGCCAATAACCCCCCTCCCCCCACCGCATCGCCTTCACCTCCACACAACCCGTCAGAACATCCGCAGACCCAACGAATCAAAATATTTTTGGCTGCCAAAGTTATTGAATAACGCAAGTTACTGTATAACCCACAGACACGTTCGATTCAGCTGTACGCTGACGGGAGATTGGTTAAAACAATTAGAGAAATTCAATCTTTATATACATATGCTTTAGATATCTGGGAGTGGATCTGGCAGCGGATGGAACCATGGAAGCGGAAGTGGATCATAGGGTGGGGGAGGGGGCGAAAATCATGGGAGCCTTGAAGAATGTGTGCAAGTCGAGAACATTATCTCGGAAAGCAAAAATGGGTATGTTTGAAGGAATAGTGGTTCCAACAATGTTGTATGGTTGCGAGGCGTGGGCTATGGATAGAGTTGTGCGCAGGAGGATGGATGTGCTGGAAATGAGATGTTTGAGGACAATGTGTGGTGTGAGGTGGTTTGATCGAGTAAGTAACGTAAGGGTAAGAGAGATGTGTGGAAATAAAAAGAGCGTGGTTGAGAGAGCAGAAGAGGGTGTTTTGAAATGGTTTGGGCACATGGAGAGAATGAGTGAGGAAAGATTGACCAAGAGGATATATGTGTCGGAGGTGGGGGGAACGAGGAGAAGTGGGAGACCAAATTGGAGGTGGAAAGATGGAGTGAAAAAGATTTTGTGTGATCGGGGCCTGAACATGCAGGAGGGTGAAAGGAGGGCAAGGAATAGAGTGAACTGGATCGATGTGGTATACCGGGGCTGACGTGCTGTCAGTGGATTGAATCAGGGCATGTGAAGCGTTTGGGGTAAACCATGGAAAGCTGTGTAGGTATGTATATTTGCGTGTGTGGACGTATGTATATACATGTGTATGGGGGTGGGTTGGGCCATTTCTTTCGTCTGTTTCCTTGCGCTACCTCGCAAACGCGGGAGACAGCGACAAAGCAAGAAAAAAAAAAAAAAAAAAAATATATAAAATATATATATATATATATATATATATATATATATATATATATATATATATATTCTTTTTTTATCCTTTTTCCTTTTTTTTTTTTTACCTTCATACAGCAGCCGGACTGCCCACGGCTGTGTGGCACAGAATACAGAACGCGACGTGCATGTAACTCGTTACAGGCGCCGGCGCCACTTGGCCATCTATGGCGGGAGACTGACTGCAAAACCCTCAACATTGATCTTTTGTATAAAAATTACGTGTCGAGGCTTATTAACGTAGGTACTTAACACTTATACCAAGGGTCGAGGCTTATGCTATCTCCCGGTACAAGTTACCACACACACACACACACACACACACAGACTCGGAGGAGAATCAAAGACTAACAATGAATTCATAGACCCCCTTCCCCCTTAACACCCTTCGGCCCATGAAGGATAGAATGCACTGATACCCGCGTTTGCGACGTAGCGCCAGGAACGGACGAAGAAGTGGCCTCCTATTCATTCGCTTACAACCTCCAACGGGCTCCACATGGCGTCGTTCAACCACCACCACCACCAGGCTCCACAATACACACTCGTGGTCCTTCCCACGACCGCTTCATATGCTATGGTTAAGCCTATCATATATATATATATATATATATATATATATATATATATATATATATATATATATATATATATATATATATATATATATATATATATATATATATCACGAGAGACAATGCTTTAAAACATTCATGGCTCAACCCTGACGAAATTAAATACTCTAAATAGTTGGCAGGAGAAAGAGGGTCGTCGGTGCTTGGTTGTTAAATGTATTTTTCCCGGACTTTAAATCGTGGGGGGGGGGGCCAAATTTCGCCTGAGGTACGAAATTCCCTTCCAAACAGTTGACACTGTGATTACCGCCCCGCGCGCGCGCGTCCGCCAGCCAAACGCAAGGAGGGGAGGGGAGGAACGGCTACAGGCAGGGCGGGGGAAATGGGAGAGAGGGAGGGGGTGAAATCACAGGCTACCCCCTCTTCCCTCCTCCCAAAACAAAAGCCACCGCCGCATTTTCCACCCTCCACCCACCCTCCATCCATCCTCCACCCACCGGGTTTCTCTCACAATAGTGCTGGACCGGATGCTGCCTTCCCCATTCCCCAAACTTCTGTGCTTAAACATTCATATTACCACCCGCCCCCCTTCCCTTCCACCCCCACATCCCAGGATAGTGGAGACACGGCTTCTGCTGGTCTGTGTGTGTGTGTGTGTGTGTGTGTGTGTGTGTGTGTGTGTGTGTGTGTGTGTGTGTGATTATTACTAAGTGTTGCGGAGAGAGAGTCTCTTCATTCTTGTTGTCCCGTCTCTTAACCTTGTCTATAACTTTGTATGTACGAATGCACACACACACACACACACACACACACACACACACACAACACATACAAGCCAGCTTAAGCCAGAGGTGCCCACTTCTGAATTTCAGTTTTCCTTTCGCATAAGTTCAAATCCACAACACCCGCACTCCCTTCTTCCATCACCCAGATACTCATCCTCCCTCATCATCTATCCCTCCTCTCTCTCTCTCTCTCTCTCTCTCTCTCTCTCTCTCTCTCTCTCTCTCTCTCTCTCTCTCTCTCTCATTCACCCCCCCCCCTTCCCCTCCACGATCTACGAAGCCTGTCCGTCGCGCGCTGGAGGCGTCTGCTGCTACTCATCATATATCTCTCGGGAACATTTAAGAGCCTCCTAAAACCCCTACCCCCTCACCGCCCTGGCCGCCTCACTAATACCACTATCACCTGAGAGATCTCTCTCTCTCCCTACCTGCACCGAGAGGAGGCCGACCGGCGCAGCCCGCAGCCTCTTCCCGACACGCCACACGCTGCCGTCAAGAACCACAATCTACTCCTCCCTCCCCGTCATTGCCATTCCCTTAACTGGTTTTCACACGCTGGCCGCCGCCCCTTCCCCGGCCACACTCTGTCGCTGCAGACCACACCACGAGCACTTCTTTAATCATTATCCCCCCACCTCCCGACACCTACTTAGCTCGCCAGCGCCTCCGGCGTGAGCGAGTGTAGTGAGTCCACGCCTCTCTCGCCAACGCCTCCATCACTACCGTTTTTCTTTTTCTTTACACCTACCGACCCATTGACTTCCCTTATACCAAACCCATGGCTCACACCAAACCCCCCCACACCCACCTCTCTAGCCAACTGCTGACGACGAAGAATTCTTCTAACCCCACCACCGCCGCCCTCGACCACCACCTCAATCCCACGAGAGAGAACAGTGAGGTCGTTTCTTAGAGCCTTTAATAATAGTTCGGATCCAATTCATTTTTGCCCCACGGCCAACACAGACATACACACTTACACACATACACAGACACACCCACACACACACACACACACACACATACACAGACACACACACACACACACACACAGACACACACACACACACACATCCAGCTGCTGTTCAGCGAAGGCGTGCGGTTTTTCACAGCTATCTAGATCACTGAGATTCCGTTCCACAATACTTCGATCTTCTGGGCACGACAGTACGACGACCCTTGAGCCAGAAGGTACGACCCTTAAGCACAACAGTACAACCCTAGAGCGCGACAGTACGAACGTGAACACGTCAGTAAGACTCCTGGACAAGACGGTACGACCCTTGGGTATGAAGGCCTGTCCTCCGACCCGACTAGAACAAAAGTCAAGGTCCAAGGTTATGCACTAAGGGTCGTACCGTCGTGCTCAAAGGGGTAATCAGCAAATCATTCAAGGCGGCCCCCACCTCTGGATTCCAGACTCCCTTCACGACTTACCTCCTTCTTTCATTAACACACAAACTCGATTATCAGAGTATAAAATTGAAAAACGTATTTCTTGCTATCTTAATTAACCATCTCTACTGCACCTTAACACCTCCTCTCTCTCTCTCTCTCTCTCTCTCTCTCTCTCTCTCTCTCTCTCTCTCTCTCTCTCTCTCTCTCTCTCTCACCCTTCCCTATCAGCGTGCGTATTCACTACCGAAGCCCTGGAGCGACCAACCATTAACACTTCTTAGCCACACTCATCAACACTTTCCTAAGCCGGCCCGCTTGACCCAGACAAAGGAACGCGATAGCATTTATAGCCTCTGGACGCCCGTGGCTGTGGTGGCGATAGGACACCTTATTTTATTACTTTAAAAGATGCCTCTCCTTCGCTACTTCGACCACATCCCTCCCTCAAAATTTCTTTTCGTTACGCTTCACGTTGAGGTACACCTATCTATCTATCTATTTACGAAGGAGTTTACCTCTTCAAAATACCGTATATGACGTAGACAACTCGGGCTTCCAATGTCCCGCTGGCTAGACGGGCACAGCGATAGGTCTGCTGGAGGCGTCGGTCAAGAGAATGCGAGTACCTGGAGTGGACGTAGACCTCAGCGCGGACACCCAAGGACCGGAGGCTCGAGGTTTCCCAGGGATGGCCGGGGAGGCGGGGCTTTGGACTTCGACTGGCTCCTGGAAGTCAGGACGAAATGCCCGGTTACGTCAACGTAAGGTGCATACGTCCGTCGCACCGTACACTTGGGTACGCTTAGAGTACACCGTGGGCGTAACCCCCACGCCATAAGTATGCTGCAGCGCCCCCGGTAAGGGCTGTAGAGTCGTATCCCAAGGACACTCCTCTAGAACACGAGACGGCTAATCTTCAAATCACTATCCCTCTCCCATCTATACCGCTCCTCCTTTCTTCTCCTGTCCGTCCATCTCTCCCTCACGTTTCCTTACTCCTAACCATACACCCACTTACCCATCCTCACGTACACTGGAAGATGCAAAATAAAAAATCATTCCTTCCTTGCACTGAGTGGGAGTTTGCACCGGCTGCCTAACTGCTGGATCTTCGACACTTCGTGAAGTCTTCCAGGGAGATTTCACTCGTGGAACCACCGGTTCCACACGACGGTAGGAGACATATTCATCATAACTTCTGACCTCAAGAACCCCAACTTGAGCTTATCCATCAAAGCCAGACCTTAACGTGAGCCAACCTCGCTCAACCTCAATCCAATGACCAACCCAACCGAGGCCTATCCAGCATCACGACTCAATCTACCTCAACTCAAAAAAAAAAAGAGCCACAACTCCCCCTCCTCACAGCTCAGCAGGACCAGACAGTTTACTCCACGAAACCAATCAAAATCCCTCTTCATAAGATTATCAAAATATATATATATATATATAAAGTAATTCCCTGTGATTCAAAAGACAAAAACTTCATAAATCTAGAAGAAGAATCTCTCACACATGCAGGAGTAAAACGAGACAGACCGAGTGTAGATCGTTGTGTGGGTTACCGGAACACTCTCCAGCACTCCTACAAATAGCTCTCGCCAAATTACAGCACACTTCCAGAATGGCCCTCCCTTAAGCCGCTGGAAGAGCCCCAAAATTCCCACAATCCTGAGCCCTATTTCTTTTTTTTTTTTTTCATCCCCAACGCGAATGAATTAAAATACTAAAGAAAAACAACAGCCCAGTATCTTAATGCATTCAGCCTTGTCTTTTGGCGATGCCGGAGTTCTTTTGTTTACGCGAAGATC
The DNA here is from genome assembly GCF_036320965.1 of Panulirus ornatus. NCBI lineage: Eukaryota > Metazoa > Arthropoda > Malacostraca > Decapoda > Palinuridae > Panulirus > Panulirus ornatus. The sequence goes on from NC_092279.1 coordinate 19,355,588, forward strand.
ATTTTTTTCTCGATGACTTGATGCAAACGAGGCTTTAAGTCATTCTTACTTCCCTGTGGACAGATGGGAGTAGCTGCGTTTTCAGAGGGACGTGTGAACCACATGACCACGACCCTAGACCCTCCGAAGAGCGCGAGGGCACGACGCTAGAGACCACGACGATACGACCCTTGAGCACGAGGGCACGACGCTAGAGACCACGACGATACGACCCTTGAGCACGAGGGTACGACGCTAGAGACCACGACGATACGACCCTTGAGCACGAGGGCACGAGCTTGAATAACCACGACGACACGACCGTTAAGCATTACCGTACGACCCTCGACCACGACCCCCACGGGAGTTTTTTTTTTTTTAAATCGACATGACCCACAAGGTGTCAGATCAAGAGCCAGGTCATCAAACCCGGGGGTCGCACCGTTGATCTCAAGGAGATCATCTTCTCTACCCACAAAAATAATACATGAAGTCACTCTGAAGTTCCTGCCTCACACAGCCATTTGCAAGATACATCTCTATACCTTCTTCGTGCAACTCTTTACTTCAAGTTCCCTCCAAATCCCGCAGCGGTAAGGCATCCGGCCATACACGCACACCAAAGCAGACCTATATATCACCACGCATATGCTCCCGCAAGCGCACGCACAAACACAAACACATAAACACAGAGACGTGAAGGTAGCGTCCAAGAAACAGCTGGCCATCATAAACACAATGACTTGGACAAAGATCTATAAACGTCGCGGCCCTGCCATAAAATAGCCCCCTCCCCCCCCCGTCCATCCCCGTCCCCTTCCCCATCCCTCTCTTTTTCTCCTCCTCCCTCCACCTCCCGCCTCCATCTCCCCCTCCCCTCAAAATGCCACGACCTTCCGCTTCCCCTACACACACACACACACACACACACACACACACACACACACACACACACACACACAGTACCTAGGGTTCTGATGTCGCCAAAAGCCCTTCTCCACAAGCGTCCTACTGCTGAATATTATACTCCCTTAACGTCCTCTCTCCCTTCTCCCTTACTCTTTCTTCTCTCTCCCTGGGTCGCACATTCCCCCCTTAACCCTTTCTTATTCTCACAAGACCATTCCCATCCTCCTCACTCTCCCTCAATCCCCCTGGACCACTCCCATCTCACCTCCACCACCCTTCACATTCTCTCCCTCAATCCTCAGCCATCACCAGCATAACTCACACCCTCTAACCTGCTATGGAAACCCGTCTCCCTTCACTCACTCTTCCTTAGCTGTCACCTCCAATCCCTATCCCACCTAGGGCCACTCCCACGTATATCTTTTCCTCCCTCTTCACACCCCCTTTCTATTTCCCACCCCCGCCCCCTCCTCCACCCCCCTCTCCCCGGCCGTCCCCCAAGCAACCACAACCCTCCCCCCCAAGCCTCGTGTTTACAGAGCAGACGAGCCGCCAGCGATTAAGTTCTTTGCTGCTAAACTTCGCCTTCGTCAGCAGCAATGAAGCCGCTTTTTATTTCCCCTCGTGCGACCCATGGCAGAGGTAATATCGCCCGGGCCAGTGTTAATATCACCCGCAGTTCCGCAGGCTGCGTTAGCAGAGAACAGCGCCAACCGGGACAGCACTATGAGACACAGACGGCGCTAAGAGAGACACAGCGCTCACAAGGACAGCGTTAACAGACACAGCGCTAACAGGGACAGCGCTAACAGACACAGCGCTCACGAGGTCAGCGTTAACAGACACAGCGCTAACAAGGATAGCATTAACAGACACAGCGCTAACAAGGACAGCGTTAACAGACACAACCCTAACAAGGACAGCGTTAACAGACACAGCGCTCACGAGGACGGCGTTAACAACAACAGGGCTAATAAGGATAGCGTTAACAGACACAGCGCTCACAAGGACGGCGTTAACAACAACAGGGCTAATAAGGATAGCGTTAACAGCGAGTGCTCACAGAGACGGCTCTCAACGTTAGCATACTTACCACAGCGATATGCGGCCACCACCGATCGCCCTCTCCCGCCTCATACCATCATGATCAGTCAGCGTCTCTACCTCTACCGCAGAGCTAACTATACCGTCCTCAGTCTTGACGTCCCGCAGGGGGATAACCATACTACGTCTCTGATGAGATGTTATAGACACACACACACACACACACACACACACACACACACACACACACACACACACACGCACACACCGTTTAAGTTAGTCTCTGGTGCCACGTGAAGCCAACGCCAGACTTTACCCTCCGGTACCATGTGGAGCCCATGATCAGACATCTCCCTGGGTACCACATGATCAGACATCTCCCTGGGTACGACATGATCAGACATCTCCCTGGGTACGACATGATCAGACATCTCCCTGGGTACCACATGATCAGACATCTCCCTGGGTACGACATGATCAGACATCTCCCTGGGTACCACATGCAGGCAGCGCCAGACAAAGCCACTTATCAAACAGCGCCATACCGGACAATCAAGGCAAATATATCATTAAGGTAAACATTAAATTATCCAGTCCATGGGGGATCCATCAGGTGAACCCAGCCAGAGGATGGGAGGAGGAGGGGGTGGAACACACACACACACACACACACACACACACACACACACACACACACACACACACACACACACACACACACACACAGGGGACAACTGTGTAAGCAAGACATAAATCCAAAAGTCGGCACACGGGTAAATATGGACGGGAGAGAGAGAGAGAGAGAGAGAGAGAGAGAGAGATCAACGCGTAACTTTCTCATCAACACCACAGAGGCGTCAGCGTGCGAGTTCAGGGTATAACGTACAGGCAATCCAAAAAAAAACTTGAAACTGTAGTACACAGAGGAGGAAAAAAAACGACAGAAGGGAAAATAAACGATAGAAGGGAAAATAAACGATAGAAGGGAAAATAAACGATAAATTATAAATGACATTACGAAAAAAAAAAAATGTGCCGGGCGTGTGAGAGGCGACGGGAAGGTGTTCTGTGACCCCCACACCACCCGCGGGCCGTATATCATTGCACAAAGACAGGCACATTTGCATGACAAGCCGGGTACATCTGCGAGTGGCCAGTGAGGGAGGGAGGGAGGCAGGCCGGCCGAGCGAGGGAGGGAGGGAGGTTGTCCCCCTGCTCTCCCTCCCACCACTGGCGCTCGGTCTTCCCTGGCATTGTCTCTGGCCTCACGCAAGCTCGTCCTGCTGGCCTCCTCGCGTCACCCTCCCTGCTGGCCTACACAACGCTTTCCAAAGGCCCCCCTCGTGACGCATCTCCCCCCCTTGGCATTACGGCGCGTCCCTCTGTCCTTCACGGGAGTTTTGAAGCACCTCGGGCTGGGCTACTGACGCATCCTTCTCGTCCTCGCGAGACTCTCCTTGGGTCCCTTGACCTCAGCTGGGCTCTTGGGACTTCCTCCGTCCCCCCTGTAGAACTGACCGAAAAAAAAAAACTCGAGGCAAGTTCTGGGGAGAGGGTGGTACCTTCCAGGCCCCCACCTTCCCTGGCTACACTCTACTACACTCCCAGGGACCTTCGCAGCATCCACCCGCCCCACGCCACCCTCCTCCCCTGGCTCCTGAGGTAGGAGGAGGGTCCTATCGTAACTCCTGAGGAAGGGTGATGAATCGCACGTCCACACCAGGGGAGGAGCAGATGGTGGTGGAGATGGGAAGGAGGACCGCAGCGCTCTCCCTCCCACCTTCCCTCCCACTCTCTCCCTAACTCCTCCTCGCCACAGGTGTTCGGCCCTCGATGGACATCGCAATTACGGCGGAGGGCAACCAGACACCACCCACAGCCCCTAACCCCCCTACACCGTCCTCCCACACGTGAGTAACTCTTTAACAAACTTCCCCCGTCCCCCATTTTCTCTCCGAGGTCACTCGCTCTGTCTCTTCTCAACATCGCCGTAGTTTTACGACCAAGGGTCACCACCACAGTCGGGCCTTGACGACCGACCACTCGCCCCTTCCACGACTACTGAAGTCGTCGTGGTCGTCTCATTGGAACGGACTAAAAAAAAAAGGGGGGGGGGGGACACTTCGTTCGCTCCATTCATAGCTGCGTTTACCGCTCGTTTGAGAACACGACATACACACCTCCAGTACGTGAGAGAGAGAGAGAGAGAGAGAGAGAGAGAGAGAGAGAGAGAGAGAGAGAGAGAGAGAGAGAGAGAGAGAGAGAGAGAGAGAGTAGTATATACACGTTATGTCAGAATCCATTAACAACAGCGCCTCCTTGAGCCTCCCGCACTGCGCTCCCCTTTCCCATTATATCCCTCACGGGTCTCCTGGCCAAACGGGTGTGTGTGTCTGTGTGTGTGTGTGTGTGTGTGTGTGTGTGTGGGGGGGGGGGGGGGGGGGGGCCCCTAGGGAATGTAATGCCTTTCAGAAGCATCTCCCTCAAGTTGTACCAAGTCGAAGCAACCCTCAGCGTCGACTCACTCACTCACCTTCTCTCACTCACTCTCTCTGCACGTGAAGAAATTGACACCCTAGAAGCCCCATTTGACTCCTACTAACGGTGCGCTCTTCCCCACACACACACACACACACATACACACACACACACACACACACACACACACACACACACACACACACACACACACCTGTATTGGTCGCCAACACGATAGCTGCGGCTGGCACGAGTACTGAACACTTGTTTACCTTCCCCTCTCCCCCGCGAACGTAACAGTGTTCGCCAGCGACGCCACAGTGAGGGACGGTTCTCTCCACACCTCCTGCACGACTGGTCGTCCTCCTCCGTCCTTCCCCATCCAGGCGGAGTCTTCAGGGAATAATTCTTTCCACCTCCCGATTGACGCTTCAAGCTAAGTACTTCGTCGCTACTTAAAGATCTGCTAAAGTCGCCATAGTCATCAAAGGATGTTATAAAGTAGAGAGAAATTTCATCTACTAAAATGACTTAAGAAAAAAAAAAGTATATATATTGTTTTATGCTCAGAGAACAGTATGCTGGGGTCTTCATGGGTTCCGTCCAAGACTATGTCATGCCCACATGACACAAGGCTACAACACCCTAGATGCTGTAACCTTACAACACCCTAGATGCTGTAACCTTACAACACCCTAGATGCTGTAACCTTAAAACACCCTAGATGCTGTAACCTTACAACACCCTAAGTGTTGTAACCCCCTAGCAATAACCCTGGTGATACAGTTCGATTGGCCGTGTGAGCCGAGCATCAGGCACGACCGACCGACGTGCCACGTCCCCCGCCACAAAGCGACACATCCAATGGGGGTGCTTTACCTCTTGGCCTGATGATGATGAATGATGATGATGAATGATGATGATGATGATGATGATGATGATGATGATGATGATGATGATGCTGCCCTCTGGCGAAGCGGCTGTGTGTATGTGTGGGTGTGGGAGGGAGGATCACAGGAGAGGAAAGATGCACGAGTGTCACCATACGTCTTACCCAGGTAAGGTTAGGGGTGAGTTACGACAGCAGGTGATGGGGTGGGGGTGGGTGGGTTTTTGAGGGAAGGCAACGCCCTCCGTCCATTACCTCCTCCGCCACCAGGTACCCCAGTCTGGGGGGGGGGGGGGTCAGCCATTGTGCCCCGGGCGCCCTTCTCTCGTACATGTAAATATCGGCTGCCTGGCGCTGCCATTCCGGCCGCCAGTCCTCTTCGTCAGGACGACTGGCCGTACTGCGTCGTCAAATATCCTCCATCAATACCCGACGACACAGTATACGAGGGGGAGGAGGGGATCTCGGGGAGAGGCGGAGAGAGGAGGGTGGGGGCGGCGAGAGATGGAGAGGGAGGAGAGGAAGTGGGTGAGGGAAGTCAGTGGCCAAGTGCCTCGCTGCTGGGACAGGGAAGGGAGCTGTTTGTGTACTAATGACCCCCCAAACCCCTACTCCCCCAACTAATTTCAGGCAAAGAATCATTTGGCATCATTCAAAATCCGTCGAATCAATATGAACAACAACAGCGCCAAACAGAGGTAATACCATACCTTCCCTATAGCATGAAAACGTCCCAATAAGCACCCGTCTATGTATCTCAAACCCAAGTCGTCCCTTCCCAACACCATCTTTAGAAACCTTCATCATCACGTCGGCCTTTGTCTATTCCTTTGTCTATCCGGCCAAGATACGCTGCCAGGGACAGGAACAGAGAGAGAGAGAGAGAGAGAGAGAGAGAGAGAGAGAGAGAGAGAGAGAGAGAGAGAGAGAGAGAGAGAGAGAGAGAGAGAGAGACTGGGAGCAAGGACTCGTACAGTGTGGTGATGATGGTGGTGGGAGAGGTGAGGGGAGGCGTAAGAAAAAGAGGAGGAGGGGAAGGAAGGAAGTGGGGAGGAGGAGGGGGGGAGTCGAGTCGTTTATCTGGGGGTTGCAGGTTGGGGAGGGGAGGAAAGAGTGGGGGAGAGGTGGGAGGAGTTCACTGCCAAGGGTGTGGGGAATGGCCCAACCTCGGCTCACGTTCACGGAGTTCCCCCCCTTGTAGACTGGTCGTTGCCTCCTGCTCTGCTGTGGCAGTCTGCTGGTTGGCCGCCCTGCTGTGGCGAGCTACTGGTTGTCTGCTCTTTACTGGCAGTCTGCTGGTTGGCTGTATCAATCGGCTGGGTACCAAGAAGAAGTGTAGGAAAACGCTATTTCTTGAACAGAAGAAAAGCAGGACACATAAAATGTGTGTGTGTGTGTGTGTGTGTGTGTGTGTGTGTGTGTGTGTGTGTGTGTGTGTGTGTGTGTGTGTGTGCGCGCGCGCTCGCAATAAAAATTTTAAGATACTCAAAATAATTAACGAGGGTTATGACTATCGTTAAGCACCAGTCCATGGATGCGAAGAAGGCTGAAAGTTTCGAGCGTCCCTAAGGGAGGCCAGTCCCTACTGTCAATCCTGCAATGCAGGCACCTTATGGTATTGTGTCTGTGACTGGAGGATTCCCCTTTTTTTCCCCTTGAGGAGAAAATTCCTTTGAAATTGAATATTGAAATTGAAGAGGGGCAGTTTGGTGGGTGGGGACTGCAAGTGTTCGCACCGGATTGCCTGACGCTTTGGCAGTTTCTACTGCGAAAACTACTCTCTCTACTGCGTCTGTTTACTGAATGTTTACGGCAGTGTATGAACTGTAAGTAATGGGTGGAGTTGCGGAGAGGGGAAGGGAGAGGTAGGAAGGGGAGAAACAGACAGGAGGAGGGGTTGAGGAAAGGGTTTGCAGCAGTGGTGGTGGGGAGGAAGTGGTGTTTTCGGTGATGCACAGGTTGATGTGGTGTTGAGAGGTGTGGGCTGGTGTTCGTAAGTTAGGACAAGCTGGTGAGTGAGCTATCTGGTCACCTCCAAAAGACGTACTGCATCAGTTCAAAGATGCTCAGCTAAGCCAGGGAGAGGTGAGGTACCCAAAGGGCAGGGTATCATACCCCAAAGGGTCGTCGTACCGTCGCGGTCAAGGGGGCTGTGCTGTCGTGTTCCAGGATCATGGCGTCGCAGTCAAGGGTCGTACCGCCGTGTTCCAGGGCGCTAGGGTCGCTCTCATGGGTCGTACTGTCGCGCTCCAGGGTCATGGGGTCGCAGTCAAGCGAGGGTGTTAATGATATTCAAACCACGGTACAGAAACCGTCATAACTACCTTGTTAACTCAGCGACGCTGTTATGCCACCCCCCCCCCCCCAGCCACAGTGCTATGTGTGCAGTATATGATTACCGTTGCCATTCATTTATGCCAACGACGTTAGGAGGCCATTTCCAGACGAGACGCCCACCCAGACGAGGCGCTCCTCCATCTCCTAATGTGCAGGGGGGGGACCGGATGAGCCAATCGGATAAGTTCCTCGGCGATTATGTAATTACCTGATGTTACTGGCAAAGCCGTTACTTGCGGGGAATCAATGTGCATCGTTACGGGCGTGTAGTATCGGCAGTAACTCTGGGCCTCGAGAGCCGGCGGCAGTACGGCGATATACAGCCTCGTCGGCCAGGCCTTGAAAACCTGTTAGCGCCAGGAATAAACACGTCCGCCGTGTTAGTCACACCAGATAACCCGGCCGTGATTTCTGACTCGAGCGCCGCCGGTGAAGGCTTCGTTGAACTGCGGCTTGGACACCTCACACACCCCACACACACACACACACACACACACACACACACACCCTACACACACACACACGCGCGTCGTAAACCCAAAGGGGACTTGGAAGGGTGACATAAACCTCCCAGAGGGGGTAGTCCGCGTCCATCATGGCCTCGCCCTCCTTCCCAGGGACGCGATGTCGCCACCACCACCACCACCAGCTCAGACAGCCTATTCAACCTGGCTTAGTATTAGGAAATTTGAAGCACAACTTTTACCAATATTGGATGCGATGCGAATGGCGTAAGTCTGGCCGATATTGGAAGCAGTGCCCAACTTGTGAGTTTCCGTGGAGGGAATTAAGAAATTCGCCAGTGGTTTACAGGTCCGAATGCAGCACAGACTGTCCCCCTCCCCGAAGGCCGCCGATGAGGCGGTCGGGACCTACCTGTGTTCCCCAAGTGTTAATGTTCTGGTAATACGAAAAAAAGATTAGGCTTCCGCGAGTGATAAATACATTCAGCATCTGGGGATGGAGAGACATTGGAAGAGAACATCATCTTGCAAATCATATCTGTAGCCTTGGGAAGGTGTGGACGAACACCTTGAGACTTGGCCCAACTGAAGATATAGCTTCTCACTCGTTTGTAATGACTGATCTATAGTGCACGAGGACGGGGGAGTTATATGCTCGTGGTGGTGCCGCCCCGGTGCCCGTCTCCTCCCCGAACATCACTTCATCTCTCTCTATCATTACACAAATTTTTCAAACCTCTGGACGCCGTCCAGGTTCACTGAGCACCATCGATCATTAATTCATTCCATTCAATCCACTGCCTCAAACTACGCCGCCAAACGTGTTATGGTATCAAACACTGCACACACTACGAGGCCGACCCCGGCTAGCTCGGCTGGCTAACTAACCCTACCCCTCCAAGCCATCTACAATCACTCGAGATGCAAGTTGAGTGCGCCTCCTCTCCTCTCCTTCCTCTCCTCTCTCTCTCTCTCTCTCTCTCTCTCTCTCTCTCTCTCTCTCTCTCTCTCTCTCTCTCTCTCTCTGAGGATATCCACCCCTCTCCTCTTGTATCCTTTTCTTTCTTTTCCAACTGCTTACTGCGGTCGCGTTATTAGAAAACCCAACTCGCTATAACGTCCGTCTTTAGGGAGTCGCAACGGCCACTTTGTGGGGAGGCGAATGGCCGGGGGTCCGTGCCTAATATCGCGATAGCTGTGCCAAACATTGCAATAAAGGGGAGACACCTGCTTGCTGCTCCACGTCGGTAAGGGCGGCCGTTGACGATACCAATGCTCACCTCCATCTAATGAAAGCTCTGGAAATTAATGGTGTGTCGCGCGCTATTGCGCTAGGGTTGGGGAGGGAGGGAGGGAGGGAGGGAGGGAGGGAGAGAGAGAGAGAGAGAGAGAGAGAGAGAGAGAGAGAGAGAGAGAGAGAGAGAGAGAGAGAGAGAGAGAGAGAGGCTTTAACTCCCCCCCCCCAACTGATGTAAATTATTCAAGCAATTTTTTTTTCCCACCAACAATTTCCTCCCCTGCTACCACCACCCTATCATCCTCTATACATAACAACACACACACACACACACACACACACACACACACACACACACACACACACAGTCAACGAAGCTTCTATCAAACCCCTTGCAAATACTGCTCTCCCTACATTCAATTCCCTTCCCTCTTTCCAAACAATAATCATGCATTCCAACCTGTGCCGTTCATTCGTAAGACGACCGATCTCAGAAACATCAGGTGGACGAGACGCGCGCGAGCTCCTTCACCCATGATAGGCCGCCACCCGGTTCTTATTCAGGGTCTCGATCTCGCGTTACGAGCTTAAAGGAAAGGTGTCAGCTTTACTAATAGCTGCCATCAGGCTCAAGAGGAATTAAAACCGTCATTCTAACGGCGAGACGCACGAGGGGAGACCTACACCTCAATGCGACAAGTACAGAGTGGAGACCTAATCTCACTACGAGACACATGGGAGAGACCTTTCGTAATTACGAGACACATGGGGGAAACTTACACGACTACGAGACACACGCAAGAGACTTTACCTCAGTGCGAGACCTCACATGACTACGAGACACAGGGGGACCTTACCACACTACGAGACACATGAGGGGAGGGGGGAACCTTATCTCACTCCGAGACACATGGAGAGAGAGACAGACTTCGCGCAAAGGACCACATTTCTAGTTAACAATTACTGACGACTGGGTATGTTAAAGGCGTACCCCGGGGTCTTTCCATGGCATTAAAAAAAAAAGGAAAAAAAAAAACCGCTGGTGGTTAGGTTAGACAGATGTGTGTGTGTGTGTGTGTGTGTGTGGGGGGGGGGGGGGGGAGTGGCCTTTTGACTCTTCTACTGTTTTCCTCTAACGATCGCAAATGCATCTCAGCCTCAGAAGATTCGCTCCGCTCACCCAACCCGATCTGTCAACCCAGCTGGGATATGCGTGTCTTTATATATACAAAACCCTCGTGGGAAGGTCGAAGTAATCTCAATGTTTATGTTTCACCTCTCGTGTACACGTCTTATCGAGCACAATTCCAGGAGTCCTTTGGCCCGCGCGAGCTCTTTGCGTTCTTCAATCATCTGATGCAAGGCAGGAGAAAGGAACCCTGTATGTTTTCCCTACTTTGCCTTGCTAGATCCTCTTCTCCCACTGCTATTTAGGGGGAGTGCATCTCCCTCCGTCCGTCGCGTTTAAGCCCAGACCACCTCTCCTGGGACTCGGCAGGGTCTGTGTGGTCTCTGTATCTGCAGGACTTAAGCCCGACCAAATTCTCTTGCCTTGTATGATGCGGTGGTGACGGCGGCGGCGGCGGAGGAGGAGGAGGAGGTGGTAATGTCAGCACACCCGTATTCCAGTCAGAGGCGAGAGAGCAGGTGCTCTGAATATCGTCCACCATTGGCCTAACTCACTCTCCCCCCAACAACCCAAGGCTGTATCGGTCATCAAGCACGAGTTGCTGTCTTGCTCTTCGTCAATGCCAGCAGTTCCCCGCCCCACAGCACAGGCCAGGATGGCAATATGACAAGAGAAGGAAAAAAAGTTCGATTTCACTTAAAAATGAATCTATATTCCGACGAACAAAACACTTCATTTTCTTTCTTCTTCTTTCTGGACGTGTGTGAAGATTTCCTCCTCTCACTCTCCTCCACACCACACCAGAAAACGAATCCGTAATTTCTTCCTTTCTCATTCTTTATTGCTGTTGGACTACAAAATACTGTTCGTTACCAAAGGAGGGGGGGAAATAAAATAAAAACACATCTCCACTTTCTCTCTACAGTCACAAAAGGATTTATACATAACGAGGGACGAGCCTGTTGAGCGCCGGGGTAAGGCTCATGTAAATACATTAATGTGTTTTATCCAGAATACAAACACGACCAGAAACATTTACACTGGGCACCTCACAACCACGTCCATCACGACACATCTGGAAATTACTCACGGAACTATATATATATATAATATATATATATATAATATATATATATATATATATATATATATATATATATATATATATATATATATATAAATAGCCACGAGGAAAATGAAACGCTACAAAGTTTCCAAGTGCACTTTCGTGTAATAATCACATCATCGGGGGAGATACAAGAATGAAACAGAAGACTTAAGATATACAAGGCAGAGGCGAAGATAAGCCGCCATTGGTAAATAAAATCCCCGTCCCCACAATACTTGATCGCCGTTTCCTACGTTATCCAAGTAGCGATGGCAACTGACACAAACATACTTATCTTCGCCCTCGCGAACACTAGCAGCCTCTCTTTCCCCAACACGCACTCCTCAGTGCACCCAACACCTTTGCCTTCCTCCTCCTCCTCCTCACCCACATTATGCTTTACTTCACCTACCACGGTTCCAACCGCTGCCTCGTACAGCTCCCAGGTATATAAGAGCGACCCACTCGCTCCCTCCCCCTGGGTTCTCTTCATTCCCACTCACACACACACACACACACACACACACACACACACACACACACACACACACACACACACAAGGCCAAATGTGTGTATCTCTCTCTTACTAAACTTTATTACCTTATTTTCATGCAGGTTAGCCCTCAACATCCTCCTCTCCCGCACACTCTCCTGAATTAACAAAACACCTCATGTGCAGTCTCTCTCTCTCTCTCTCTCTCTCTCTCTCTCTCTCTCTCTCTCTCGCTATATATATATATATATATATATATATATATATATATATATATATATATATATATATATATATATATATATATATATATAGGGGAGAAAGAATACTTCCCACGTATTCCCTGCGTGTCGTAGAAGGCGACTAAAAGGGAAGGGAGCGGGAGGCTGGAAATCCTCCCCTCTCGTTTTTTTTTTTTTTTTCTTCTTTTTTTTTCCCCAAAAGAAGGAACAGAGAAGAGGGCCAGGTGAGGATATTCCCTCAAAGACCCAGTCCTCTGTTCTTAACGCTACCTCGCTATCGCGGGAAATGGCAAATAGTATGAAATATATATATATATATATATATATATATATATATATATATATATATATATATATATATATATATATATATTATCCCTGGGGATAGGGGATTAAGAATACTTCCCACGTATTCCCTGCGTGTCGTAGAAGGCGACTAAAAGGGGAGGGAGCGGGGGGCTGGAAATCCTCCCCTCTCTCTCTCTTTTTTTTTTTTCCAAAAGAAGGAACAGAGGGGGGCCAGGTGAGGATATTCTACAAAGGCCCAGTCCTCTGTTCTTAACGCTACCTCGCTAATGCGGGAAATGGCGAATAGTTTAAAAGTAAAAAAAAAAATATATAACAACGTCATCAACCAGTATAAAGAGGATACAGTTCACTTTACCAACTTGGGGCTAACCTTTCAACCAGCAAGTTCTATTAACTGGGTACAAAAGGACAGCAAAATGGAGAGCCGGAGGCCCCGTAGTTCCGTAGACCATTAATAACAATATGCCTTAATTAACAGCCCGTCATTTCCGGGTAGTTCAGAGGAGGGGTACAGTGCTCGCTCCACGGGGGGAGGGGCTTCGTTCTAACACGAACCTTCCACATTCTGACGCAAATCATGACACGCCCAGTTGCAAGAGTCGGCGGGGGTCTGTCTTGCTCGCTTCCTTACCTACCTGCCTGACGCCTCCGCCCGCGCGCCCCCCTGGCTGGTAATGATGGGAGGAGGAGGAGGAGGAGCAGCAGGAGGAAGAGGGAGGGGAAAAAAACACACACACAGGCAAATGATAATGAGTTTCATCAGACGTCCCCGTGGGATCCGCCGTTTCTCAAACGACTACCAGTGACAGCCATTCTCTTATCGTTTCCTTCCATCCGTTAATCACTGAGATGCTGGAGGGGTCTGCCTGTGCCCTTACAAGACCAGACGCTTGACCCAACAGTACGATTAATCAATAATTTCCATCCCTGACCCAACAGATAACCCAGCGATACGATTACTCCATCAATTTCCTACTCACCAGTACAATCAATCAATAATTTCCAACTCTGACTCAACAGATAACCCAGCGATACGATTACTCCATCAATTTCCCACTTGGACTGTGGAAATAACCTAGCGATATGATTACTCATTAATTTCCCAATAGAAATTGGGAGATAACCCAGCGAAGTGACTAATCATTAATTTCCCACTAGGACTGAGCAGATAACCCAGCGATGGGAATTCGTCATTAATCTTTCCACTAGGAGAGAGGAGATAACCTGGCGATATGACTGATCAATCTACTTCCTAACAGAACCGAAGGGGTAACCTCCCCTAGCGACACGATTACTCAACTATTTCCCCCACTAGAAATGAACCGATAGCCCAGCGATAATCTCTCTCATCAATCCAACCTCGGAGACTGAACAGGTAAGCCAAGCGCTTACAATCGATCATCAGTTTCCCAAAGAGGATTACAAACGATCAGAGATTATACCAAAGGTCACATCGTGACCTGCAGGAAGACACAGACACTTCCTTAAAAGGTTTAACGTCAATCGCAAGACTAATGATAAAAAAGATTCAAGACTGACAAGTGATAAAAAAAAAAGACTCAAGACTGACAAGGAATAAAAAAAAAAAGATTCAAGACTGACAAGGGATAAAAAAAAGGACTCAAGACTGACAAGGGATAAAAAAAAAAGACTCATGACTGACAAGGAATAAAAAAAAAAGATTCAAGACTGACAAGGGATAAAAAAAAAAGACTCAAGACTGACAAGGAATAAAAAAAAAAGATTCAAGACTGACAAGGGATAAAAAAAAAGACTCAAGACTGACAAGGAATAAAAAAAAAAGATTCAAGACTGACAAGGAATAAAAAAAAAAGATTCAAGACTGACAAGGAATAAAAAAAAAAGATTCAAGACTGACAAGGGATAAAAAAAAGACTCAAGACCGACAAGGGATAAAAAAAAGACTCAAGACTGACAAGGGATAAAAAAAAAGACTCAAGACTGACAAGGGATAAAAAAAAAAGACTCAAGACTGACAAGGGATAAAAAAAAAAGGAAAAAAAAAAGATTCTCATTTTCGTCCATAAAGTCGAGAGTCATAAAACAAAAAAATTAAGGAAATATATCAAAATAATTTTTTTTTTTTGCCCTGGTATAACCTTAGGAAAATACATCTAATCTATTCTTCCCGAGACATAAATGAAATCCTCGTTGTATCACTGTATCACCGCTGCATAAAAATACAGCACACATCTGCGACTGCTGCATAGAATGAAGTGCCTACTCTATCCATACAGCAAGAATTTAACATCTGCTGTATCACTGTGCTGTAAATGAAGACCATTTTACAACGGGTGAGCGCATATGTTACACCAACAATTCAACCAATGCACCAAAAAAAAAAAAAAAATTAGGATAAAAGCATTCTCTTTCCTTTTTTTTTTTGTCCGTTAGATACAGAGAGAGAGAGAGAGAGAGAGAGAGAGAGAGAGAGAGAGAGAGAGAGAGAGAGAGAGAGAGAGAGAGAGAGAGAGAGAGAGAATATATCCGTTTGAATCCGGTGGTTTTAAATGTCAGGCGTCTTTACCGGGCAACCGAACCGATCACTTCTTTTTACGAGCACAAAAAAAAAAAAAAATAAAACAAACCGGCGGCTCTTTTCTTCTTCGCTCCGGCTGACTATATATTCCATCACATCCCACCGCGCTGCAACTGCCTGGGGTCTTTGTCGTATGTGGCTCTGGGCGTCTGGCAGCCCAGACCGTGAGAAGGAGTAGAACAGACGACAGACGGCGCTGCCCTGCGGTGCTGCCGGTGTGACAACGGTACGACGTCGCTTCAGTGACGCGTTACCGCATCTTACGTGGCTGAGATCCGGTACGAGATTACAACGACGTGTGGAGTAAGGCGACGGCACCGCCAGACCCAGACGACCTTCGCTGCCAAAGGCTGTGGTCGCGGGAAGAACTCGTACTCAAGACCAGGCCTTAAACCGGAGGAAAAAGGAGTGGTCACTTGGCGTTTACCGGGCGTAGACTTCGGCGATGTCTTCTACCCTCCACAGCTCGGCCAGGGTCCAGGCTACCGAGTTCGTTGTCGTTAGCCGACAGAGGAGTTGGACACCGCTGCCCGGGGGCCTTGCCTATAGCTGGTCTGGTACACTTTGGAAAACACTCGTCCATGGCCCTCTTGAATTTCCCCCCCGCCACCACCGTGTACCCCACACAGTGTTACTGATGAGTCCCGGGCGATGTGCTGGTGAAGAAGAGTCTTGTGCCCTCTGATGTTTGCGCTTATCGTGCCTTTTGATTCTGATTTTGGGGATAATATCTTACAGAGTCTTCCATCACTCTCGTGCCAATTGGGACCAAAAGAACAAATAAAAGAAAATAAGAAAATAAAAGGGTAAAGGCAAAGGGTACGAAAAAAGAAGGATAGGTGTATGGTGTACGTAACACGTCTAAAAAGGTGTATGGGCAAAGGGTTAAAGGGGGTAAAAGGAGATGTGTTAACGCTGCATATCCCTTCACGTATAAAGATTTTTTTTTCTAGTCATGATCAGAAAAAAAAATATCACTTCCAGCAGTTACCTGATGAAGTAACTGAGGAAAAAAAAAGGTAAAACGTGACTGACCTCCTTAATGAACAAGGAGCTCAACCCAATCTGGGGCTCTGAACCCTCCTCAAAACCCTGACCGGACGAACCACCTAGAGGGGGGACGAAGGGCTCTACTCGAACTGGGCTCTAAACCCTCTCCGACGTCCCAACCTGACTGATCTCCGGGGACGAGAAACTCCACACACACACATACACACTGGATTCTGAACCCTCTCCACAATGCGAACCCGACGAGGCCTCCTGGAGGAGCGAAAGGACGGTGGTTCTTCATCAGCTGGGCTCTACACTCCACCTGACTGCACCTGATGGACAAATAAACTCGTGTCGACACTCTCTGCTGGAAACCGGTTTGCAGTCAAGCTCCGTCTGAGCCAGATCCTCCACACGTTACGTACACACGTCTCTCTGACTTGGAACCGGCCATGAACACTATTTGGAGACACCTGTAAATTACCTCCCCCCCCCCCCCCACCAAACCTCCTGACATTTCACGACCTCATCTTCTCGGGCGCCGTGAAGTAACATGGACTTAAAAAACGTCAGGGGGAGCCTTCCCACAAACAAGTCCTGAAATTCGTTTTAAACACAATGTTCGTCATTGGGGAAGGACCGCGGCAAAGAATATGGGCCACAAGCGGCCACACGTCCTCACCGTCCACCACTTCCTGGACAACAAGGGAACTAGTGCCTCCACACTCCTCTCTCTCAGCTGTCACAGGAACCACCAAGGATGCCACAGGATTTCCGTGATCAGTTCCTCCCCCTCCCCCTTTCCTTCCTTCCTTCCTGTAAAGCTGGCTGGCTCTTGTGTTAGGGGGCTGCTGCAACATGACTCAATGTCCGGCGAGACATGTCTGCAGCTTTTACCACATAACAGACTGCACGTCACAAATGGCTTGTGTCACGCAATCCTGCTCTCTGGAGGAACATCTTCGTCAGAAGTGAAACACGAAGACTTCTGCTACGTGAGAGATGTATACACACATTTGGCTTTGCAACAAATGTAGTTCAGTTAGACAGACAAATGCCTCCCTATCTCTTATCTGCAATATATGTCCGAGGGCGATACATCAAGCAGGAGAAAATAATGCCTGAAACTTTACAACTAGATAAATCTGGAGACTTGCTTTTACCCCCCCATGTGTCAATGGTGTACCACCCTCCCGTGTCCCCACTGTCTCGTGCCATCATCCAATTCCCCATGGGCGGCCCTTGCACTTCCATGCCGGGTGGACTGGCTATTGTTCAGCACTCGGTCGATTTCATCAGTGAGGAACGGACGACGATGCCCCGGTGCTACACTCTGGTTGTGTTGGGGCGGGTTGGTACACTCGACCACCTCCTGTCCATTACCACCGGTGGCCGCCCGCCAGCTCCCACAAGGCGCACACTTGTGTGGAGGTTTATGGCCTCGCGAGGTAACTCAGACCTCGACCGGAGAGACATACTCTCTTGATCTACTCCTTCTTACCACGGGCGATCATAATGACCAGCTGGAGGAGGAAGATGTGTGTCATCTCCACATCCCTCCGTCCCTCACACTTTGCAAGACGCCATTCAGGAGGAGCGGTGGTAGGCTTGGGACATTCCCTCATGCTCGTGGGGGGGGTGGGGGGGGCGACTGGATCTTGCCATGCACGACGGGTCATGCTTGCCACTCCCACACATACGCAATGCCCACCAACCCACCATTCCACTGGTGGGTCGGCTGCACAGCCACCGACGTGCGCTGACACCTCGCTAAATCGCTCACCATCTTGTGGAGAACGACTCCCTAGACAAATACTTCCTCGCAGGCCGTATTATAGTGTCCTTATGACTTGTCCTGCCACTGCACCTCCCCAGTCCATCAACGGATGACCTGTTAAACGGCGTTCAGACTTTTTATACTTCCCACCCAACTCCCCCCACCCACCCCAATACCCACACCATCCCCCCCAAAAAAAGTCCTCTGGAGTTCCCAGCCATTCAAAAAGGTCACGACACAGGCAAACACTGTCAACTATGGCCTAAAGGTCGGCCATCAACCCGCTGCCATCACGCTATTGGGTGTGAGATTATTTTTACGGTCGCCAACTCGTTCCTAAAGTTTGGTCATCAAATACTCCACCCACACACACACACATACACACACACACACACACACACACACACACGACACGTACAGGAACGAGTGGAGGACCGCCACTCCTCGGCCTACGTCATCAGCTGGGAATATACGAGAGAGAGAGAGAGAGAGAGAGAGAGAGAGAGTGTGTGTACGGGAGGGCCATGCCTGCCTATCTCTCCCGAAACGTCTCGCCTCCTGCAGGAGAAACAGCCAAAGACGACCGTGGCGAAGACGACGGCGATGAGTCGATTCATCAGAGAGATTGTGTCTACTTGTTCACGACGGTACGACCCTTTTAGGTGTGAGGGGCCCTGTGGCCACTCCTGTGACCTGACCCTTCATCAATCAATCTCCTCATAGCTCCTATCACATTTAGGGAGTCCCTAAAATCCGTTCCTGGGGCCCCTAACGGGTGCGGGGGAGGTCTATACAGCACAGGCCCCGGGGGCAAGCAACCATCCATCCACCCATCCCTGCAAACCCTTAACTATCGAACGATCGTCTCTCGGGCTGGAACAGCCAGGCTGCGAACCACTTACCCCCCTCTCTCTCATCGTTAAACGGGAGTAACTGGTAATATCCGGGCGCTGGCCTCCTGTGTGACTGGCGATGACGGCCGCCACTCACCACTTGATTGGTCACGATTGAATGTATTCTGATTTGAGTACTATGACGTACTCAACGGACGGGGGAAATGGCCAATCAGGCGCCACGATCTCTTGTTGTGTCACCACACAATAGTGCCCGGATGTGGCTCCCATGTTCTATGAGTGTCTCCTTCATTCTCCTTCCTTCAATCTTTGCTGCTCTCTACCTTTCTTTCCTTCCTTCTCTTCCTCTTTCCTCTATTCCTAATCTGATCATCTTTATTTAACCAATCCTTGGATATCTACTATCTTAACTGGACACAAAGCGATGCAAAGCCCCCATCAAGCGATGGCCTCCACCAAGCGATGCAATGCCCCCATCAAGCGATGGCCTCCACCAAGCGATGCAATGCCCCAACAAGTATTACCCCCACCAAGCGATGCAATGCCCTCCCACCCAACCACAACCAAGCGATACCCACCCTGTCAAGCCATAACACCCACCCCCAACCTCCCCAGCCCTTGACTATCTCCGCGTCACGCTCCCCAACGTAAATTGCCATCGGCCTAGTGATCCATTAAACTGGGATTTTTCGCAATCCGCACCTGCCAATACTGTGCACCATGACGCGTCGGCCGATAGAGGCACACGGCGATAGTGGCTGCCCGGGTGAAAATGCGAAGCCCCGAGAGCCCCAGGCTCGGGGTTGGAGCTCCACCCCACCGGCAGCATCCTGACGCAGGACTACCATTCTGGCGTATATCATGGGGAAAAACGATGGAAGGGTCCTACATCCTTCACGCCTTCAGGAGTGGTTAAATACACTTGAAATGCGTTTAAATGCGAGGGTTAGGGGGGTTTAGAAGAGTATCGCAGAACTAAAAAATCTAGTTGCATCAAACGTTAAAAGGAACCTAAAAGTCTTTGAACCTAAAACTAATCTAAAGACTTTAAGGAACCTCGTTCGCCAGCGAGAGATCGGTTACTCCACCACAACTGGCCTGAGTGGCGTTTCACCTCCCAGCGTTCTTCTGGCGATGAGAACCGCTGGTGACCCACCGGCGGGCGACGGCCTTAGAGGACTCCAAACACACACAGGCCATCTCTCTCCCACCTGACGCTGCTGCTGGGTGTGTCAAGCTCATCGATGCAAGTGTACGACAACCATCTACCCGATGAGGACATCGGGGTCAAGATGTCTCCAGTACCCACAAGAGTATCTCTTCATTCCGATTTTCTTTTCCCCTTTTCTTCGTTTTCTACGTCCCGCACAAGCGAAGGTTTCCAATCCAATAAAGAGAAATATCACACGAGTCTTTTCTCCCTCCCTCTAACACGATGACCCACCAGCGCTGAAGATTAGGAGTTAATAACTTAATAACATCATCAAATCTACGGAAAAAGGGGGGAGGACATATCACCTCAATGACACACACACACACACACACACACACACCCACACAAAAATCCCAACCCTAATCTCATGTTCCATTTGCTGGTTGTCTGAGCTTGTGGCCATTTTCCAAAAACACTGAATTAGTTTTCGTCCTCTTTTATGTCGATTTCAATCTCCAGCCGATAAAAAAAAAAAAAAAATTTCCCAAAGGCCATGATCCGGACAGCGACCACCGGTTGGTCGGTGTTGCCCTACCGTCGCGGCACATGCGACGACACACGCCCTTCGACACGCCCTTACCTATGCAGCAGAGACGAAGTTCTTAACCTTTGCTGAAGGTTAATCCGAGGAAGGAGGTATGAAAAAGGACGCGTTTCTTACGACATCCCGAAATGTCGTACATTACGAATAGAAGGACAATACCTTGAAACGAGAAAGCGAGCGAACACTCGAACGTTATCAGACACGTCCAAACTACCGAAACGCTGGATGAGGGGAGGACAGGTCGTTAATACCTGTAGTAGGCACTGGAGGAGAGGTCGTTCGAGATATCTTTCACCCCCGCAAGAGCCAACCCTCTGCACACAGTTCAAATCGAGGGAAAAAAAAAAAGAAGGATCTTTTCCGATAATTCACATCTGCTGTAAGACTCTGTCGGTAGCACTCGCGCCTCTCCAATTTGCTCTCGTAAATCAGCTACCTCAGCCCGTGCGTGCATCTTGCCACACCCCGTTCTCCTCCCTCTTCCTCCTCCTCCTCCAAGACTTAAGGTCGAGCAGGTACTTCACACGAGGCTAATGGTACTTTCTACACCACCACCACCACCCCACCAGCGGGTGAAGGAGGTCCTGGTGCAAGTGATCTTGAAGCCGTCGTCTCAGAGTTCTCTCTCTCTCTCTCTCTCTCTCTCTCTCTCTCTCTCTCTCTCTCTCTCTCTCTCTCTCTCTCTCTCTCTCTCTCTCTCTCTCATTAACCACGGGAGGACGATACAAAGACTATAATGTTTTCCTGGGGTTTCTTTAACTTGAGAACCCTTCAGCGTCCTTAGCAACCTTTTCTTTTTTTTTTTAGCTGGGGAGGGATGGAGAGTGTTGAAGGGGGGTGAGGGGGAGGTAGTGGTTCTACTTGACAACGTCGGGCAAAGGGAGGGAGGGGGGGGGAACAAAGCCTTATAATATGGCATGAGGAGGTTTTCCCACCTCCTCCTCCTCCTCCCCACAGTCTGCACCTGGGCTTACCGACCTTCTGGCACACACCCCGAGGCGCGTTTCATGTCTCACAGTCTTCTTGCCGATCACTGAGACATTCGGGGCGGATCTGTTCACGAAGCGGGCCACTTCTATAGGATTTCAGGTGAACCCAGTCACCTCCCCTTCACCTGCGTGTTAGGTGAGAGTCCAGTTCGTGCAGCTTGAATGACGTCATTTCGGTCGCTCTCCTCTTCATGCACTTTCAGAGCTGGATCAAAGACTTATCATCAGAAGGTCGCTATCATCCCCACATTACTAATAAACAGAGTCGAAAACTAATCCGTCTGGACGTCTTACAAGATCAAACCCAGTTTTTAGTTCTTCTTCGCGTCGCTAAAAGCGAACCACATTAAATGTCAGCGGTACTGGCGATGCTCCCTTTTTCTTTTTCTTTTTTTTTTGCCTCACAGCAACACAAAAGGTATATGAACCAGCGCACTATCGAGTTCTTGCCCCGACTGCATCGTCTAACTCGTTAAGACAGGCCTTAAATAACTTCTGTCCAGACAGATATGAATGACTCAAGAAACAAGCGACCTGGTTCTCTCTCCAAACGCTTCAAATACAGTCACTACAAACCCATTCCTACAGGACAGTTCCTCCACCCAAGTTTCCTCCAAGTTCCCCTCCCTGTTCTATATCTCGGCAATGTTCGCCACCCTTTCCGACGTGGCTGAAGCGAGCATAGGCCTGCGTCCTTACTCTGGAGCCTCGTCTCAAACTCTACTGCGTGTCGTATTATGCTCACATGATGACCCTGAGAGACCACCGCAGCCTGCTTCCCCGACGCACCCTCTGTACAGCCTAGCTAATTGGGTGGGGACGTTCTGTTGATGTTTGTCTTTTTGAGAGCTTTGGGAGTTGTCTATTCTGTGGTCCATCATGTTTATCTCTTTTTTTAAACGTGCAATGACTTGGTTCCTACGAGCAAGATCTTGAAGATCTTCAATCGACTCTCTTGAGTTTTTCAAGTTAACTCCTTGAGCACGACGATGCGACCCTTGAGCACGACAGAACGGCCCTTGAGCACGACGGTACGATCCTTGAGCACGACGGGACGACCATTGAGCACGACGGTACGATTCTTGAGTACAACGGTACGATCCTTGAGTACGACGGTACAGCCCTTGGACACGACGATGTGACCCTTGAGCACGGAGGTCTATATCTTCTGACCTACCCCCTTAAGGGCTAGGCGAAAGGTTAGGCAATCATCCCCAAGGATCGCACATACCGTGTGCTCAAGGGTCGTACCGTCGTGCTCAATGGTCGTCCCGTCGTGCTCAAGGGTGGTACTGTCGTGCTCAAGGGCCGCACCATCGTGTTCAAGGGCCGTGTAACGTCGTGCTCAAGGGCCGTGCCGTTGTGCTCAAGGGCCGTGCCGTTGTGCTCAAGGGTCGTGTACTGTCGTGTTCAAGGGCCGTACCGTCGTGTTCATGATAGACCCTCCTGAGAATGACCCGGTCGGAGCTGGAGGGTGGTGAGTGAGGCTGCTCATAAAGCATTATCTACCGCCCGCTCACAACCCACATCACCATAAGATTCCCCACTCCCGATATGAGGCTGTGAATTGCATGAGTATAATGACTTCATCCCTGGAGTATAATGACTTCATCCCTGGAGTATGATGACTTCATCCCTGGAGTATAATGACTTCATCCCTGGAGTATGATGACTTCATCCCTGGAGTATAATGACTTCATCCCTGGAGTATGATGACTTCATCCCTGGAGTATGATGACTTCATCCCTGGAGTATGATGACTTCATCCTTGAAGTATAAAGACTTCATCCCCTTAAGTACGATAGACGTCCATATCTAAAAAAAAAAAAAAGTCCTCGATAAAGATATATAGGAACAATTCGACTGTTTCTATTTGCATTATCCATCTTAAATTATTCTTTCTTTTTTCTTCTTCTTTGGATCCGCCAGACATCATCACTTCAGTTTTCCTTCTGTCTTTCGAAAGCCGTTGGTTTTGAGTCCATCATTACTCAGTGATGAGTATCTTATACTCACGTGAGAGGGGTTCTCGTGGGGAGGGAGGAGAGGGGGAGGAATATGTGCGGTGAGCCACTGCTGTTCATGTGGAGCTCAACAGCCCACAAAGTGATTACTCGTAAGACCAAAAGAATAACGTCTACAGACGAGAGAGAGAGAGAGAGAGAGAGAGAGAGAGAGAGAGAGAGAGAGAGAGAGAGAGAGAGAGAGAGAGAGAGAGAGAGAGGGGGGGGGGGGGGGGGGGAGAGAGAGAGAGAGAGAGAGAGAGAGAGAGAGAGAGAGAGAGAGAGAGAGAGAGAGAGAGAGAGAGAGAGAGAGAGAGAGATGCCCATCAGACTGGCAGTGACAGTGTCTCGCTGTTGGGAGAAAAGACCGGAGCACTTCCGTTATCTTTTCCTACCCTCAATTCTGAAGCCATTTCTAAGATCAACAGAACATTAAAACGTTAACGGTAATATTCTAACCTGAATATACAATGCTTTCCTGAGCAACGGTCAAATGCTCAATCCTTTCCCTTTTCCCTCTCTCTCCTCCTCCTCTTCCCACCAGCCTAGGCGCCCGCGTCTGCAACAATGGAAGTCACGAATGAATAACGCAGGTGTTGCAATCACATGCGTTCTGGCAGAAGCAACCCGTCTGCATACATGTATCCCCCGTCGTACAATAAATCTGGCACGGGAACCGCATACATCGGGGCACCAATCAATATCAGCCCGGCGGAGCTTTGTGTCCTGCTTGAGTAAGTAAGTACCCTGGGCAGCCACTCTCCCGTCTCCACCTCCTCCCTCCTTCCTGTTCCTTCTCCTTCCTCCTCCCTCTCTCTTGTTCCTTCTCCTTCCACTTCCTCCTCCCTTCTCCTTCTACTCCTGTTCCTTTTCCTTCCCCCTCCTCCTCCTCCTCGCTTATCCCATGCTCCCACACACACACAAACGCTCTCCCTCGCTTCAGCAACTCTGTCTCTCTCTACTCCTTCCCTTCTGCCACCAATCCATTCCTTCCGCTGCTCTCTCTCTCTCTCTCTCTCTCTCTCTCTCTCTCTCTCTCTCTCTCTCTCTCTCTCTCTCTCTCTCTCTCTCTCCTTCCCCCTCTGCCACTCACTCATTCCTAACCACTCCATCCCCTGCGTCTCTATAAAATCTGCCCCGTTCCATCTGTCCCTAAACATCCTCTCCTCCTGTTTCATACATGTGTTCTTATTTTCTTCCCCATCTTCCCACATATCAAATTCTTATTCCATTCCCCCACCCCACCTTCTCACGCCTCCAATCCCTCCAGACCTCTGATCCCTTCCTCAAACTTTCCCTTACCTAACCCCCCCCCCCCTCTCTCTCTCTCTCTCTCTCTCTCTCTCTCTCTCTCTCTCTCTCTCTCTCTCTCTCTCTCTCTCTCTCTCTCACACACACACCTGTTACCTACGCTACCTCGGCCACTAACGCACGAGGCACCCCCCTCGAAATACGCAGTAAATATGGAAATTGAGCACTGGCATATAAAGGCCAAGTCCGTGGCCAGCTGGCCAACCGGTCGGCTGGCTGGCTGGCTGGCTGGCTGGCAGGAAGGTAGGGGGAGGGGGGGCCCTACCAAAAGGCTATATGGACAATGAATGATAAAGTGACAACAGCTTGATGGCTCGTTTGGCCCCTCCACGAGAACGGTCCCAAGTCCGCGTCGATGGGGAGGTTATTGCGTCGTCTAGGAAGCCTACTCCTCTCTCTCTCTCTCTCTCTCTCTCTCTCTCTCTCTCTCTCTCTCTCTCTCTCTCTCTCTCTAACTGCCGTCTGTCCATGGCCCTCTGCTGTCACTCTGTCTCCATCCACCCTCCCCAAACGTGAGGTCTCGCTCCCTGACTACCCTTACCTATATCTCGTCACTCAGTCTTGTCTCTTCCTCGAGAATAAAAAATCTCGATGCCTATCGCCTCTGCCTCCTACCTCTACGTAGATCAAAACCTCTCTACACACAATACATCTCGGTGCCTCGTATTTCTGGGACTAAATTAAACATAAAATAACAATCTTGTAGTCGAAAAAAAATATTTAGAGAGAGGACAATACAGACAATTGCTCCCAACTAAACCCGAAGGTAGATAACCACGCAAGAGCGCTGCTCCTCACTCTGTGTCATGATGCAGGAAACAGAAGGGAGACGCGAGTCACAGGAGACAAGACGACAACATAACACTCCATAACAGGTGGGATTTCTGAGGGCAGAGAGAGAGAAAGAGAGGGAGAGAGAGAGAGAGAGAGAGAGAGAGAGAGAGAGAGAGAGAGAGAGAGAGAGAGAGAGAGAGAGAGAGAGAGAGAAGATCCTTCTCCTCCTCCTCCTACTACTACTACTGCTCTTCCGTGAATGCGAGACGATGTGGAACGCCTAGAGAACAGAGGAGTGTGTGTAGAGGACGATCACACACACGGTATAACAGACCCCACCAGACAACGTAAAATACACACACACAAAAGACTAGCGCGTGTCCTTGGATCTTCCAGGGGTACTGGCGGCACCTCGTCGGAAGACCGACCGTGGTACCATGGAAGGCAGTACCTTGCGGGACGATGGAGTAACCTGGAGATACCAGACGCCACCCGTCGACAATACGGGAGATCTTACGAGGGCGTGCATCATCCCTTCCCTTACCTTCAGCGGCAGATAACGGGAGAATATGGACTCGATACACGCCTCTCTCTCTCTCTCTCTCTCTCTCTCTCTCTCTCTCTCTCTCTCTCTCTCTCTCTCTCTCTCTAAGCGAACGGTGCAATCTCCCGGACAACCTTCCCCCCCCCCCCCCCCCCCCCGACCCTTTGTGGAGGAACGATTCGTCTGTACTTATATCCCTCCCTCCCTTCACTCCACTGGAGGTTCCCATCGAAGGTATTACCCCGCCTTACATTGCGATGGTTCCGGAGTCTCCTCCTTTCCCTCTCCTCGGCTGCTCAAGCCCCGGTCGTCTCTGACTAAGCTTCCGTGTGTTGCTCCTTTGTTTAGTCAGCTATGCCGTCGAGGGGACGACCACCGCCTCCCCCGTTCGACCGCCTCCGTATTCACCACATATCTTGGCTGGTTCGAGCAAACTTCGTAGGCGTACTTCGCAAAGTGCACCTCCTCAGGTCCTGCGGTGTCGTGATGAAATCTGCTATTTGTAACGGGGGGAAGGAAGTCCTATCCAGGATAACGTCGTTTGGGTCACTGATCTTCTAGGCCATTATTGGCTTACTTTCTTCCCATCATCCGTATATACGTGTCTTCTTCTATTCTTAATAACAATGGAAGTCACCGTCCTTAATATGATTTTTTCTCTCATTTACTCATGGTTCTTCGCTCTTCTCTTTCTCTTACCGAGTTTAGGGTAGACGTCTTCCAATTCTTTCGACTGGTCTGTTAACGCATCAGTCTTAGGTAGGGCTGGCCGAAGTCTACTGGCGCGATCATGTAAGAGGTGAGGTACGTAGCTGTCCCAAGATGCCGGCGGGTCTCGAGAACGAGGCCAAGCGAGCGCCGCGCCGATGCGGGGAAAAGTGAGGTGAGTTGGGACGAGGCAGGCGTTCCGTGGGAGCGACCCCTTGATGCTGGGTCTCGTGGAACTCCTGCAGAAGGGAGGAGGCGTGACCGAGGTCTCGAGACAGTGCGGGGAGCTGCCGAAGTTTTGTGGTCTGCGCCTTTAGTCCCAAATTTCTGCTGCAGGAGATGGGCTTTGGGGATTTGCCACTGAGGTCCTACGGCAGGAGTAATTCAGGGCTGCCGAGGGGGAGGCCGTGGGACGCGAGTCACCACAGGACCCGTGCCAAAGAGTGATGAGCAGCCAGCCAGTCGTCACACTGTGGACTTTACCGACCATGGGGAACCTTGGCGTCCGAGAGCCAGTGTCTACTTGGCTGAACGACTGCTTTACAGATGCACGTCGATGCAGAAGCACCAGGGCGTCCATGAACCATATGGTAATGGCCATGCCGTCAGGGGAGGAGAAGACAGCAGCAGCAGGTCCACTGACGCTGGTCCACTTGGGGAACGGAGAAGAGATCGCACGCGTCGTTCACCTTACGACATCTGGATCATGACACGAGAGTCAGGTGTCATCACGACCAACACGGGCTCTGTGTAGCGACGACGCCACCGTCAGCCTCTACAAATACATACTACAGAGGGTCATGTCCTGAAGGGCGTGAGACTCAATAAGATCAATGACGGGGCTCTACGAAATCTCGTACCTCAACTGACGTGACTGAAGTAAAGTTGTCAAAAGACTAACTAGTTTTTTTTTTTTTTGTTTTTTTTTTTTTTTTTTGAGACCACGTTGCTAGGAGACCACGAGTCTGTGATACTAGTTGCCAAGGGGCTCACTTCAACGCCCATCTCAAGAGGCCCAGCCCACTGGTACACACACACACACACACACACACACACACACACACACACACACACGCACACATTGTCAGACGGCTTTGATCACAACAAAGGAGATGCAACAATCTCAAGCCACCGGGGTTGTCTTGGGTCAAGAACCTCTTCCGGGCTGTTACGAGGACGAACAAGACAAGAACCATCCCCGAGCCTGGTCGATCAGTGCTACCTGAGAGAGAGGGAGCCAGATACAAGCCCAGACTCACGAGCATAAGATGAACCCCCTAAAAAAAAAGGGGGAGCTATAATTACGAAGAAAACAGCCCCCCTGAAAAGGAACTTCGAGGACAGGAAAAATGAAAAGGTCCCGAAAAAGGGATTGCAGGCAAGTTAAAAGTCACCAAACGGGAAATTTCGGGCAGAACAGAGACCATAATAGGAACTTGGGGGAAAAGAAAAGACTCATCTTCACAGAGACTGCGAGGACGGGAAGGAAACACACTTCTCAAAGCACAGAAATCAAACAAAACAAAATAAGATGAATAGAAAATAAAGACGAATTTCGAGGAAGAGAACAGGAAAAAAAAAGGGGGGGGAGATGTGTGAGGGGGAACTTCGAGATGATGAACAGCAGATGAAGAAGAACTTCACATAACGCCTAGAAAATCGTCAAAATCATTCTGACAGAAGTTCGGGAAACCCAAAAGGAACAAAGACATCCATATGGCCGAGGGTGGGGGGGTCCACACCGGCAGTGCCAGGCCCACAAGACGTGGCTCCTCCAGCACCTGTTAGCCTGGCAGAGAGAGAGAGAGAGAGAGAGAGAGAGAGAGAGAGAGAGAGAGAGAGAGAGAGAGAGAGAGAGAGAGAGAGAGAGAGAGAGAGCAATATATCAGAGGAAGTTCTGTTAAGCTGCGACAGAAATATTTATGCCAGACAACAGCCGCCCGTAGCCCGCCGCCACCACCACCCGCAGGAGGATACATTGAGGGGCAAGGATGGGTAAGGAGAGAGAGAGAGAGAGAGAGAGAGAGAGAGAGAGAGAGAGAGAGAGAGAGAGAGAGAGAGAGAGAGAGAGAGAGAGAGTCCGGCGATGGTGGACAGCTGTGATAGTTGGGTCATGAGGGAGAAGGAGGAGAAGTGGGCGTGGCATTCTTCTTGCCCGTGAGTACACTTAAGGACACAGGGAGCTATTCACTCCCACACCCTCTCACTTACACTTCAGGTCACACTCAGGGTCCACCACGGCCGCCGGCCGGCCCGCCCACACCGCCCGCCCATGCCACCGTCGAGCGATGATCGACTCACCTGCAAGAGAAGAGAAGAAGGTCAGGTCAGGTCATCGTGTAAGTTCCACCAACAGAGAGAGAGAGAGAGAGAGAGAGAGAGAGAGAGAGAGAGAGAGAGAGAGAGAGAGGAGGAAAGGGGGGGGGGCGTGACGTGTGTCATGCTCTGCGTAAATTCATACACAAGAGGAGAAAGAGAACCAGGATAAGGGGATGAGAGGTGGATACATAAACGGAAGAGGGATGGAGTGAGAGACGTGGTGGATACATAAATGAGTGAGGGAAGGAGTGAGCGACGTGGTGGATACATAATGGGAGAGTGAGGGAGTGAGAGACGTGTTGGATGAGAGAGAGATTACATGAAATGTGGATAATTTCATCGCATGTCTCTTGATAGATGGATCCATGACATATTCACGTTCATCCTACCTTCTGACTTTCCCATAAGAAAAAAAATATTCCAATCTGGCACATTCATCCTGCAAAGTATTTAGTCTGCCCGTTTTCTTCCGTCCGGCGTGTGGCCGGAGGGAGCGGAGGGTGGGGAGAGAGAGAGAGAGTGAGCCTTTGCTCTGCTATCCTTTTCGGCTACTGCTTATATCCGGGACCTACAGCTTCTTCGGTGGTGTTAGGGCCACACCACCTCGCCTGCACCATGGGGGGGGGGGGGGGGGGTCACACCACCTCGCCTGCACCATGGGGGGGGGGGGGGGTGTCTGCGTAGTCTGCGTAACTCTCGAGCGTAACGCACGTTACACGATCCGATAATTCTACGCGAGAGCTCGTAAAGAACGAGAAAAGTGAGGGGTGACAACCAGAGAATCAGCACTCGAGAAAGAGACAGGGACAGAGGCGTGGGTGAGAGAGATAGGCATGAGAGAGTGAGGAAAGAGAATAGTAAACAAATGAAGAAAATAAACTAAGGGTACAACAACAACAACAAACAGCCCGAAGCTCCGTAAACAAGCACGAACACACACACACACACACACACACACACACACACACACACACACACACACACACACACAACACACGCCACACACGGGCGAACGTGCTCAAAAGCATACACACACACACACACACACACACACACACACACACACGTAAGCATCGTCATTAGCACACACACACTTACATACCAAGACACATGCATACGAACGAACACGTATGCATATTCATACAAACACACACACAAAAAGAATAAGACAAAAGGGAACATATATACTTACGTACGCAAGCACCCACCAGCAAATTCATGTGCACGCACATGCATGAACAAGCAGATACATAAACTCTCTCTCTCTCTCTCTCTCTCTCTCTCTCTCTCTCTCTCTCTCTCTCTCTCTCTCTCTCTCTCTCTCTCTCTCTCGTGTGTGTGTGTGGATAATGAAATATTCAACATAGGCCGTTCACATCCCACATTAGGCCAAAAACTTGAATGCACTACTCTGGTTTGGTCATCGCACTTGGGGGGAAGAATTGAAAAAAGCACAGAGAGATGATAGAGAAAGTCCAGAGGAGGGCATCAATGACTTTTGGGTATCGGAATGAAAAGGCTTGCTTTACAGGGAAGGGCGGGAGGAGTGCGTTCCCTCTGCCCACCATGGAAGAGAAAAGATCTAGGGGTGACCTGAACACGATGGTTTAAAGATTCCAAATCAGTTCGATGATGTAGGCAAGGAAAAAAAAGTCTCTGAAAGATTCAGGGACCGAACAACCAGAGGACATAACATGAAAGTAGACAAAAAAAAAGGGGGGGGAACCTGTCAGAAAGGAGTTTGAATTTTTTTTCATGGGACGAGAATGGTAGACGAAGGAATGGAACGGGATGAAAGAAGAGATATCAGTCAATACACAGTAAGATATATGGATAGTATACATGAATTTAGAATAGTTGTATGATAATACACGGGGTTCAAGAGACTGGGCGAGAGGACCTACGATAGTAGAACTCCATCCCTTGAAAAGACACACACCCACACACACACACACACACACACACACACACACACACCTCTAAGCCTGCGTCTGTGGTTGCTCATCCATTTCCTAAGACGGGCTACTTTGCCTCCCCTCTTGGGAAACCGTACACACAATCAGCCGATGCCTTAGATGGGAGACTGCAGCTTTCACCTCGCCTTACGTAAAACCCTGCAATGATCTCGGGAGGTTCAGTCTGCCACCAAACGTTTCCTGGTGTGTGTGTGTGTGTGTGTGTGTGTGTGTGTGTGTGTGTGTGTGTGTGTGTGTGTGTGTGTATGTGTGTGTGTGTGTGGTGTGTGTGTGTGTGTGTGTGTGTGTGTTGGGGAGGGAACTGATCAACCAGACTGTTTGATGTCGTCGGTCTGTGCTTATTTCTACGCGGTCCCTCCAACTATCCTCCGGCCGCCTCAACTTCTACTCGCTCACGAGTCCTTGGGAGTCTTCTCAGCGCTTGCCCTCCCCAGAACACACAATCTCCTTTCCGATCACCAGTCCGGTGGACAGGACCCGGAAGGCGTAATTAGCTAGCGCTACGCTCTCTCTCTCTCTCTCTCTCTCTCTCTCTCTCTCTCTCTCTCTCTCTCTCTCTCTCTCTCTCTCTCGTTTGACTCAAATGTGGTTTCCCTTTCAAAGGGACTTTGGGGGATTCTACGTCCGGGTCATGGACACTCTTATAAAAGTTTTCAACAGGGTCTAGCATGAGGATCTTGACAGTTAAATAGCGCCGTCTTTCAGCTCTTTCCCTCTCTACCTCTGTCCTCTGACGGACGTTACTCAGCATGGGTTCGAATCCAGGGTGAAGGCCGCCGGCCAACACCCAACCCAGGTGTTCCAACCCTCGTCTCGGGACTGGTCGATGAATGGGTACCTGTCTTAGGCTACGGTGTATGTGTGTGCATACATGAGATATAAAGAGATGACACACACATATATACAAGGGTAAGAGACACGGGGGAGGCAACAGGAGTGCAAAACCCTCTCCCCGAAACGCACAAAAAAACAATGAGAGAGAGAGAGAGAGAGAGAGAGAGAGAGAGAGAGAGAGAGAGAGAGAGAGAGAGAGAGAGAGAGAGAGAGAGAGAAGGGGGGGGGGGGAGCAAGAGCCACAGACACAGTGAATCCAACCCAACGGAAAACACCTCCCGCAGTTAAAGTCTCCGGCAATCACACATTCTGGCGAGAGAAATTAACCCGGGCAGACGTCAATAGCGGCTGGGCTGGGCTGGGCTGGCTGGGCTGGGCTGGGGTGCGGTGAACCTGACACGGAGACACAGACGGGCAGGAGGAGAGGAGGAGGAAGCGGAGGAGGGAAGAATGCGGAAGTGTCATGAAAGGCGAGTAAAATAGGCGGCCTCAAAGGAAGGTATTGTCGAGCGCCCTGATGAAGTCGGCCCCGGCGAACCACGCCCTCACCACCGCCACCACCAGCAGCTTCTTCTCCTCCTCCTCCTCCTCCTTCACCTCGTCCTTCTCTTTCTCCTCCCTCGTCACTATGAACACCACCACCAACACCTCTTCTTTTCTCCAAGAGGGGGTCGTTAAGGGGGAAGAAGAAGGAAGTGACTGGACAAGGAGGAGGATGCAGTTTTGATGTGGAGGAGGGAAGTGATGTGAGCGTACGGTGTACGTGTTCCGACATGTGTGTGTGTGTGTGTGTGTGTGTGTGTGTGTGTGTGTGTGTGTGTGTGGAGAGGGAGGGGAAGGTTTGCTTCGAAAGTATTTCGGGTACCTTATCTACACACCGCCGCCAGACTTGGGAGAGGGTGTGTCGTATGTGTACTTAGTGATGTTGTCGACTGCTTTAACTCCACCAACGCCCTCTCCCCCCCACCAACTCCAACAACAGCCCCACCACTACCACTACCACCACCACCATCGCCGCCAACAACAACAATACCCTCGTCATCACAGTGTCACCATCATCACCATCACCACCACTATCACCAACACCAGCTCCTACCACCATTATCGCCAACAACAGCACCACCACCACCATCGCCAACACCAAAACCGCCACCAACACCAACACGAATCTTTTGACCTTGGGGCGAAGGCAAAGCCGAAGAAGAAGAAGAAGAAGAAGAAGAAGAAGAAGAAGAAGAAGAAGAAGAAGAAGAAGAAGAAGAGGTAAAGCCAGAGGAGGAGAAGGAGGAGGAGGAAGAGCCAATGTAGATGGTCCAGTCTTTAATGGGCGAGTAAAAGACCCTGGAGGAAGAAGAGATAGCCGAGAGAGGAGGAGGAGCAATTAATGAAACACAGGAACGAAGGAGGTTAAAACACGGGACGAACCAGGAGTTGTTACTGGAGGGAGAGGAGCGCGGTGGGGCGAAGGCCTGACGGCGGGGAAAGGAGGAGGAAACACATAAAGGAAAGGCATCCACATAGGAGGAAAGGGGGCGAGAAAGAAAGCGAAACTGGAAGGTTTACGAGAAGTCAAGGGGTCGGGGAGGATGTGAGAGACAACACATGGAAGAGGAGGAAGACACGAGAGAGAGAGAGAGAGAGAGAGAGAGAGAGAGAGAGAGAGAGAGAGAGAGAGAGAGAGAGAGAGAGAGAGAGAGAGAGAGAGAGAGAGAATGGGGCTACGAAGGAGGCGACAGAGAAAGGAACTGTGGAGGTAATCCTACGGAGAAGGAACAGCAACAGGCATGGCATAACGGACAGAGGCAGCGCAGGAGCAGCAACAGGCATGGTAACAACGGGACGATACAACAGGAATAAGACACCAGGATGTGATGGTGTTAAAAATATGACGAATGATGATGATAAAATGAGAGATAAAAGACAAGTAAACACCGATGATATCAAAGAAAAAGAAATTGAAAAATAAAAGACAAGAAAATAGTATACAAATTCATTTATACCCACGCACATCATCACACGAAAGAAAAAAAAAATTGAAAATGAAAATACATTGTGGAGGAAATCAAAAGGAAATGAGAGGAGGAAATTATTACAAACAACATACCAAAAAAGATAAAAAAAAAATTTAGGTATGAAAAACTCAAATTAAAATGATGAGGTCGTCACAAGTGACCTTATAAATGCATGATGACCAACCAGGTCGTCCATCCACTACATGACTATAGTGATCTCCTCCTCTCCTCCTCCTCCTCCTCCTCTCCTCCTCCTCCCTCGAGCCTTCAGATGACCTCAAGTCTGACAAGTAGCTCCTCAGACTGCATCACTACAGTGATCTCCTCCTCCTCCTCCTCCTCCTCCCTCGAGCCTTCAGATGACCTCAAGTCTGACAAGTAGCTCCTCAGACTGCATCACTACAGTGATCTCCTCCTTCCTCCTCCTCCCTCGAGCCTTCAGATGACCTCAAGTCTGACAAGTAGCTCCTCAGACTGCATCACTACAGTGATCTCCTCCTCCTCCTCCTCCCTCGAGCCTTCAGATGACCTCAAGTCTGACAAGTAGCTCCTCAGACTGCATCACTACAGTGATCTCCTCCTTCCTCCTCCTCCCTCGAGCCTTCAGATGACCTCAAGTCTGATAACTAGCTCCCCAAGACAACTCGAATAAAACCCAGACGCGGCCCAGAAACTGGAAGACGAAACCTTCACAAAGCTCGTAATTTACCCAGCTCATTAACTTTACTGATGCATGTGCATAATTCACGCGCTCTGGCATCAAAGGTCGGCGGACTTTAAAATACGCGTGAGAGACTTTCTTGCACTGGCCATCAAAGTTTCACGATGGATCAGAGAGAATGATGAAAACCTAATGTTATCAGAGAGTCAGTCACACACACACACACGCACAGACAAAAGCTATTACATGGTAAGAAATACTACTAACAGAAATACAAGACTCTGTGTTAATAAAAGAAAAGAAAATAAAATAGCACCAAAATATATCACACCACAGGAGGAAATATGCCTGTAAACACCACACACACTCTGTTTCTCATCATCAACGAATACATTTCAAAGTCTACACAGTCTGTAAGTTTCCTTGTCAGTCCTGGCTGTACTGCACTCACACTCTGAAAACGGCCGGACTTGGCAAAGACACTCCATCCATTTCGGTCAAATTGACTTGGGAATACGAAAACGTACGTGGGATGGAAATTTGAAGGTGTGAACATCACTGCATATTGTCTAGACCGCGTCGAAATCAACTCTCTGGGTTACATCACACACGTGTTGGTTGAACTACAGGATGAATGATGATGATGATGATGATGATGATGATGATGATGATGAGCACATCTGAGGCTAATCACATGCACATACTCGAGACGAAATGATATACACGCTTCTGTCCACTTCGCATACCCCATCTCACCCCAAAGGTCATTCTCACCTCTCCCTCTCACTCCCTTCCAAGAAGAAGATGAAGAAGAAGAAGTAGAAGAAGAAGAAGAAGAAGAAGAAGAAGAAGAAGAAGAAGAAGAAGAAGAAGAAGAAGAAGAAGAAGTAGAAGAAGAAGAAGAAAGACAGCATATCTACATATCTACATCACCTGGCGAATCCATTAACCAAATTCCATTTGGAGAACTTAAAAGATTTTGGCGAAGTCGCACACACCGAACTGTGGTCAGGGCAAATACAGTCGGCGGTTTACTCGGAGGTTCACCACCGCCTCCAGGTGAGTAGGTGGGTATAGTCGAGGGAGGACACATACGGCACCCCGGGTGGACAATGTGAAGTAACGACCGTTAGAGGAAGGATGAAGAACGTCGATATCACTTATGGTCTTAGCGGAAGGATAATGACGTAGGAAGGAAGGGGGAGAGAGGTCCAATCAGAGGCGTCATTGTGAGGCGGAGGAGGAGGAGGAGAGGCTGGCAGGAGGAGGAGGAGGAGGAGGATAAAGAGAGCACGATCAACGACGCTCAGCAGGACGTGAACTGAAGCAGTTCATTCCAGCAGTTCGATGTCCAAGTCCCTCCGGCTGGAACGGACGGCATCCCCTTGACTTGTAGGCTACACGGAGCCATCACCCAACACTTATCGTTCTCTCTCCCCTTCCCTCCCGTCTATACTCGTGCCACTCCCGCCCTCCAGTCGTAACACACATCCCTCCAGTCGTCGCCCTCCTTCGTAACACACATCTTGCAAAAAAAAACCTCTAAAATAAACATGTTGGAAATTAATAATGACGAAACATCAAAACCTGAGGACCCACACCGCCTAATTATTTATCTAACGCAGACGACCCCCAGCAGTGGCTTCGTCTGCTCCAGTGAGGTGGGGGAAGGGGGAGAGGGGGAGGGGGTACTCGAGAGACAAGGCTCTACATCGACTCCCTCTAGGATAACGTATCTTCAACTTGCTTTACGTCTTCCTTTTCAACCTACGAAACTCGAGGCGCCGGAGACGTCTTTCCTCCCCATTCACACACAGGGCTCGGGATTAAATCCCCCCCCTCCCCTCTCGGGACGGGGTGCCTCATTACCATGTGATTAGGTGGGGAGGCCTGCCTGCCTCTGCCTCTCTCTCTCTCTCTCTCTCTCTCTCTCTCTCTCTCTCTCTCTCTCTCTCTCTCTCTCTCTCTCTCTCTCTCCCTCTCCTCACATACAATCCTAGGATTAGTCGACCCTTCCTCCCTTTCCTGACTTCCTTTCCGCCTCCTCCCCCTCCCTCTTGCCCCCTCCCCTTGCCCCCCCACCCTCCTCTTCCCACCCCCTCCCGCCCCTCTCAGCACAATTCGGGGATTAACCCCCCCCCCCCCCCCGCCTCACCCACCACTAGGAGTAACTTGCTGACGAGCCTACAAGAAATGGGGCCACCACATCAATAACCCTCACCACACGAACAACGGCATTTCACCGTCACCTTCCTCCCCTTCCTTTTTACCGCAACCTCTGCAACTTACGGCAATGCTTTACACCCGGGTTCAATTCGTCGTTCGCATTTCGCAAGCACACACGTCTCTCGGGGGCGGTTTCCGCGATGTTAGTTAGGGTCGCCAGAGACCCACTCACTGGGCCGGGCTGCGTTGCGCGCAGAGGTCTTCCAGACGTCATAGTGTCCAGGGCGACGTTAATGCCAATCCCTTCCGCGATTCCTGAGGTCTTGGTTATATCTTGCTCCCAAAGGGCAGGCCGGGCCCCCGCCGCCGCCCGCCGGCAATCACTCACAACTTCAGCATTAACCACACATTTTTTTTCCTCTTTTCCCTTTTTCTTTTTGTGTCGAGGATCAACTTATAATTGTCTTCCCTTCAGGGGAAGATTCGAGTTCAAATTGTCTTGCTTCCCCCCTTTCCCCCCGCCCCCAGTAATTGGCCCATTAGCAACTTTCGATCAGGCCACTGCGTTAAGTTGGCGAATTATTTTCCTCCCAACTCT
Source organism: Panulirus ornatus (assembly GCF_036320965.1). Lineage (NCBI taxonomy): Eukaryota > Metazoa > Arthropoda > Malacostraca > Decapoda > Palinuridae > Panulirus > Panulirus ornatus. The sequence continues at coordinate 19,393,040 of NC_092279.1, forward strand.
CTCTCAACTGAGATGATAATTTGCGCACTAATTTCCACAACCTCCTCCTCCTCCCTCCCTTTCTGTAATAACTACGATAATTCAGTCTCAGTCGGGGTGGGTTTGGGGGGGTGGGGGGGTCGGTCGTTCCACCAGTGCGTCGTCTTCGTCCCAAACACATACGCGAAATTACTTTGCAACTGTGGCCCTCTCGTGCTCAGAGGGCGGTGCGCTCGCTCCCTCCCTCCCTCACCTGTGCAAAAATATAATTAGTTCTTCCCCAAGTGTGGTTACAGCAACCATTAAACTTTGAATTGCTGTTACTACCTTCATTTTCTCTCTTTATATAGTGTGTGTGTGTGTGTGTGTGTGTGTGTGTGTGTGTGTGTGTGTGTGTGTGTGTGTGTGTGTGTGTGTGTGAGTGTGTGTGTGAGTGTGTGTGTGTGTGTGTGTATTACTATAAAACCCATCTACACCCCTCTCCAGGGGATTCCTGCAACGTCAAGGTTTGCACTCCAGTCAGTAGCAAGGAAAGGATGAACCCCTTTGGAGAGAGTAATTCTTCGGCGATATTGTACTCTGATCCCACACACACACACACACACACACACACACACACACATAATTCGTATCAAAATGGAAAGTAATCATTACATAGATTACACGCCCACCTTAAGGAAAAAAAAAAAGCCATTTCAAAACACAAAATCCCGTACATTCTTACTCATCACCACAACACGCGCCTTCAAATGACAGACCAAGACATCTTCTTGGAGCAACGCGCCGCGTCGACACAACCACAACACAGTGCAACGGGCTGAACGGTAGTAGAACACACAAAACAGGTAAAAACAACAGCTGAAACAGAGTTACCATACGAGAGAGTCAACGGTATTAGGCAAAATACACACTTTCAAATGACAACCAAGTACTACATGTCACTTCGGATCCAGGCAACAGATCAAACGGTATCACAACACAACGGAGAGTCAACAGTATTAATACACATACCTTCAAACGAGAGAACAGATAACCACTACCTCATATCAACTTTAATGAGGCCAAACACTATTTACCATAAAACAACTCACCAAACTGTCTCTACATAACTATTTCCAGCAAGAGACAAAACAACATTACCCTATACAAACAAAAGACGACCTACACACACACACACACACACACACACACACACACACACACACACAAACAACAGACTGGCCCAAGACAATTAAGACAAACAAGTCAGCTTCACAACACAAACAACCAAGCAGCATTACCACACATGACACCTTCACTCCAACACAACAGACGTGACATTACCACCACGAAACAGCCTCAAACAACAGACCGGAGAGAACACACTACCGCAAACAACGAACCACGCACTACTGCGACGCACGACGACTCCTCACACAAACCATCACAAACCATCGTCCTGTCGCGATCATTTCCTTATCTGTCGTACTTCCTCTCTAAGGAAGACGGTATGAACCCTTCAGCACGGCGGTGCGACCCGTTTGTACGATGGCCTGGACTTTGGCTTAACCCTTTTAAAGGGTTAGGTCAGGCCAGGTCACAGGTCAAGCTTGGTCATCATACCCTAGGGTCGTGCCGTCGTCTTTATGGGTCGTATAGTCATCTTTAATGATCGTATTGTTCGTGCTGAGGGGGTCACACCGTCGTGTTCAAGGGCCGTACCGTCGTGTTCAAGGGCCGTCCTGTCGTGCTCAAGGGCCGTACCGTCGTGCTCAAGGGTCGTACTGTTGTGTTCAAGGGCCATACCGTCGTGTTCAAGGGCCGTCCTGTCGTGCTCAAGGGCCGTACCGTCGTGCTCAAGGGCCGTACCGTCGTGTTCAAGGGCCGTACTGTTGTGTTCAAGGGCCGTACCGTTGTGTTCAAGGGCCGTACCGTCGTGCTCAAGGGCAGTACCGTCGTGCTCAAGGGCCGTACCGTCGTGCTCAAGGGCCGTTCCGTCGTGTTCAAGGGCCGTACCGTTGTGTTCAAGGGCCGTACCGTCGTACTCAAGCACAACACCAGTCATGCTCATGAGGCAGTAGTTGAATCATATACGCAACGTGGGAAGCCAAGACGACCCCTGGATACATCCATGTCATGAAAGGAAAAACACACATACGTAGCGGATTACATATGCAAATACCTTGCATTACATTATTCATGCCAAAGGTGTACGAACAAGTCACGAGAGAACGACATTACATGACTAATGCCATAAAGCATCGCACAGTTCTCTCGTGAGGCGTGCGCGCGCACACAAACACACACACACACACACACACACACACACACACACACACACAGAGAGAGAGAGAGAGAGAGAGAGAGAGAGAGAGAGAGAGAGAGAGAGAGAGAGAGAGAGAGAGAGAGAGAGAGACGAACAGACAGACGAGAAATGTAACAACGGGTACAGAGACAGGAAGGAGTAACGAAACAGAGGAAAATATATAAAGTTACGAATGGGACAAGTAGAAAACGGGGAGACAAACGATAAAAGAAAAAAAAATGGACACTAAAGGTTTAAAGAAAGGCGAACAGACAGACACAGACAGTGATACAGACAGACCTAGAAAGATATACAGACAGACACAGGCAGTGATACACAGACAGACACAGACAGATATACACAGAACAGACACTGACAGATACACAGACAGCGATGCACAGACACAGGCACAGACAGACACAGACAGAGATATACAAACAGACAGAGACAAAAATACAGACAGACAGAAAGAGATACAGACAGATACATACAGTGTCGCACAGACAGACACAGACAGTGTTACACAGACAGCACAGACAGAGACATAGACAGACACAGACAGTGAAACCAGACAGACACAGATTTGGACAGACATACAGGCATGAAACAGTATATCACATCCACTACACAAGCGATAGCTCGGTGACCCCAATACCCGTCTCTCTCTCTCTCTCTCTCTCTCTCTCTCTCTCTCTCTCTCTCTCTCTCTCTCTCTCTCTCTCTCTCTCTCTCCCGACGGTGAGTCGTCCACGAAATCTTATCAAAGGTTCGAAGATAAGCTGGATCAGCTTGAGGGCCCGTCTACTACTTCACGAGAAGGACCGGAAGCTTTGTAGAATAGCTGTCACAGGGTTTTAAGACAAGCTTTTTTTTGTGAGAAGCTTGAAGGAAGTTCCTCTGTATACAGAACGAGATCAATAGTGAAGATGACATAAATGGACCAACGGGTCACGGATAAATGGGCCTGGAGGAAAAATACACGGGAATGGGATACTAAAAAAGACGGATAAATGGGACAGAAGAACATCGTAAATGAAAGGAATAACTGGGATCACGATTGGGACCCTGAAAGACAAGGGAGGGATACGAAAGCTTGCGGGACTGGCGATACAAGAGGTGGAAGCTGATGACTGTCGATCAAGTGTGACTAAGAATGATGCTCGAGAGACGATACCGGGGCATTCGACACCCGGTACACGATAACTCAGGCAACCGGAGAAATTAGTGATCGACTCCTGACACGCGAATTAATGATACGGAAGGCCGATGGAAAAATGATGGCTGGGGGGAAGGGAGGAGGGACACACAGAAAATGAGGAAGTTCTTGGCTTCATACAGTGAAGAGAAAATGGGAGTTACGGAGATCACAAGGCCGCCACTTTAACAACCCGCCTCGCCCAAGTATGGAGACGCTAAGCCCAAGAGGAGAAAAAAAAATACGGGTACAATCGTTATCGCTAATGACCCTCTCCATGTGACCATCACGTACCACACGGGTAAGGGGCGACGCCTCCCGCGGGGCAGGAGGAGGTGCCCACGCGCCCTCTGGTCTGTGTGGGGTCATGAGATGCAAAAAAAAAAAAAACACGAGAGGAGAAACATGATAGATTCTATGTCTCACGAAAGGCTGTCTTTTTAACTACGCGAGAAGGAACTGCGTAAAAGCGTCAGACGACCGTTACGGACACCAAGTGTGATACGCAAGGCAAAAGGTTTTTGCTTCCCTCAATAATTCACGTAATATATGAAAAGGACATTCACGCCTTTACCTTTACTTTACCTTACCTCAAATTGATTTCGGAGGTCTTCTACCCCCTACACACATGGGTCTGGGATCTAAGCCAATACACCCAAAGGTATTCCTCCAAGCACCGGGTGATTCTTTACACACACACACACACACACACACACACACACACACACACACACACACACCAGCAGTTCTCGGTGACCTGGGTGCCACTCTCGGGCGCTCAGTGGTTAAAAATGTTCAGATGTGTGTGCAACTGATGGAAAATATAACGCCTACACGCCCTCACTGTCGTCTACAGCGGAGCTAATCCTCCATCTCGCCTGTAAAGCAATGCTTCATCACCCTCCATGGTCATCAACCTGTCTATCATGGATTTACTGACCTAATTAATCCCTCGTTAACACATGACATCCATCTTTTGATCCCCCCCAGAACTGACAACGTCCCATCAACTTTTAACCCCCAACATTCTCATCTCCACCGCTAATGAAGCTTCCTAACCTCCCTCCCATCTCCACCGCCGACACAACACAACCCCAGTATGATAACCTCCCCACATCTCCACCGCCGACACAACACAACCCCAGTATGATAACCTCCCCACCTCCATCATTCGTCTTCCAAACCATCCACCATCATTCCTTGGGGGAAAACCACCCCACCAACCCCTACCAAGAGACCTCCAACACATCACCACAACACCTACAACCAGATGCTGTGCCGCCGGACAGATGCACAAACACTCTGTCGTCGTGCTCAAAGATCATACCGTGCTGTTCAAGGGTCTATAACGTAATGGCGCAGCCCCACACCACCCCAATACCTCATGGTGCCAGAGCCACATCCATGCCACCTGTGGGTGCCAGAGCTCCAGGTCAGCAGGTAGTGTGTCGACCAAGCGAAGCCAGCCGGGCCCTGTGCCGTGCATGATCGAAGCCAGGTGGACCGACCCTGTGCCGTGCATGGCTCTTTAGCGCTATAATCTAATCTCCTCTCTCCCCTAGCCCGTGTGATGGTGCACTCATGTACTGCATTGGCGCCTTCATTCTCACCGCTTGCTGAGGTTTATGACCGAGCAGCCAGCTGACCGGCCGGCCGCGGCTGTGGTGGTGGTGGCTACGTGGGCCTGAGGGCTGACGCGGCACCCAGCAACCTGGTCGACCAAACGACCCCAACTCAAAGCAGCTTAGCTAAGCCTCAGCCCGCCGAGCTGTGGAGGGAGTCGATCTCTCCGCTGTTGTTGTTTGTCGGGTTTTACGGCCAGCGACCTAGGAGGGAGGAAGCAGTCAACGCCAAGCAAACGCACGCGAGTCCATTCATCGATACCAAGTTCTTCCAGGGGCAACTTTGCTCGCGTCTCCGATACTTTCATCAAATTCTATGAAGGAAAAGTACAGTTCATCCCTCTGGTACGTACGCTGTCATCTGGGAATGAAAAGCGGAGCTAAACATTCTGGGACGGTCTCCAAAAAAAAAAAAAAAAAAAAAAAAAAATAAATTATAAAAATTAAAAAGAAAAAGAAAAAAATAAAGTGTAAATTATGCATGACAATTAAGCTGGATTCACGAAAATCACGTAAACATGATTTACGGTACAAGACCAGGGAGAGAAGACCCCCCCCCCCCCCAGAGTTATTCTCCCTCCCCCAACACCCCCAGGTACAGCAGGGAAAATATACATCGCTCCGTCACCCTCCCCCCATCTCCCCCTCTCCTGCAGGTATGGGGGTAGAAATTATCTCATGCCTTCGAGGAAGGGGGAGGGAAGTGGGAGGGGGGAAGGGGACTTTTGCACGTCTTATAAATTCCTGACACCACCACAACTGCCCCAGTTATAAACTGTGATTGTCACAGTGGGAAAGTATGAGACGTGTGTGTGTGTGTGTGTGTGTGTGTGTGTGTGTGTGTGTGTGTGTGTGTGTGTGTGTGTGTGTGTGTGTAAGGGCGTCAAGCTGGCCACACCGTACTACACACACGTACCACCCCACACAGGTCGGCCACGCCCACACAACAAACACCACGCACGAAGTAAGCGGCCGCCCGTCCCTGTCTCAGAGACATCACTCAGTTCCTTTGGACACGGCTCCCGGCCGGGCGAGCGCATCGCTACCCTGGTCTCTTCCGACGAGGACAAGGATCTGTAGTTAACGCTCCTCCTGTTCTCCTAAACCTCTTCGCCGCGATAGGACGCGCCCTCATGGCCATAGGAATGAGAACATGACAGTCATGCCCTTTGAAGAACATGACAGTCATGCCCTTTGAACACACGAGTACGACCCCTTCAGCACCACGGTTCGCCACAGTGGAGTGACGGCTCGTCCTTGTAAAGGGTCATGCAGAGGACCAGTCCATTATACCAACGGGAGGCGCCGTCTTGCCCGAAGGCTTGTGTACCGTGGCGCACAAGGGCCGTGCTTAAGGGGGCGTACCTACGCTCTCATGAGAATGAGCCAGTCATGCCACAGTGTGGACACCGTAAGTGGACCTGACAAACCTGCTTCACCAAGCATCGGTAAGGAGAGCCAGGTGCCCTACCGCTGTTGACCTGGACCTTGCCCTGGTGGTGCGTTCGAGACAATCGTTCAAGTTCGGCCGCCGTCCGTCAAGGAGACTCCCATAAATAAACACAACCCCAGCTATCAGCATGGACAAACACACTTCCGTGGCTCTATATAGCTCTGCTACCCAGCCCGAGCCCAGCCACCGCACTCATGACCCCTAGAAACACACCAGCACTCCACTCTCTCTCTCTCTCTCTCTCTCTCTCTCTCTCTCTCTCTCTCTCTCTCTCTCTCTCTACTGCCACCACCGTCATCACGTCCCTCCCAAAAATTGTCCGAATAACTCCCTAAGAAGCACTTCGACTGGACTTTTAGCCCTCCCGCACCCTCTCGACTGGACAAACCCTCCTCCTCCTCCTCCTTCTTAAACCCTCCTCGGGACTCCTCCTCCCAGCCACTCGTTATTTCAGTGATTGACACCAGCTAAGAAAAAAAAAAAAATGTGTACAACTACTGCCACCTTCATCGATCCGCCGAACCAATAAACATCTACCTCGTCACGCACCTGCGACTTTTACGAGCGCTTTACAGCGGTTGTTATCCTGCTGGAGAACGGGCAATGCCTCGGTCAGTACACGCGGACTTCACGACTCTGTCATCATCGCAGGCTTACAACGCAGACCACCACGCGCTGGCGGCACAGCCTTTCAGGGATGCGACCATCTTGGTTGGTCCCACGACCGAGCTGTGGGAGAAGGGGTGAGGGTCTGAGAGGCAAAAGCCCCCCTCCCTCCCTCCTCCCACTCCTCTTTGGAATCAACCTATTAGTAGAGGAACGACGGTTCACCCTAGCGTTCCTGTTACATAACTCTTATACCACACAGGTTACGCTAACCCTCCCTCCCTCCTGTCTTTTTTTCTTTTCCTTTCACTTTCTTTATGGCTTTGCGGTTAACCCATCAGCCTGTCGAGTTACCACGTACGAGAACCGGCGGATCGACTCCCTCGCTCGCTCGCTCCCACCACACCCACACCCTCACCCTCCAACCATTGTATACACAAACAAACCGTGAGGCTATAAAACCAGCACACGAGCGGGAGCAGCGAAACAGCAAATTCGAATCAACTGGACAAACAAGCTGACATACGTAAATCAATCACACACTCGTAAAGACAACGATGGAGTGAGTGGAGGAGGAGGAAGAGGAATAGGAGGAGGAGGAGGAGTAGGAGTAGGAAGGGATGGCAGGAGGCTCCTCATCCTTCCACTGTAGGTTCTGCCTAAAAAGAGTCAAGAATAAAGTCGGTCTGGTGCTCTTCAGAGGTTCTATACTCACTTGGGAGTCAAAATTCATTTCGATGCAAACGTAAACACTGAGAACCATTTAAGTCTCCAGACTGAGATGAAGACTGGGAAGAATCACTTGTTAAAGACGTTCCTTCCTCAGTCATATCGCCAGGGAAAAAATATTTACCCATTTACCAGAGGAATGAGTGAGGAAAGAAAGAAAATCAGTGTCTCGTTTTCATTTCAATCACAGTGTGGGTCTGACGATGAACGGGATCGCTGCCCTATCTACATTTCATGGTCTGAACGTGATACATGAGACTCGTTCATAAACACACCTTGATTCCCAACAAGGCCCCGATAATCAAGCGACCTGGAGCAGCCCTTGATAAGCCCCTTGAATCAACGAGAGGCCACGTCGTCAACAGCAGCAGCGGCTTCAGCAACAGCTTCCTGCTGTGCCCAGACCCGGAGCCTGCTTGACTGGCCCAGTGACCTTGAGTGAAGGAGCCAACGTGTGAAGTACCACTCGTAACACCAGCCAGATACAGTCGGCCTCAGAGGTGGGTGGTGATGTGGTGGTGGTGGTGGTGGGGTGGGGGATGATGAAGGAGGAGGAGGAGGGCGGCTCTGAACCACTTGAGCACGACGGTGCGAATCCTGGAGCACGACGATACGACCCTCGGGCATGACGACCCTGGTCTTTGACCTGACCCGGGTAATAAGGTCCTTGCATCATCAATATACTTCAGGATCGTATACCGTCGTCGTGCCCAAGGGTCGTACCGTCGTGCTCAAAGTGTCTTAGCGTCGTGTTCAAGGCGTAATACACGTCGTGCGCAAGTGTCGTATCGTCGTGCTCAAGCGTCCTACCGTCTTGCTCAAGGGTCGTCCTGTCTTTCTCTCAAGGGTTTGATATGACCCACGTTCTGGGGTTTGTGGAGGGCGCCTGCGTGACGGACCGGCACCAGCAGCAGCATGACCCGCTGGGAAAAGGTATGAGCGATCAAGTAACATTATTCATCGTCCACTTACCGGCTGTATTCGTTCATCGTCTTCTTGCACACTGCCGTTATTCATCGTTCATTTCATACACTCGTCTTGTTATGCGTTTTTCAGCACTGCCATCCACTACGCGGACTTCAACATGCACTATATTTTCTTCATTCCCCATCTCATCTTTCTTCTTTCGTTCTTTGAGCTTCCTTCCTTCATCTACCTAATGCTACAACTTCCACCTCGCACTTGTCCCTACCCCCCCCTCCCTAAAATCTTATTTCTCCCCTCTCCCTCTCTCTCCCCACAAACCCATCTCCCCTTCTTACCTCCCCACATCCACCTATCCCCCACAATCTACTCCCCAACTTCAAACGACACGCTCGCTTGACTCACTCCGCGATATTATCATCCATCATCAAGTATTCATAACGACCAATTGAATACAAGGATTGATATCAAACTTGTACGAGGTAATCGTGTGTTGTAAGTTAAAAGGCGCGTCCGTCATACTAATACATGCTTCATGACTTCATGCAACGCTGGGGCTGCATGACTCTTGTCCTCCTCCACAACAATGCTAAACCCCCCCCACACACACACATTTCTTCGTCGTCCCACAGAGGCATGTCACCCACCCACCCACCCCCCTAAAAAGAAGTAAAAATCTCTCTCTCTCTCTTTTATGCTCAGCGATTTACATGTTCAAATTTTTCCGACCTTCCTTCTAAAACACTTCGCGCATACCTTGTGTACAGGACTACACTCGCCACGTCTGTGTGTTTAGTAAAACTTTCCGTACACAAACATACGAATATATGAGGATCGCACACACACACACACACACACACACACACACACACACACACACACACACACCTTCCCTCCCTCTCCTGGAGAGAGTTTATCATATCAACTGGCTGATGTACGGTCATAGTGGACCGCCAAACAACAACAACAACAATATATCTTTGGGGCACAACACATCTCGTGAACTTCCTCACAGGGTGCTAACGTGTTCCCAGCCATTACTGGGATATGAGAGAGAGAGAGAGAGAGAGAGAGAGAGAGAGAGAGAGAGAGAGAGAGAGAGAGAGAGAGAGAGAGAGAGAGAGAGAGAGAGAGTCCACACTGACTATCAGGTTTTGCCAAAAGGTAAGGCGAGTGCTCAACCCCTTCCCCTCCTCTCAACGCAGGAAGAGGAGAAGGAAGAGGAGAAGGAAGAGGAGGAGGAGGAGGAGGAGGAGGAGGAGGAGGAGGAGGAGGAGGAGGAGAGTAAGAAGAGAGGCGGGCGAACCTCAGCTCAAAGGAGAGATGGATTGGTAAGGACACATGCCTCTCACTCCCCCGGCCAGAGATGGCAGGCAGGTACCCACTGCCTTCCTCCACTTCGCACCGACCCCATCATCAGGTTTCACATGACCGACGTACTCCCCTACTTCACAATTCCCCGCCGGGCGTCCCATTACAAAACCCATTTGTTCCAATTACATATACCCTATTTCCAGCCACCTCCTTCACTCCTTCCTTCTTTCCCTCCACATCCTCACCCCACTTTCCCCCCTCGCCTTCTCCCCAAGAAAGTCGGCGGGAACCGAGCTAGACCAACCGACGGCGGCAGCCGACGACCGACCAGGAGGAGCTCTGCGGAACCCGACGGGGAACCGGAGACCCCGTCGGGAACAGACTGCACCGGAGCCACGACATGGAAGAACCAAGCAGACGACAACCACGACCAGTCAAGAACAACCAGACGACAACCACGACCCTGAAGAGTCGGGTACAGAGGCCAGGCCATCATCATAAGCCAAGCGTCGTACCGTCGTGCTCAAACGACAGTTCCATCTTAGGCAAGGGGTCGTAGAGTCGTGCCTGAAGGATCACCCCGACTCAATCAAGGGTCGTACCGTCCTGCTCAGAGGTCGCGCCGTCGTGCACGTAGGTCGTCGCATCGTCGTGCTCAGAGGGCCGTCGTCCAGTCGTGCTCAACGACCCTACCGTCGACCTCAAGAGGTTCGTTCCGTCGTACTCGAAAACGCACGCCCATCCTACAGCGTCAGCGTGGACACAACGCGACCTTCAAGTCAAAGGAGAGGAAGTCGGCGACAGCTGCGGCCATGCGTCTGGCACTGAGAGAGAGAGAGAGAGAGAGAGAGAGAGAGAGAGAGAGAGAGAGAGAGAGAGAGAGAGAGAGAGAGAGAGAGAGAGAGAGAGAGAGAGGAAGGGGGGACTCTATCCTATTACGAAAAGGTTGTAAAGCCTTTAGCCGGATACGCCAAATACGATTGGCGGAATCAGCGTCGCCCTGCACAATCTCTGGGATCCCATTCAATACAGGCGTCTGGGTTCCTCCCTCCCTCCCTCCCACCGTGCAGCGCGGATGAGGAAGAGGTGACGGCCGGCGGGAGAGTAAGGGTGAGATGACTAGTCCAACGCCATGGGGCATGTATGGGAGAGGAAAGGGAGAGAGGGAGAGGGAGGAGGAGGAGGAGGTTACAGGGGACGTGGGAGATGAGAAGGGGTTACAAGGGACGTGGGAGAGGAGAGGAGAGGAGGGGGTTATTATGGGTCAGGGAGTCTGGGAGAGGCACGGAGTGTGGGAGAAGAGAGAGAAAGGAGGTCTTGTGGGAGACACGTACGCGAAAAGAGTGACTAGGGTTGAGAGAGAGAGAGAGAGAGAGAGAGAGAGAGAGAGAGAGAGAGAGAGAGAGAGAGAGAGAGAGAGAGAGAGAGAGAGAGAGACTCGGATACAATAACCCCCCCCTCACACACACACACACACACACACACACACACAGACAGCAGGATTAACGCGTGCCACCCTACAGGATTATAATATCTTTAATCTCCTTACACGTGATATGTAACACACACACACACACACACACACACACACACACACACACACACACACACACACACGCACAATGTGTAATCATATACTCCTATATCTTATATCTCACTTATACAGACATATACTCCTACACCTTATATCTCACTTATATAATCCTACACTTATCACTTACATCTCACTTACATAATGATATACTCTTATAACTCACTTATAATATATAACTATATACTCTTATAACTTATATCTCACTTATAATATATAATCATACACTCTTATATCTCACTTATATAATCGTATACTCTTATAACTTAAACCTTTTCTTTTGTGAAAAAAAAATATATCCCTCAACCCAAGAACTCTCCAACGAACAGCACCAGCTGCTGCTTCTGCTGTTGCCGCTGCTGTAGGACCACCTGACCCAGAAGACCAGCTGTGGCTTGGTGGTCGGCTGCAACAAGCGCTGCCACGATGGGGGGGGGGGGGGGACGACGAGTTATCACTGCCCCCAGAGGGCCCAGAAGGGGCGTGGGGGATCGATCCCGGTTCCCGAGATGACCAGTAAGCCGAGCAGGTGGTTGCTGCCGCCCACATGACCGTAGGTCGCCGCATCGCCTGCGGGCGCCGCGTGCGCCTCCCTCCCCCCTTGTCTTTTCCCACACCTGGAAAAGGGGAGGGGGGAGGGGGGATGCTATTTCATGTACGGCGAGGTGGCGACGGGAATGGATGAAGGCACCAAGTATGAATATGTACATGTGTGTATATATATGTATCTGTCTGTGTAAGTATATGTTGAAATGTATATGTATGTATATGTGCGTGTGTGTGTGTGTGGGCGTTTACGTATATACATGTGTGTCGGGGTGGGTTGGGCCATTTCTCGTCTGTTTCCTTGCGATGCCTCGCTAACCAAGCAGACGGCGATTAAGATTAAGTGAAGTGTTTTAGATATCTGGGAGTGGATCTGTCAGCGGATGGAACCATGGAAGCGGAAGTGGATCATAGGGTGGGGGAGGGGGCGAAAATTTTGGGAGCCTTGAAAAATGTGTGGAAGTCGAGAACATTATCCCGGAAAGCAAAAATGGGTATGTTTGAAGGAATAGTAGTTCCAACAATGTTGTATGGTTGCGAGGCGTGGGCTATGGATAGAGTTGTGCGCAGGAGGATGGATGTGCTGGAAATGAGATGTTTGAGGACAATGTGTGGTGTGAGGTGGTTTGATCGAGTAAGTAACGTAAGGGTAAGAGAGATGTGTGGAAATAAAAAGAGCGTGGTTGAGAGAGCAGAAGAGGGTGTTTTGAAATGGTTTGGGCACATGGAGAGAATGAGTGAGGAAAGATTGACCAAGAGGATATATGTGTCGGAGGTGGAGGGAACGAGGAGAAGAGGGAGACCAAATTGGAGGTGGAAAGATGGAGTGAAAAGGATTTTGTGTGATCGGGGCCTGAACATGCAGGAGGGTGAAAGGAGGGCAAGGAATAGAGTGAATTGGAGCGATGTGGTATACAGGGGTTGACGTGCTGTCAGTGGATTGAATCAAGGCATGTGAAGCGTCCGGGGTAAACCATGGAAAGCTGTGTAGGTATGTATATTTGCGTGTGTGGACGTGTGTATATACATGTGTATGGGGGTGGGTTGGGCCATTTCTTTCGTCTGTTTCCTTGCGCTACCTCGCAAACGCGGGAGACAGCGACAAAGTATAAAAAAAAAAAAAAAAAAAAATATATATATATATATATATATATATATATATATATATATATATATATATATATATATATATATATATATATATGTATGTATTTTTTTTTCAAACTATTCGCCATTTCCCGCGATAGCGAGGTAGCGTTAAGAACAGAGGACTGGGCCTTTGAGGGAATATCCTCACCTGGCCCTCTTCTCTGTTCCCTCTTTTGGAAAATTAAAAAAAAAAAAACGAGAGGGGAGGATTTCCAGCCCCCCGCTTCCTTCCCTTTTAGTCGCCTTCTACGACACGCAGGGAATACGTGGGAAGTATTCTTTCTCCCCTATCCCCAGGGACAATATATATATATATATATATATATATATATATATATATATATATATATATATATATATATATCATGCACAAGAGGAAGCACGAGGTTATACACAGAAAACAATAAAAGTTGCAGCACTACAGCCAATCAACCAGGCCAGGCCGCCTGCATTCCTTCCACGTTATCCCAATACCGCACACAAACTGAACCCTGCTCATTTGCCTTCAATATTGCATCCAGTGAACCCCTCCAGCCGTACAAATATTCTAAAAATCCTACACTTCGCCCGACCGCCCCAGGCGCCCCCTCTCCCTACCGCATGCCCGCCCGCACACGCCCCCGACCTAGGTCCCCTTCTCCCTACCGCATGCCCGCCCGCACACGCCCCCGCCCCAGAGGCCCCCCCTCTCCCTACCGCATGCCCGCCCGCACACGCCCCCGCCCCAGAGGCCCCCCCTCTCCCTACCGCATGCCCGCCCGCACGCGCCCCCGCCCCACTCGCCCAACCCGGCCGCCCTGTAGAGCACGGGCGTGAGGATGTGGTATGCGTACCAGGCCGGTCCGCTAGCACGGGCGTACGGGTGTGGTGTGGGAATATTTCCACCCCCACCACACGTCGATGTACATATGCGTATTCAATTCTATGTGCCATATATATATATATATATATATATATATATATATATATATATATATATATATATATATATATATATATATATACCTTTGCATACTGCTCATGTGCATACATGCAAGGGGGTCGTGTTTCAAGTACATGCGGCTGGCCAATTAAATTCTCTCTCTCTCTGTCTCTCTCTCATACGTACATACACACAATACCTACCGCCAGACCCCACCCATCTCTCCCCAAAGTACCTACACTCCCCTCCAAACACCTCACGTTCTCCCCTCCCCTCCTTCCCTCCCTACCTTCCCCCAGACACAGTCATGCCACCAACAACAATGGGAGAGAGAGAGAGAGAGAGAGAGAGAGTCGGAGTTATGGAATGAAAACATGGCAGAATCAAAATTGGTATTTTTAATATGCAGAACCCCCCCCCCCACCACCTTACCCACCCCCCCTCCATGTTCTTTCTATGTCGGGTCACATGGGGCTTCCCCCCCCCCCCCCAACCTTCCCCTGTTGCGTGGCGGGGGCGGGCGCCCGGGAGCGGGGCAAGTTATGTCGGCCCCGGAATTAACTTTGAAGTCGGAGGAATGCCAGATATTTCCTCCCCAGCAGCTGCTGGCTGCACCGGGGAGAGAGAGAGAGAGAGAGAGAGAGAGAGAGAGAGAGAGAGAGAGAGAGAGAGAGAGAGAGAGAGAGAGAGAGAGAGAGAGATGGAGAGAATCTTTTTCGCGTCGCCAACAAATCCGATTTTTCCCCCACCTACAAAATATGACGGGTCAAAATAATGGTAAGACGGGGGGAGGGCGTGTGGGGTGTGGTGGGGTGGGGTGAGGTCTCATGGACTCGGGGGTGGCGGGGCGGGTGGCGGGGATGGCGGGGCGGGTGACGGGGCGGGTGACGGGGCAGGTGGCGGGGCGGGTGGCGGGGCGGGGTCTCCTCTCTCTTAAGGACCCGTGAATATTAAGAGTCATCGCGCAATACGCTGTAAGCTACAGGTGTCTGGCGTCCTGCCGCTGTAAGATGTATGCTGTATTTCACGCTGTAAGGTCACCATCGGACGGGACTACTCTTCCCATGATTCTAAACGCGGTACAGCACCAAGTAGTTATCTGGGGGTTATCTGGGGGTATATCAGTGTGATCTGGGGTATATCAGTATTATCTGGGGTTATCTGGGGATATCAGTGTGATCTGGGGTATATCAGTGTTATCTGGGGTTATCTGGGGGTATATCAGTGTGATCTGGGGGTATATCTGTGTTATCTGGGGTTATCTGGGGGTATATCAGTGTGATCTGGGGTATATCTGTGTTATCTGGAGGTATCAGTGTGATCTGGGGTATATCAGTGTGGAGGGGGGGAAAAAATCAAGGATAGAGATCAAACCGGCACCACAAAGATAAGCAATACATTCCCAACACAGCAAAACCAACACCACAAATACAGCAACACATTTCCAACGTAGCGAAACCACACACACACACACACACACACACACACACACACACACGAACAATACATTTCAAATCATTTCATTGCTACAGCTTCATCTGTCCCCTTCGATACGAGCGTCACAAAGGCCTGTTGTCCGTCAGCCTGACCACCACAATCCCCCAGCCCTTACACCAAGACCTGATACGCGTTATCAACACCCATAACCACGACGCTTCTAACGACCAGAACCAACCACCAGCCGACCATGATGACGACCAGAAGCAATCGACAGTCGACCATACTGGTTGTCAAAGGTGAGAATCTATCAACAGTCCCACCCGTACTGCTGTCAAGGCCGAGGATCTATCAACAATCAACCGAACCTGAATCATATCACCAGTTTTAGGAGGGGAAACCAAGTGACGAATTACGGTATATCCACAGCACCGGGTCTCCACAGCCACGTCTCTAACCACCGCCCCCCTTCTCCTCACCTGAGACCAACCCCAAGCTTCTCCATGGACCATCTCGGCACCGTCCGTCTGTTAGTGGCTGCGTCACGCGTTTCCACGTCGTCCACACCGGCCAGGCAAGCTAACGCGGGGACCGATGTGTCGATCCTTCGATGCCTGTACGAGAGAATGGATTGCCATATGGTAATACTCTCTCTCTCTCTCTCTCTCTCTCTCTCTCTCTCTCTCTCTCTCTCTCTCTCTCTCTCTCTCTCTCTCTCTCTACGAGCGGCCAAGAGCGAACTATTCTCATTCATTCATCCATTCATTTTCCTCATTGTATCTGCTCACAACCAACCCTCAGTGACATTCCTCTCATCAACGGTGACTTCCAAGGGCCAGACTTTGGTTCAAGGGTGACTTCCAAGGGCCAGACTTTGGTTCAAGGGTGACTTCCAAGGGCCAGACTTTGGTTCAAGGGTGACATCCTCGGGCCTCACATCCCCTATAAGATATGAAGACAACGTTTTCCTTTCATACGTAAGCAAGATTATAGGAATCTGGTGTGTTGTAGTTGATGTAATCTGAGATCCTTACATGGGTAACTGCTCAATTCTGAAGGACAAAAGCATCTAGTAGTAGTAGTAGTAGTAGTAGTAGTAGTAGTAGTAGTAGTAGTAGTAGTAGTAGTAGTAGTAAGTTATCAATACTACTACTACTACTACTACTACTACTACTACTACTAATAATAATAATAATAATAATAATAATAATAATAATAACAATGATAATAATATCATTATCAGAAATACACAATGAAAATACAACAATTTCCACTTTCTTTTCTCCTTTTCTTTACAGTCATACATCCTTCTGAAGTTATTGTGAGAGAGACTGACACATAAATCTGACCGGCAAGTGTGGCAACAGTAAGCCTAGTCTGATTTATCCTCAGCAACTTTTACACACACACACACACACACACACACACTGTGTCTGCAGACATACAGACAGAGACACAGACAAGACAGACAGGCGGAGGCGAAGACATATTCTGCTCTACATGTGCACCTCAATTAATGGCGAGCCCATGGCCATGGCGGTACGACCCTCTGAGCACGACGGCACGACCCCTTGGGTAGGATGGCCTGACCCCGAAAGGATTAGGTCAGAGCCTATGCCATCACACCTGAGGGTCGTATCGTCGTGCTACAGGGTCGTCTCAAATGCGCTTGAGGATCGTACCGTCGGCCTTATGGGTCTCTCTCCCTTAAGGGTCGAACTCAAGTATGTTAACATCGTACTCAGGGGAGTGGTACTATCGTACTCGAGAGGGTACATACGTCGTCCTCAAAGGGGTGTTAACGTCGTACTCAAGGGGCTTCCGAACGTCGTCCTCAAGAGCTCCGGAGGTGAGGCCAACCCCACACGACAACAAGGCCTGGTTCAATGCTCACTCTGGGGTCACTAAAACCATTCAAATTTCAGGCCAGGGAGAGGGAACGAGAGGGAACTGGGCTGTACGTAGCCATCCAGCCAGCCTACGTACGTAGGTAGCCCGTGGCATGTGAAAATAATCACCGCATATTTCAGGAGGGCCCCTCACGCCACGGAAAATATGATGAAACAAACATTATGTTACGCAGTAGGAATGAGATGATAAATAAACACCCGGGTCTGACGGCCGGGAGGAATTATGCGGCAATTTCCTTACTTGTTAATAACGCTGTTTTCACACATACAACACAGCAGGGGCCCCTCCGCCTGGCATTTAAATACTCAAACCACCAGCGTGTGGAAAGGGCTAAGAGTTCGCCACATTATTTCTTCTTTTTTTTTGTAGGCGAAACAATGAACATGAATTATCGTGGTTCCTTAACCACCCCAAGAATTAACGTGGCTCCTTATCTACCCCAGTTACTGTAGGGGTGTATACACACACACACACACACACACACACACACACACACACAGACACACAGACACACACACACACACACACACACACACACACAGGCCTACGGGGTGTCTAATATAACGCCAGTCAGAGATTCTTCGAAGGCATCTGTGGTCCGTGTTCCATGGTCCAGCCACGAGGAGGGTGGAAACGTGCCCCGAAAGCCAAGTCTGGTTGAACCCCTTCCTGGGTTCGCTACCTACACTCGGACCCTCTGGACTGTTATATTTCTCTCTTGTGTCTCCCCCCTGATGATGTGATTATCACACGAAAGTGCACTTGGGAACCTTATCATGTTACATTTCCCCGTGGACTCATAGGAACACACTTGATCACACGATCAGTTGTGATCCTTTTCAAAATAGTTTCACATCATCTTATTCTATAGAATATATAGTTGAAAACTCTATAGTCACGTCGATGTGACTGCTGCCATGAGAGCATCAGTAAATAAATCCTTCAAGGCGTCCTATCAGTGTAAAGGACTTCCTCCTCGAAGCCTCAGGGGGAGAACACCCAAGGGCGTATACTGAAGTCCCCGACTCACCTCCTTCCTTCACCTTGTAAACACTACCTTTACTCCGTTCCCCCAAGGAGGCGTGTGGCACGGGCAAGGGCGGAGGGAGGGACGGAGGAGCAGGCATACGGAAGGGCGAAGTGAAGGAGGGAGGGACGGAGGAGCAGGCATACGGAAGCGCCCCATCAGGGGATTACCTGGGATGGAGCCCCACACACACACACACACACACACACACACACACACACACACACCTGCTCTCTCGGTTCGATGCCCTTTAGTTCATGATAAACTGGCGCACGCTGAAAAGGCCTTTGAACTCCACTCCACTACACATGCACCGGGTTTAATAAATGGCATACTAAAGCAGTGAGAGAACGTGTTCTTAAACATACCTATAAACGATAATTTATCAAGGTGCGGGTAAATACGTGCGGCGCGCTTACACCTTTTTTGAAGTTCAGCACACACACACACACAGTAATGACTGACTCACAATAAAGAAAGTCATTCAAAACGCAAATTCACAGTGACTCTCTCTCTCTCTCTCTCTCTCTCTCTCTCTCTCTCTCTCTCTCTCTCTCTCTCTATCTATCTATCTATCTATCTATCTATCTATCTATCTATCTATCTACCTATCTATTCTATCTATCTATCTATATATCTGCCTACGAATCCGCCCGACGAAATCGGGATCGTGGCCAAGTAACCTCAGAGGTAATAAGACGGGAACAGTAAGCCAGGGGGAGGCGCGGGGTTTGGTGAGGGGAGGTACAAGTTATCCACGGACTAGGACAATAAGAGCATAAATAGCACGAAGTTGGTTTTTTTTTCCCCTCCCTCTTCACCGCACTCTACCACAGGTATCCACCGAGCGCTGAACGCCCAACACCCTCCCCCCCCTCCAACATCTCCTTCCCAAGCTACGTAACTGTGAAACGACGATGGAGAGAGAGAGAGAGAGAGAGAGAGAGAGAGAGAGAGAGAGAGAGAGAGAGAGAGAGAGAGAGAGAGCCGGGTTGCGTCGCCCACTCCAAATGCACGAGAACCAACACGGGAGCACTGCTGGCGCAGCTGGTGCTACTGCTGCTACTTTGTGAGGAGAGGAGGAAGAGGTGCTACAGCTAGGGAGGGGGACGCTTCCAGTCCTGCTGCTACTGGCGAAGGAGTTAGAGGGAGGGGGGTGTGGAGAGGCTCGCTCCTGATGCTGCTGTCATTACTTGAGATGTGCTACTTAAGTTCCTGGGCTACTGTTTGCTCCCACTGTTGCTGGAGAGCAGGGGCTACTGACGAAGTTACTGCTCCTGGTGGGGAGCAACGCGTCGTTACAGCGACTGCCGCACGGAGCACGCGCTGCTGATAACAATAATGCTACTGGAAAAAGAGGCAAGTGCTCCTGGCCGCGTGAACTGTTACAGGAAGAACTACATACGCTCCTGCTACTGTTACGTGGCCAAAGGGGGGGGGGTTGTTTTCCCCCCCAGTAGGTCTTGCAGCTATACCGTTAGCGATCCAAACGGTAGTGGTGCTTCTGTTACCACCGTTGCTGCTCCAGCTGAGGAGCTGAGGCCGTTGTTACTTGTACTGTTACTGCCGCTACTGCTCCGTTATTCATACCAGTGTGTGTGTGTGTGTGTGTGTGTGTGTGTGTCCACGAACTCCAATGTCGAGAGGATCTGTACTCACCATTGTACCCCACTGGCCGAAAATGGCATGTACCCTACCTGCTTGCCTGCGCCTCGTACAGGAGAGAGAGGGGGAGCGGGGACGGGGAGTAGGTCAAAACTGACATTGGGGTCAAGAAAAGGTCGGGGGTCAGTGCTACTGATCTAACCGCACTCCGGTACGTGACTTCCATGCTGCCACGACGCCGTTGCCGGGCGCATGATGGCAATGCCTGGGGACATGGGACTGACTGCCTTCCCCCAGCACAGTTTGTTTGATCAAGGCGGTTCCGAGAGAGAGAGAGAACACACACACACACACACACACACACACACACACACACACAGACTTTGTAGGTAGACCCACGACGCTGGTACCTTCAGCAGATAAGAACAGTCAAACGTTTCAAACTGTACCCACTGGCAAAGTCCCTAATCCCTTCACTGGAAGAGTCTCTCTCTCTCTCTCTCTCTCTCTCTCTCTCTCTCTCTCTCTCTCTCTCTCTCTCTCTCTCTCTCTCTCTCTCTCCCTTGGTACTGAACGATGTTCAAGGGACAACATAAAGAAAGGCGCCCTAATCCTATTATCTACACGAAGAAGAACGCCCCCCTCCCTCCGATCCCATCCGGGCTGCTATCAGTGATAAGGGTAGTGGACGAGGGGGGGTGTGTGTTGTGGGTGGGTGGGCAGGCGGGGGTAGGTAGTGGACGAGGGGTGGTGGCTTAAAACACAACACCTCACCTGTCGTTCCCGAGGGAGGACAGGAGAGAGAGAGAGAGAGAGAGAGAGAGAGAGAGAGAGAGAGAGAGAGAGAGAGAGAGAGAGAGAGAGAGAGAGAGAGAGAGAGGCTAGGGAAGGCTGGGGGAGAGAGGGTTTGCAAGCACTGCTACTTGGGGGTGAGGCTGGGCGTCTGCTGAAGGCATGGCCACTACTGCCTTGGTCCGTGGTGAGCACTCGCCGTCCTCGAACCCCACAGTTCAAATATATGGAAACTGATGAGAGAGACCAATGAGCGAACAACTAGTGGACGCGGTGATGAACGATGGCAAAAGAGGATTGGGGGTAATATGCTGGGGTCGCATAGAGAGAGAGAGAGAGAGAGAGAGAGAGAGAGAGAGAGAGAGAGAGAGAGAGAGAGAGAGAGAGAGAGAGAGAGAGAGAGAGAGAGAGGCACTCCTTCCCTCTGGCACAAAGAGTGTCCAGGGTTTACTGAAAAAGCCCGACATTAAACAAGCCACACCTGGCTATACCCGACGGTAAACAAGACACACCTGGCTATGCCCGACAGCAAACAAGACACACCTGGCTATACCCGACAGTAAACAAGACACACCTGGCTATACCCGACGGTAAACAAGACACACCTGGCTATGCCCGACAGTAAACAAGACTCACCTGGCAACATAACTCTCAACATGGGGTACTACCAGTAGACAAGGTCCTTGTCCTGGAAATGGCTCAAGCCCCTCCCTCCAGATGTCCAGACGTGTGACCGCCCGACCACCACACACTCTCCCCGGGTCTCCAGACCAGCAGCAGCTGCAGGAGCAAGACTCCCTCCCACCTCCCAGAAGGAAGGCAACATCCACGACCCGCCACCACCTGAATGAAGAAGGGCACAGCGCAAGTCATCCAGAATGGACAAAAATAATGTCTATGTCCCTCGCCAGACTTGTCGCTGCCAATACACATTCTGCGCTGCGGGCTGGTCTCGGGGCGACGGGGTTGGTGGACGGTCTGGTCTCAGGGGAATGGACACCAACGCTTTTGACAGCCTGGCTGATGGCAACACTCCAGTGCATCAAGCTTTGGTCCCAGAGCCGAGATAAGGGAGATGCTGCGTAAGATATATCCACCCGAAGAGGAGCCACTGCGTCACATGATTACCGTGAGGCCCTCCGCAACTCGAGGATGAACCGTTGTGACTTCTGTTTCTTTCCCTACGCTGCTAAGCTCTGGAGCAAGTCTGTCGCTTCTCATGTCATTCCTAAAAAGGTAGAAACTGACCCTTTTTTTTTTCAAGAGAAAGATTTCTTCTCCCTCTAAAAGTTTTTGTTTTCTTTTCTCTCTCCTTTCTCCTCTGTTTCTTTAACTATTTTTCTACATATCAGTTAAGCCCTTAATATGGGCTACGTCCGTGACTAGCGTCTGCGACTTGAAAAATAAAAAAAAAATAATCCAAGAATGAAAAATATCCTCAAAAGGGTGAGCACTCTCGGACGTCTCTTGACCTCGACCCATGACCCGTGGGTTCCTGACCACGACGATGGTCAGCGTCTCCTACCAGCAGCCAACATCGACCCAAACCTCCGCCAATGGCTCACGACTATTACCGGCCTGATGAACCGGTGTTCCGCCTCGGTGTGAGGGGTCGGTAGAGTCCGTGTTGTGACGTGCTGTGTGTCACCGCCACTCTCACCTGGAGTCTTTCAAAGACACATTCTCCATAGGCTCGTCCTGGGTAGCAGTATCAGTGGTCCCAGGTATCCCGTATGAGGGCACTGTGTCTACTTACACACGTGTGTCTATCGAGGAGAATTCCGGAAACAGAAGAGAAATAATCCCCCCCACTCCGTCACTAGTGAGATGGAGAACACGTTTCTACACTATACATCCACAACGGCTTCCTCCTGTTCGTCTCGCCGTATTAACAGACAAACGGCACGGAAGCTATGGGTTTTTCAAAACTCTTCCTGTTAGAGATTTTGTTTTTTCTCCCCAAGGCATTTCAAGATAACCAGCGTAATCTGGCCTAATGACCCTCACTGAAGGCATTCAAATGGCGTTTCGTTCCACACCCAAAATCGTGGATTCACGGAAGGACGGACCCAGCTGTTTCCTCACAACCTCACCTTCAATAACTACCAGATGAGGAATTTCAATATGATCTCAAGGAGTTCATAAAAGAGAGGAGAAACTGTTCCATGATGTCTGCGGTCTTGAAACCCCTGTTGCTTTCAAGGTTACACAAGACGATCAATCAAAGACGCGTATGTATCTCTGTGTGTGACACCTGTGTAACTTCGTTCTATCCCTAACTTTCCGTTTCATAATTCAAGTTTACTGTCAATCACTTCATTTCTTCTAATCCTCTCAAACACTATAAGGTAATAGGGCCAGGGACCTCCTCAGCCACCACCTGCCTTTATATCTGTGGCAAGGAAACCTCCATCCTTATGGGCCTAGGAGAAAGCAAGTCTTTCCTCAAGAACTAACTCCTCTGTACCTCTCTTCCAACCCCCTCACGCACCATATTCCAGGATAGAGGAAGGCCGGGTAATCTCCCTTTCCTCCACCCACCGCCAACTACTTCCCCGTAGGCCGCGGGAATCCCTTCTCCTACCGGCACATAGTGAGAGCACCCTCCCTCCCTCCACCTTAACCACCATGGTGGAGAGAGAGAGAGAGAGAGAGAGAGAGAGAGAGAGAGAGAGAGAGAGAGAGAGAGAGAGAGAGAGAGAGAGACCCGTTGCGCTGTGTGGTGGCGGTGGCGTCTTTATGCTGATCCACCCATGTCCATGCGTCGCCCTGGCTCTTGCCTAAATATTTATCACTGCCACAGCGGGAGAAATACAGTGGCAATTCTCTCACCTCACCATCGCACTTCCTCCCCAAGATATCTACGTACGTCCCAGACCTCCCGATCCTGAAAATCTTTCCTCCTCCTCCTCCTCCTCCTCCTCTTCTTCCTCTTCTCCATTCCTCATTCATACCTTAGACTATAACCTTCCTGCCGCGCAATATCTCCCTCCTTCTCCGTCCTACCTCACCTCTACTCCCTTCCAATAATATTCGCTGCTGTATCCCCCCCTATACCACAACCTCTCTATCCAAATAATACGTCCCTACTCCCCCCCACCCCCACCACCCCAAGCTTGATCGACGTTTGAAATCGGCAATGAAGAACAGCACTGCAAAAATCTCGCAAAAAAAAAAAAAAAAAACACCCACCTTATTTGCGATACTCCAAACGCCCCCCAACTATCCGCCGTCTACACAAACACTCATCAATAACAACGGAAAACAACACGGCCGGAGGCAGACGACCCTCCTCCCCCAGCCGACGAAAAATGTGAAATGTGTCGGTGTCTCGTGAGAGGACACGGGAAAACAGATTAGGCTCTCCTCAACAGATCCATCATTTTCTTAAAGGTAATCCTGGCGAGGTGAGGGGCTCCCGTCAGTGTCCCTCCCCACCATTACCCTTGCCTAGCATCGTGCTCCCCTGCCGCCTCCGCTAGAGAGGGGGGTGGGGGAGTTTTTGGAGATGATGGTGGTGATGGTGAGCGGCAGGGGCGTCTAGCGCAGGAAAGCTGGACTGAGGGAGGTAACTAAGGGGGGGTGGGAAACAAGATTGGGAGAGAGGTGCTGTGGAGGACAGGGGAAGGGGAGGCTGTGGAGGAGGATAGGAGGATGGGGAGAGGTGCTGGGGAGGAGAGGAGGATGGGGAGAGGTGCTGGGGAGGACAGGAGGGCGATAGAGAGGCCTCTGGAAATAACGGAGGAGTGAGAGGGCACAGCAGGAAAAGCGATACTGCACAGGAAAAGAAAATACCGTGGGAGGACGAGAGAATAAAAAAAAAGGGGGAGCATGAGAGAGAGAGAGAGAGAGAGAGAGAGAGAGAGAGAGAGAGAGAGAGAGAGAGAGAGAGAGAGAGAGAGAGAGAGAGAGAGAGAGAGAGAGCTGTTTCCTTTACATGACCATTTTCTTCAGCAGGTCTCAAAAAGAACAAACTACTTTTGTTTTCACTCTTCGAGGCGAGGTCTCTTCTCTGCCCCTCGCGATCCTGCCGACCACCAAGCCTTGCTGATCCTCCTCCTCCTCCTCCCGTCAAGGACTCAGTCGATGTCGGCAACCCTACCCCGCTATTTCTGCGGGGCACGGAGACCCGTCAGCGAGAGGTTATGTTCCCCGGATGTGAACAACCCCGAAACTCGTGTCGAGTTGCAAGCTGTCGGCTGGTTAGGCCTGTCACAGCTGAGGCGCTTCACCCTAGCCTAAGTTGGCATCTCCATCTCCCTTCTTCTGAGGGAGGATGAACAGCTGGGTGAACCGTGGGCAGTCTCCGGCCCGCAGGGGATCGAACCCGATGGCAGGCAGCGACGTTAACCAATGACCGTAAAGCACAAAGTAAAAAAAAAAAAAAAAAAGCAAGGACTCTGGGTTCTCAAATGAGAGCATAATATGCAAGATGAACGTCAATGCCATGCTCAATACGTCGTCCTAAACTTCCCTGACAGTGTTCGCGGGGGACGTGATGCGACGGGGAGGAAGGTGGAACACCAGAACCACCAGTCCACTGGCATGGCATATACTGCTACGTCAGCGTCGCACGAAAAACGACGGTACTCTACCGTAAGTGATGACGGGGAGAGAGTGTCAGTGTCAGGAGACGGTGTTTTTCGTTAGGTGACACCAAACAGTAGCACGAGACGGTGCCATGCAAGAAGCAGAATACAGTAGCACGAGACGGTGCCACGCAAATGACAAAAGACAAGTCGCCTGAGACGGTGCCAAACACGGGCCAAAAGAAGACAAGACACCATGAGACGTTAGAAGCCAGAATACAGTGGCATGAAACAGCATAACAAGCCAGTTAAGGGAGAGATGGTGGCTGCAGACAATGTTACGGCAGCGCCAAAGTCTGCTACAGGTTACCAGGCTACATGATACGAGACCACGAGGGTGCCACGCGATACAGCAGGCTGCTGGCCTACTGAACCCGACACCATGTGACTGGTGAAACATTGAGAAAGCCCCGACGGGTACAATTCAGTGTTCTCGCAGTGTCCGCAAGCTTTTGCAAGCTGACACAGAGAGATAGGTGATGTTGCTGATGCTAATATGACCGCTCCTGACACAAGCATCACCTGGTGAAGACCTCGAGGAGGGGGGGGTCTTCTCTACCCACCCCAAAACAAGTCCGAGCTGAGCCCAGACGGCTAGGTTGGCCAGGAAGGCACCGCTGGTACCACTCTGTAACCAACCTCGCCTCCGCTGCTTGAGGTGAACGGGACACCAAACAGAGCCAGCACCTAAGGCGTGCGACATGACCGGCTATACACAAGCGCCTGGCTGTAGAACCGGTCATCTCCTTCAGGCGTGGCGGAGGAGGAGGCAGGAATCGATGTGGTGGTCGTGGCTGCTGATCAATGTCCAGCTCAGGAGAGGGATAAGGGCCTCTGACCACAACACTCCCCCCTCCCCTCCATTCCCCTCCTCATCAACCCTCTGGCCTAATCCCTCTCCTACCCACTCATTTCCTCTCTCTCTCTCTCTCTCTCTCTCTCTCTCTCTCTCTCTCTCTCTCTCTCTCTCTCTCTCTCTCTCACGACCTCATTTCCTGAGAGCCCCCATTTCCCTGAGACGTCTCCCTAACTCCCTTCCTCACTAATTACCATCAACGCTTGTTTTCCTCGAAACCACCTCAACCACCACCGAGTTTCCTTCAGCCTCCTGTCCGTCCCTCCCTACACTCCTCACATGTTTACAAGGAATGTCAAACCGCTCGTCCTCAGCCACCCAGCTGGCTCCTCTTAGTGTCCCCTCCCCACCGAGGGGAGCACGTGTTCCATCCCTCCTCTCTATGAATGTATCACGAGACATGAGCTCCCACAACCCCGAAGGTCGTCTTCGCTCCACTCATCCATTTTCTTCAACTTAACCCCATTCCTTTCTTCTTTTTTTTCCACAACTTTCTCTCCTAACTCTCCCACCTCCCACGTTCGCATGTTGCCCTTTCCCCCTACAGTTTTTCCCCTTTAATCTAACCCTTCCTCCTGTTTCTCCTCTTCCTTTTTGTCTTTTTCACATGAAAAGGCAGCATCTTCACTCCGTGCCCACTCTATGTTTGCCTCCTGTTCTTCTTCCTCCTGCTCCTTCCCCCTACTGCTATAGGCGCTTTTCAAGCTCAAAATCGAATTGAAGTTAAGAGAAAGAAAATGTCGTAATCATCCGGGATCCCAAGAGCAGCGTCCAACACGTTACCTGCAAACACCAAATATACGACGGGGACTACAGTCAGCTCAGAGCAACAGTATAACGACCCTCCAGAATCATTATACGGTATATAGTATAAGGTATATTCAATTCCTAGTCATAACCCTCCAATACTCTCCCCTTCAAAATCCTTAGCTCACTCTCCCCTTCCCTTCACTCCCTCCTTTTTCAACACTCTTTCCTCACACTCTCCCCACTCTTCTTATTCGTCTTTCGTCCTCTCTACCATCTTCCCCTTCTCCCATCTCCCTCCTCCTCCGCCTCTCCTCGCTCCACCTACAAAGGCCGCTGTGGCCGAGGTAATTACACACGATCACCCGCCCCCAGACCAAGCTAACAACAGCACTAATCACCTGCTAAATGTTATAATCATCTCCGCCACACCATAATGTTGCTATTCACATCTTGTCTCTCATGACCTTATGGGTGTACGAGGCCGACTCTGCACTGCACCAACCAACGCCCACCTCCATACAGGAGATAAGCTGTTATCAGCTGCCTCCTCGATATGGAGTGACCGAACATCAATGGTCACCACTGCTCTCCATCAAGTAGTGCTGGCAACGGCCGCTTCTAAAAGGAAGTCAGCGGACGACTTCCAAGTGGTCAATCAGGCCTGTTCCTCTCGCCGCCATCTCTATGGGGCTTAACGTGAACCTAGAGTCGCCTCGATGTTTATCCACCGAAGCCTAAGTTTAGCCACGGCAAAAAAAAAAGGAACCTTGAGGACTCTCCACTGGAAGCCGGTCAAGTCCGCAGTGGCTGAGCTGCCTTATTTCTGGAGCTTGGTGTATCTAATGGTATACTGTTTGATGAGAGGGCCCACTGCCCATCGTGGTTCACCTCCATCGTTCTGACAACGGACCATTTGGAGGGCGGGCGTCTCCACTGGCGTTCCAGGCGGTCCGCGCAACTCTCCCCCAGACGTCTGTGAAGACCCTAGTCCCGACGTCCGTGAGGGGTCTACTCCATACATCTGCGAGGAACCTCCTCCAGACATGTGTGAAGATCCTCCTCAGGAGGGAGGAGCCGGTCACGTCGCCGCTACGCAGCTACAGGACCGGCAGGACATACAGCAGCAGCCGACAGTCTTCCAAGACCCAACAACCCGCCGGAGGCTGAGCAAGCACGGGTGTGCCTTGGAAGCAAAACAGCACTTGGCCGTTCACAAGGTGTCATTCCACAAACGCAGAAAGCCACAAAACCGATAAAATCCTTCACAAGCCTGCCTCTCCACCCCCCCCCCCCTCTCTCTCTCTCTCTCTCTCTCTCTCTCTCTCTCTCTCTCTCTCTCTCTCTCTCTCTCTCTCTCTCTCTCGCTCGCTCGCTTTCCCTCAGGCCCATGGATCCTCTCCTTCCTTCCTTATTCTTGGGCGCCTCCCTGTTGGAACTTCCTGCTCCCTCAAAGCTTCCGTGGTTCCATTCCTTCTCATCCCTTCCCACCTTTCCCCTCCTCCCGGACGATCCCTCTATCCCCCCCCCCCTTTAGATCTTCTAACTATCTCACAATCCCCCTAAATCCCCCTCCCCTACCAAATCTTCCCTCTTCCTCCTGTACGCAACTTTGGATCCGGGTCTCTCCACCTTCTCCCTCCCTTACCTTTCCGTACCCCCCAGTGAGGTTTCCTCGCCCCCTCACAATCCCCTGAATCCTTTCCCCTCTTACCCCCTGGACCTTCATGGACCCCTAATGAGGATTCTCTCACTCCCAAACAACCTACCGTATCTTCCCTTCCCTTGTTTCCCATTCCCTTCCCTCGAGACCTTCCCACACTCCCACTAGACTCTCCCTAATCCCTCACAACCCCCTGGATCTTTTCCTCCTTCTCCCTTAGAAGCTTTCCATCCTCCCTTTAGACCCACCTGCTTCCTCCTCCTCCCAACCCCTATCTCCATCTATAATCCCCAAACTCTCTCTCTCTCTCTCTCTCTCTCTCTCTCTCTCTCTCTCTCTCTCTCTCTCTCTCTCTCTCTCTCTCTCTCAGATCACGAACCATGCCTTCCATCCAGGAATTCCACAGTGCCTGTTATTTACCCATTTTATAGGTGGATGACCAGCTGGGCTGACTGTGGAACGACTGCCGCAACTAGGATTCGAACCAACGAGCGCGAACCTGGGCGGCCCGCGAATGCGTCACGGTCACGAACGCTAACCGATACGCCACGGATGTCTACGCTGCAGAGGTTGTGGTGGGGAGGACAGGATGGAGAGGAAGGGCCTAGCCCTGGGAAGGCAATGCAGACACAGCCATGCAGACAACGGCCCACCACAAGCCCGATGTTCTGCTGGTGACGCTAGCTAGGCACATGAAACGTGGGGATATCTATTCACACAAGAACTACTGGGGGTGTGGTGTGTCGTGTATCTCCAGCGCCCTGGTTACGTGCAGCTTGCCTGGAGTGTTTGGTGTTGGTGTTCACGAGACATCCTGTCCAGTTCACTTCGTCCTGCTACCCGTGTCACTCTTCTGTTTTGGAAACTGAATCGTTATTTTTTCCCTCCCCTTCAAGTACCCTGCATCTCTTGGTATACAATAACACGACCATCCTTTCTCTTTTTCTCCCCTTTCTCTCTGTGTCTGTCTGTTTTGTCTTTTCCTCAATCAATTCCTGTTCGGGTGAGAGCTTCTAATGTCTTGTTGTTCTGCTGACCCTATTAAGGCCGTTTCTCCCAACCTCATTCATTTCCTCCTCGTCCTTAATGCCACTCTATGTTTTTTTCTTCTTTCACATCTCATTGCTCTGATTTACCTTCTCTTCCTACGCTTTCTCCTACCACGACTGAACTAAGTAAGCCTCTTTTCTCCTCTTATCTCCTCGTCTTCTCTCTCTCTCTCTCTCTCTCTCTCTCTCTCTCTCTCTCTCTCTCTCTCTCTCTCTCTCTCTCTCTCTCTCTCTCTCTCTCTCTATCTATCTATCTATCTATCTATCTCTCCCTCTACCCCCCCTCGCCTCACCTCTCCCCACCCCCTCTCTCTCCTCTCCGTCGTCTTAGTTCTCCGTGATTTGCATATGTATGTGTGTCCCACACCCCCTCTCTCCGCCCCGGCCACACCTCAACCTAACCCCGCCGTGGTCTCGTTTCCCCACCCTTTCTTCCCCCTCTCCATCCACGCCTCCGTCATCACCCACACCGCAACCGGTGCTGGATATATCTAACGAAAAAAAGGAAAAAAAAGGAAAAAGAAAGTGTTACTCATTTTTGTAAGATTTTTTTACCTTAAACCCAAGGGCACGACGGCATGACTCTTGAGCACGACGGTACGACTCTTGAGCACGACGGTACGACCCTTGGGTACTGTTGTCCTGGCCTTAGCCCTATCAGAATCCCATACATAGGGACGTAAATGTCGTGTTCAAGGACCACAAATGTCGTGCTCAAGGGTCGTAATGTCGTGCGCAAGGTCCGTAAGTTGTCCACAAGGGCAGCAACATCGCTCTCAAGGATAGCACCGTCGTGCTCAAGGGTCGTATCGCCAAGGCTATGAACCGTAACATCGTACCCAAGGACCGTAACATCGTCCTCAGGGACCGTAACATCGTCCTCAGGCCCGTAACATTGCTCTCAAGGACCGTAACATCGTCCTCAGGGACCGTAACATCGTCCTCAGGGACCGTAACATTGCTCTCAAGGACGGTAACATCGTCCTCAGGGACCGTAACATCGTACCCAAGGATCGTAACCGTCGTGTGCAAGCGACAAATGAACCTTCCCACTTCCGTACTGTACGCCCCTGACGTATGTGACACGGGCTTTACGCATATACCAAACACCTCCTCCCTGTCAGGCCTGAGTGGGCAACACACTGACCAAATACCCAACGCTTACGACGGCAACACACACACACACACACACACTAGGAGCATGAAACAACGACCACACACTCAGAACACAGAAGCAATACATGCGCACACTTGCTCGGAAACGACGACACACTTACTCATGCGTTAGTTGACAACACACTCAGACAGAGCGATGACACACACACACACTCACACTTACCCGGAAACAATAACGCACTCGCTCACACACCATCGACAACATACTTGCAACGCCTCGACACATGATAGGGCAGCATAACACAACACTCGCACAGCTCCTCCGTAACACTCTTGCAACACTTAAAGGAAGAACCTTACTGCTGTGCGACCCCGCTGCTGCAGCTGCTCCTCGCCCCCCACGCCCCTCGCTGCCTCAGCAGCTGCACCGTCGCACCAGCTGCAACACATTACCTATGGGGGACACACAATCCTCTCCAATACACACACTGCAAGACGCCCATTATCTGCCAAGTTTAGCGACACATGTGCACAACTCCTCCCCTCGCCCCTTCCATCGACCTGCACCTCTCCCTCAGCTTCGCCCCTTTCCAACGGCCTACACCTCTCCCTCTCCCTCAACCAAACGTTTCCCCAACTCTTACTCACTTACGGTCTTCCTCCTTCCTCATCCTTACCCTCTATCCTCTCCCAACCACGACGCTTTCACTCCCTTCCTCCAACTTCCTCCCTCGTCCCTTCTCCCCCTGGCCACACCTTCCACGCCCTCCCTCCAGGTCTCCACCCCTCACCCCAAAGACAAAAACAATGGGGGAGGGGAGGCCTCGGTCGCGCAGAGTCAGGCTCTTCTCATATGCAAAACAGGTGCCATACATCCCCTGTCAACAGGGCACGTCTTCCCTTTGTGCTACTGCCGGGAGAGGCGTGAGTGTGCGGTACGAAGGGGAAGTGCGTGGGGCTGGAGAGAGAGAGAGAGAGAGAGAGAGAGAGAGAGAGAGAGAGAGAGAGAGAGAGAGAGAGAGAGAGAGAGAGAGAGAGAGAGAGAGAGAGAGAGAGGCTGAAGGGGGAAAACGTGAGCCCTGGTGAGAGTGGTATAGCGAGAGAGTTGATGTTTGAAGGAAAGAAGTGGGGGAAGGGGGGTGGCGATTGTTTGGATGGGGGGGGGGGGATGTAAAAAACCAAAAGAAAAAAGGTGGGAAAAGGGGTGTGTGAAGGATGCATAAGTGCGAAAGGATTGACTAGCAAGCGTGAAGGGGAGAAAAAAAAAAAAGGGAGTTGGAAAAGACGGGCATGAGAGGGTGTGGTGTGGTAAGGGAGGCGCGCGAGAGAGGGGTGTGGTATGGAAAGAGTGGTGAAGGGAGCTGAAGAGAGGCGTGAAGCGAAAGAGAGGAAAGTGGAGGAGAGCACAGGAATACAAACATTATAAAGCTAAGGGGTAGGAGAGTGTGGTATGGGGGAACAGACGAAGGGAAAGTTACTTTTACAAGTCCCCCCCTGGAATCCAGAGGTGTCTTATGCCCTTAAGAGAGAGAGGACACCTTAAGCACCCTTGGTTCGAAACGCTTTCATACCTCGCCTGCTACCATCGTCAGAGACACCAAGGGACGCAGGGTGGTGATGAATAACACCCGCTGGCCGTCATGATCGCCTTAAACCCGCCAATTCAGAGCCCGCTGGAAACCCTCCCCCGCACCAATGCTCGCATATTAAGACATGCAAGTAGACACAGCTCACGAAGACGTGGCAGGGGCGTTCCCTGACGGGATACATCACGAGGAGGAGGAGGCCGCCTCCGCGCCGTTTTCTGTAGACGGTCCACATTTTCTTCCCCGATGCTCAGGCGGGGAAAGAAGGAAGAGTAGTAGTAGCACGGCTTCTCCTCCTCCTCCTCCTCCTCCTCCTCCCGCACGTCAGCAGCCAGCGCTGTATTCAGAGGAACACTTCCCAACCATGTCTGCCGTGGCTACGGCCTCTGTGTGTGTGTGTGTGTGTGTGTGTGTGTGTGTGTGTGTGTGTATACTCCGCTGCCACACAGCTCACGCCAGCGTTTCAAAAACTATGCCGAAGTAACAACACACGAACCTGTGGTGACGACCGAGGCAGACAGACGGCTCGGGCGCAAGAATCCCGTTTTTCTTTTCCCAACCCTCCCTACAGGAAGGGGAAGCGCGTCATGTGCATACACAAGGCTCGCCATCCGTTTTCTTCGTAGAATTTACACGCTGCTTGCTTTACTACACATCTGGGGGAAGTTAAGTGTTCGTGTATACAATATATATATATACATATACATATATATATATATGTATTTCTGAAAAAACCACATGAAAAGGAAACAACTTATCCTGAGCGCTTTCGTGTATTAACACATCTTCAGAAGACAGACTTTGTGCATATATATATATATATATATATATATATATATATATATATATATATATATATATATATATATATATATATATATATTGCAAATAATCAAATAGGAATAACCGGGTGGCTAATACTAGTTCTTGGGCAATAAAAACTAAACGAAAATAATCTCCCGGAAAATCCCCAATACACCTGCGTCTTGTGAAGTATCATAATGCAAGAATATTCCCACTGCAGCTGCTCCTGAGGGTACCAAAATTTTATGCCGGAGAATTCCCAATGCAGATGAGCATTGTGGGGGTGGGGTACCGAAATGCAGGGAGATTCCAAATGCAGTTGAGGGTAAAGATAAATTGACGGGAAACATTAAAAACTGACAAGTTTTCTCTCTTTTCTTCTTCTTCTTCTTCTTCTTCTTCTTCTTCTTCTTCTTCTTCTTCTTCTTCTTCTTCTTTCTAGCGTGCGATCGGAAGACGATGGATACGTACATATACAATACGATTCTGTCCAACGATATTACGATTATTCTTTTTTTTTTTTGCACTGGAAGTTTGCAGAAGATAAACCAGTGTCTGGGGACGTGACTCGCTATCACTCAATTTAATCTAAAACCTTCATCGCACGAGCTTTAATTCACTGCAGAGACGGCCAGAGGGACTGGGTTGATATTTTCAACCTAACTTAATGCAGGACTTGATCAAACTAGTTTTTAAAGTTACTGCAAATACTGACAGAGGCACTGAGTAGTTATTCTCAACTTAAGTTAATGCAGAACTTGATCAAACTAGCTTCCAAAAGTCACTGCATATGGTGACAAAAATTCTGAGTCGTTATTTTCAGCTTAACTTTGCAACGAAACTTTTAACCACAAAGCTTAGGTTAGGTTAGGTTAGGTTAGGTTAGGTTAGGTTAGGTTAGGTTAGGTTAGGAAGAGCATGGGTGCCCAAGTCACCCACCCGTCAGGCCGCTGGGGTACCGGCACTGTTGAAGGGCACGTGGGGCTTGACTGTAGCGCAAACACACGGAGGTGAACAGTGACACCAAGTGACGTAGCGGTGAAGACGACCCCCACAGTGACGTCGCCACTCCGACGTGTGACGAGGATGCTAACTCGACGTGTTACCTTAGAAGGAGTGAGGAGGAAGAGGAGGAGGACACAGGACAGGAGGAGGAGGAGGAGAAGGAGGTGTGGCGCGATAGGGTATGGGAAAGGCAAGGTGGGAAAGAGGGAGATGGGAGGAAGGTGTGAAGGTGGAGAGGGGGATAAGAAGGCAATCACAATTCGAGAAATCGGCATGAGAGCGTTTGAGATATACGGGTTGAGAATGGCCAGGGAAGCAGTAAAGATCATGGATAAGGCACGATGGCGAGGTGTCCCGGGGCCGTGAATGAGAGACGGGGCCTTGTGTTCCGGGAGGAGGAAAGTGGGGTTGGGGCAGGCGGGGCACCAGGCACTAGGACCACAATGTGGTGGTGGTGGCTGCTGGTGGAGGAGGTGGTAGTGGTGGCTGGTGGTGTTGAGAGGGTGTGTGTGTCTGGGAGAGAAGCATTTGAGCAAAGAGCACGTGGACCCAACATCGGATGACGGCCAGGGGCGGGCCATGGGGGCACGGGAGAGACGAGTCCATAAGGATATACAGGAAAACGATTAGGTCTCTTGTCAAGGATGGAGATATGTGATCTTATGATAACACAGGCAATGAGCATCATGTGACGCGAGTATCACCACACAAGTGACCCTCCGATGAGAGGGCGAAGTGCGGCCACAATGACACAGTTCAGGGTGAGGGGCTGCTTTGGCTTCACATGGACACGATACATTTTACAGAGGAATTCAAACCGCAACAGACCACTGGGTGGATCTCTTCGAAGCCGTCACCAGTGAAGCAAGCGCGACACTAGTACCCTCTGAAGTCTGCGGCCACCTAACATCAACAGACTGGTGAGTCACATGTCATACATTACAGGCTGACCACAAATAAAACACAAACTGGATGATCACACATATAAAAGACTGGATGAGAGAGATGACTAGGGGGGATTCCTGTGTGTCTCTTTCATCACGTAAGAGCCACCAGATACGTAACCAGCCAGCTGGGTTTTCAGAGGTTAATCTACGGCTCTTTGAGACGTCTTCCGACCGCCGTCCACGACAAGGAAACACACGTCTCTTACAGTTAACGCATTCCAAATGCTTTGAAGACAACCACAGAAACGAGGTAGAAGAAATGATAAGAGAGAAAAAGAAAGAGAAAAAAAGTAACGAAGATACGCTCTTCATAACCCGGTAAACTTTCTAAAACTGTGGCATTCGTTAAGTTTTTCATCGTACATGTTTAAAATGTTCTTGTTTTCCCTCTGAGAGTTAAAGCTCCTTGCAGTATGTTGTAATGAGTCGGGTCCCTGTTACGGTGGAATGAGGGGAGTGGAGTAGGCCTCACAAGGAGAGAGGGGCCCGTGAAAGAGAGGCATTATCCCGTTACATATGAGGTGGAATCTTTTTACTGCCTGGCGTGGCCTTTAACTGTGCCATCACATTCAGGTGGGAGACCTATTACAGTATACATTAGGTTTACCTTACGATGGCTCAGGAGACTAACCCTCTTCAGCTGAGTCTGGGGCCTCATCCTACCCAATGTATGTATACCTAACGATGGTTCCGGAGGTCTTCTACCCCCACAGCTGGGTCTGGGACCTTACATTACCTTACGTATACCTTACGATGGTTTCGGAGGTCTTCTACCCCTCACAGCTGGGTCTGGGACTTTATCTTACCTTACGTGTACCTTACAAAGACTTCGGAGGTCTCCTGCCACAACAGCTGGGTCTCATATACAACTGCTGGTTGCTCTTCTCCATGCTCAATCAAGCTCTTGGATGCTGCAGCCCGTCGGTGTGTGTGTGTGTGTGGAGCCACCACATCCTGGCTGGTCTGGTACATATTCTTTAGGTTGTTTGTCCAGGCCCGTCTTAAATTCCTCCTCGGAACAGTCCATCCAATGGCTGCAGGCGCTGCGCTACCAATCAGATCCACTTTGGACTGCTCCGTGAAGGTCATATCAGCCTCACTGTAGTGAGGCAAAATCCATGTCAGAATGAGGGACGAGATGCCCCATCCCTGTAGGTAGAGCAACGCCTCCTTACAAATGGACAAAGTACAGTCACAGGAGGCATCATAAGGCTGGTTTGTAGTGTCCACAGCCCTCAGAAATAACGCAGGGTCTCGACAACAAGGCACGAGTTCCGTCACAGTGAGGCAGGGACCCCGTCACAGTGAGGCAGGGACCCCATCACAGTGAGGCAGGGACCCCGTCACAGTGAGGTAGGGACCCCGTCACAGTGAGGCAGGGACCCCGTCACAGTGAGGTAGGGACCCCGTCACAGTAAGGCAGGGACCCCGTCACAGTGAGGCAAGGATCCCGTCACAGTGAGGCA
This sequence comes from Panulirus ornatus, assembly GCF_036320965.1. Classification (NCBI taxonomy): domain Eukaryota; kingdom Metazoa; phylum Arthropoda; class Malacostraca; order Decapoda; family Palinuridae; genus Panulirus; species Panulirus ornatus. The sequence continues at coordinate 19,429,954 of NC_092279.1, forward strand.
GGGACCCCGTCACAGTGAGGCAGGGACCCCGTGTCATAGAGAGACAGAAGCCCCCTCAAAGCCAGGCAGACCCCCCCCGCCCCACCGTACAATACAACAACACAGCCCTGTCACAGTGAGGCATGGGGACCCACCGTCACTGTGAGGAAGGTTCCCCCCCCCCCCTTTATAGGCACAACTGAGGGGCGGCGGGAAGCCAGGTCACAGAGTCAGAAGACCTCCCCCAACCACAGTGAAGCATGGGGGGGGCTCTCACCCCTCGTCACACAGCTGAGGCAGAGGAACCCTGGCTACATCGTGGCAGGGGAGCCCGCCCCAACCCCCTCTTGACGGGGTGAGGGTGGCGGGGCATCTGGTTGAGCCACAGGTGTGAGTAGTAGTAATCACGCCACCCACCACGGGGCGAGCGCGGAGGCCCCCCGCCCATGCGTCTCTCACTTGTCGATAGCATTTCTATTCATCTCGGGGCCAACACCTCGCCTGTCCATATTCTATTACCCGCCGACAGACGGGTCCAATTCGAGGCCCCTTGGCAGTTTAGCGAGTCTATTGCCGCGCCCTCCTGATGGCCCGACTCTGGCGAAATGAGGAAGGACAGAGGAGAGGGGAGAGGGGAGAAGGGGAAGCTATATTTCATGAGGGATATGAGATAAATGATGAGCAAATAATAGAAAACATGAAGAGGATGAAAAAAACACACACACAATACATACATATAGATACATAGATAGATAGATAGACAGAGACAGAGATAGATAGATAGATAGATAGATAGATAGATAGATAGATAGATAGACAGATACACAGATAGATAGGTAGGTAGGTAGATAGATGAATTAGGACATGAGATAATAAGACACTGAACAAGGGAGAAAACAGAATATCGAGAAAAACGTCAGAGGGGGAGCGAGAGAGAGAGAGAAGAATGGATAACTTATATAAAAACCCCCAAGCCACACATAATGCCTGCGAGGATCCTACGTCCATCACGCCCGAGACCCGCCGTAATGAGACTCCTACACGGGTATCCTTCACGTCTCTCCTGAGGTGGAGTAAAGTTTACCGCCACCAATAACACGGTCAGACCCGTCTCTCCCCACCACACCACGCCTCTCTCCCTTCTAAGTTCTAAGCCTTGATGCTAAGCGATGTCTTCTACACTTGCCCGCTCCTTCGTGACGATTCATTAAACTGTTTTCACTTTAATTCAGCGAGAAACAAACACACACACACACACACTAAAACAGGTCTATAACCATGTCTGTGGCGTATACTCAGTGACGCCTCGTTATCAATCGCATCTCACCTGGCGTATCATACCTGGCGTTGGTCTTCGGAGGTCTGCCATCCTCCTCCTCCTCCTCCTCCTCCCTAACGTATAATTCCTCGTGAAATACCTAGTGTGGTCTACTGGGGAAGGGGGGGTCTTCTCTCACCCCCCACCTTGTGTAGTCTACAGGGGAAGGGTGGGGGGG